>NW_028277044.1:615000-922500 GCF_059951505.1 Python bivittatus | reverse complement strand
GCTCCTGAACAACAAACAACGTCAGAAGCGTCTTACCTGGGCTACAGAAAAAAAGAACTGGTCTGTTGCCCAGTGGTCCAAAGTCTTCTTTTCTGGTGAGAGCAACTTTTGCATCTCATTTGGGAACCAAGGACCCAGAGTCTGGAGGAAGAATGGAGAGGCACACAATGCACAATGCTTGAAGTCCAGTGTGAAGTTTCCACAGTCTGTGTTGATTTGGGGAGCCATGTCATCTGCTGGTGTTGGTCCACTGTGCTTCATTAAGTCCAGGGTCAACGCAGCCGTCTACCAGGAGATTTTGGAGCACTTCATGCTTCCTTCCGCAGACGAGCTTTATGGGGATGCTGACTTCATTTTCCAGCAGGACTTGGCACCTGCCCACACTGCCAAAAGTACCAAAACCTGATTCAATGACCATGGGATTACTGTGCTTTATTGGCCAGCAAACTCGCCTGACCTGAACCCCATAGAGAATCTATGGGGCATTGCCAAGAGAAAGATGAGGGACATGAGACCGAACAATGCAGCGGAGCTGAAGGCCGCTATTGAAGCATCCTGGTCTTCTATAACACCTCAGCAGTGCCACAGGCTGATAGCATCCATGCCACGCCGCATTGCGGCAGTCATTGCTGCAAAAGGGGCCCAAACCAAGTACTGAGTACATATGCATGCTTATACTTTGCAGAGGTCCGATATTGTTCTATTTCCAATCCTTGTGTTATTGATGTCATGTAATATTCTAATTTTCTGAGATTGTGAATTTGGGGTTTTCATAAGCTGTGCGCCATAATCATCACAATTATACCAAAGTAAGGCTTGACATATCTCGCTTTGCATGTAAGGTGTCTATCTCATATATTGGTTTCACCTTCTGAGTTGCCTTACTGTCATAAATGAACATTTGCACGATATTCTAATTTTTCAAGTTTCACCTGTATATCCTACTAGAAGGCATATAGATGTAAAATAAGTAGAAATAAAGAGAATCTATTGCCTGCTCATCAGCTCTCCTCTCACACTGCAGCCATAAGAAGGTGAGCAAGTAAGTAACAATGATGGCCACTTGCTCCCATCTATCCTCCTTCGAGTTAATGAGAGAGTAATAATAGCAACAAGGAACCACAGCCAAGAAGGACTGCAGTAACAAGCAGAAAGTATTAGAGGAGATAGAATTTGGAATATATGGGATTAAAAGTCCCTATATGGAGTTAAAAGTAGAGTATACCCTCAAGAATGCCTTTAGAACAGAGTCCATACTTATGTTTTACCTCTTGGTGACTAACAACAGCAAAGCAATCAACTAACTGCAGTCTAGAAGGTCATGGAATATTGAGAAATGTCCTTTAACAGATAAACAGAAGGCCAGGTTTAATATTTCACAGTGCTGGAATTTTCTCCTCATGGATATTTGCCACAGGTCAGCCTTAATCCAAAATATTTTTATGCAGGCACCTAGCTGAACATGTGAGTGAAGATATATTGATTTGTCTTGTTTTGCTTTTTTTTGTATTTGTTTTTTTACTACTTACTGTGATTATTGATGAGGGAGATTACTGTAAGATAGTAGAGAGTACAAATTTGAAAAAGACTTATCTTCCATTATAAGATACTAGGATTATTTGGAGGATAACATCAATAAGACAGCAAACATACTGTCCTAAACAATTTTACAAAACGCTGGAAATAGTAATAAAATTATCTAATGCAATAACAATCATAACAATTTGAAACTATTAAAATGAAAACATGTTATACATTTTAAAATCATATAATTAAATGAAATAGCACATTAGCTATTATAAAGGAAATTCACTAAAATGATGGGTATTCATCTGTTGCACTGTATAATCTGTAATTGTTTGTACTTTAAAAACATGGAGAAAATCTCCACTTTCTGAAAACATCCTTGTTTTGCAACAGTACTGAAACATTCCACAGCTCAGCTGATCAGAGAGTCTGACAGAAACTCAATCCTGAAATACTTCAAGAAGTAGCGGTTGGTCCAAGGACTACATTCGTAATCTGAAGATTTGCAATTATGGAACAAGCAAGTAAGGGGGAAAAAAATACAAAGTGGCACAGAAAAAGCTGAGATCACATTTTGTAGAAGAAAATTAAGGGGATAATTTTTATCTTCAGATCAAATCCATTTCCACTTATCATCACTCTCTTCTCCAAGTTCTAAGATCCTCTCATTTCTACATGTTATTCTTCATGTTCAAGGTTCTACATCTCATCATATCTACCATTTTTATGCCACAAGGCCTTTTACTAGAGTCTGGCTGAAGCCATCTATTAAACCTTTAATATCTCTAGAAAACAATCTCGGGTCTAGAGAAAACACACATCCTCACCCAGGCTTGAACATACAATCATGTTCAGGAACAGCACTGAAAGACAAAATAGCACTGACTGGTCCTCAGTGGAAAGGGATCTCTTAAATTAGGGACTAGTAGTCATCCAGATTTTTGCAGCCCAGATCTGGTAGTTCTACTCAATGAAACATGCACTTTTAAGACTTCCTATTAATTCCTCTTCACTTAAAGCAAGGGTTCTCAAACCATAGATCAAATTCATCACCCCCTTGTGCCAGAATACCTTTGCCTCTTTCTCATCTATCTATTAGCCCACCACACCTACTAATATTCCTGCATCACCTAGTTCATCCACTCTGCTCTGCTTCCAGCTTCCCAGACCCATCAGACCTGAAGAAGCGGGAAATGCAGGGGGACAAGGCCAGGCCAGTATCGCTCAGGGTCTTCTTGGTCTCCACAGCTGTTGGAGAGAATGGCTGCCTGGGGAAATGGAGCAGATTAAAGAAGAAGCAGCTGTCTCTCTCAGCAAATCCAACCAACTGAAAGGACCTGGGGGTCCCTGTAGCAGTCACTGGTATGCCTGCCCCTCTTAAACAATCCCTACCTGCCAGCTAGGAGGAAGAGGCAGAACTGAGGCCTGAACAGAACTGCCTGCACCATGGAGGGCTCTACACCCAAGGTTCGACAGGCACTCAGCTTGGCTTTCGTGCTGCTCTGAAGCTGCTGGTGCAGGTCTGCCTGCATGGGACTGCCAGAAGTTGTCCTGCCCAAAGCTTCTGGGCACAGGAGGGAACCACAAAGCCACTCCAGAAACAGGAAGAGGATCCCTCACCTAAAGGACAGGTTTTCCCACCTGCATGTGCCTTGTGTTCTTTATGCCAGGCTGTCCAAACCCAGATGTTTAAAAAGAAAACATTAATAAAATATAATCATACTGTACAAGCCATGAATTCTGCTCCTTTCTATTCTCTCTTTTTCAACTTTTATAATAACTTTTTTTATTCTGCTTAGTAATTTGCTTTGTTGGAAGAAAAGCATATATTGGGTCTTTTGTGTGTTTTTGAAAATATAACAAAAATGGAAGGAAAAGAAAATGTCAATTCATTTGGTGCCAGATTTAGCACCCACCTATTTCTGAACCTTTATTTTCAAAGCATATACCTTAAAAAACACAAATTAGAATAACTATCCATGCTGAGTTTTTTTAATCATTCTGAAGGAACAAGACCCCAATCGCTCTTACCTCAGAGATGAGAAGAGCCTGCCAATGCAGGTTTGCAAGGGAAGAAGAATAATGAGGACCGCCATTCCTGCAAGGCAGGACGGGCCAATCTCAAGCCACAGAAGGACAGTTACAGCTATCGCCTGAAGGGGTCCAGCCCATAAGAAATGCAAGAAAATAGTCACCTAGGCAAAAGAGAAACATACATGATTCACAAAATAAACTGAAAGCAGAACAATCACAACAGCTACCAATCCAGTCAACATATTTCAGGTGTGTGGGGACAGTCCTGTGGGACCCAGAAATAATGTATATCTAGATATGTTGGGTTATATAAAACAAGTCACTGTTCTGCCCTAAGTGCCTTGTGTTATTCTGCATGTCACTCTAGCTGTCCTGGAATCACTGCTAAGATGGATCTTCAGGCCTCAGCAACTGCCTCCCCCAGCTGAGATAGAACTTACATTTACCATCTCTGACCATCTCCTCATCTGACCATCTCCTCATCTGAAGCCACCAGCAGCTGCACAGAGAAGTTCTGCATCTGAATTCACACCACATGTGAGTCAAACACCTCCTATATGTTTTCTATGTAACAATGTAAAACTTACCGTGGACATTTAAGGAAACCTTGGTATGGCACAAGTTTAATGCTGTCTGGTTTGTGAAAGTTTGTTTGTTTGTTTGTTTGTTTGTTAAGTTTTTCAACCGCCCATCTCCCCCCAATGGGGGAACTCTGGGCGATTCACAACAAACATTAAAAACATAAAATATATAAATACATAAAACCTTAATTAAAAACATTACTAAAAAGGAGAAAGAGAGTCCAAGAGGATGAAAAAATCTGAGGCTGAAGGCAGAAGGCCTCTATGGGGCTACCCATCCCCACGCTTGAAGTATTCCCTCCCCACTCCAGGTGGCAGAACCAGGTCTTCAAAGCCTTACAGAAGGCCAGGAGGGTGGGGACTGATCGCACCTCCGGGGGCAGAATGTTCCAAAGAGCAGGAGCTACCACAGAGAAGGCCCACCTTCTGGACCCCGCCAGTCGAAGTTCTTTCACCGAGGGGGTCTGAAGCATGCCCTCTCTGTGTGATCGGGTGGGACGGGTTGAAGTCATAGGGGAGAGGCGGTCCCTTAGATAACCTAAAGAAAGTTGTAACCCATATCCCATGAGATCAAGATACTCACTTCTAATTTGTATGAAATCATACACAGGTTGGACTAAGCCAAACGAGTTGGCCCAAGGCAAAATAATGAACTTTGCACCAAGCTGATCTTGACTGATCTCAAAAAACTAAGCACAGTCACACTGGTTACTACTTCCTTGGTTACCAAAACTACAGTGCAGACTGGGATGTTTAAAAACTACTCCAAAAGAAGGGAATGGCAAATCAGTTTTGTAACATTGCTAAGAAATCTTACATGGATATATCTGTTAAATTATGAGGAGTCAAGCTCAATTTGAAGGAGATTTATTGTTCTGCCACTGTAGTATTCCTGAATGAATCATAGGTACGCATGATAGTTTTAAAAAGCCAACATATTTTAACCTTCCGTGTGCCCCCCAAAGAAAGAGAGAAAGAGAACAAAGTCCTCTTTAAGACCACAGCCTGTAAGTTATTCTTCTTATCACAATTCTCAATTCTAAAAAGACACCTACTTAGAAATCATTATAAAGCCTTTAAAAAACATTTTTATCCATTGCATAGACACACAAGGAAATCCAGGAACTTTCCATTCATTCTGTCTTGCAATGAATAAAAAGTAAAGGCCTTTATCTAAGACCACTCAAGCTAAACCATTCCATAAACTATGTCTCCCAAACAGGGCTTACCTGATCAAATTTATTTACATCATTTGATAAAAGATTTACAATTTGACCTGTTGTAGTTTTTGACATGGCTGCATTGCTCAGACGAAGTGCCTAAAATCAGAAACAAACTTA
The DNA here is from genome assembly GCF_059951505.1 of Python bivittatus. Taxonomy (NCBI): domain Eukaryota; kingdom Metazoa; phylum Chordata; class Lepidosauria; order Squamata; family Pythonidae; genus Python; species Python bivittatus. The sequence continues at coordinate 917,018 of NW_028277044.1, read as the reverse complement.
TTTAAACATCACATTCATACATTGAACAGTATTTAGTCACAGCATTTTCCCAACTTAGGCAAGTTTCACCTTTCTAAATTCTTCCTTTCTTAAACATACATATACTACTTGTAAAATCTTCCAAGATGTAATAATCACTTTGTGTGAACAGTGTATGATGAAACAGACTCCAAAAATCAGTTGTTTGAGGATCAAAAACCAAGGTTCAAGTCTAAGTACAAGATAGCTGAGAAAGAAGACCATGACATGTCACACTGAGTTACCATACGTGAACTTGCCATTTTGATCCATAAATCATGGTTTATGGCTTAGACTGTTGTGTGAATCCAGCCAACTATGGCTTACTCAATTTGGTTTGTATCGCATATGATCCCAGCCTCTCCACAGCTAGCAGTGACTGTATTACTTTTTCCTCTTTAGAAACATACAGAAACCAGGAAAGCTCATATAACAAATTGCTATTTTTAAGCACTGGCCTGAAATGTCCTCTGCCTCCTGCATGAGACGTTGATTAATGTACAATGGTTGTGAAGATACCTCATGTAGAAGTAATCAAATAATCAAGATTCCTAATTCTATGCAATCTACTCTCTCTTCACATATTCTGAAATATTTGCAGATGGGTTGAAAGGTCTTACCTTGAGGTTATTAAACCTATAAACCTAAAACTATATTATTGGAGACCAATAGAGGTGAATATGTGTAGCTCAGGGTTGAACTGTGGAGTCCATGGGGTTCTCTGAGCTTGGTTCTTTTCTTGCAAACATTTAATTACCCAGCTAGGTAACATCTTCAGTGCTAAAATGGGATGCAGTTTGCTCTCTATTTATGTGCTGTGGCCTGCTTTGCCAGTACTGGTGGGGGGGGGGGGGTTCTGTTTTGCTCTTCTGGTAGTTCTTTGATTGGCACGTGTTTACTGCTTGATTGTGTGCCTGGTGGTGACCTTTGCTTATCTGGGTGATGATTGCTGGTGAGGCGATCTTCTGATCTTTTGTCTCCTTTGAATAGTATGTAGATGCTGTTAATCTCTATGTGTCTGTTAATTGCTGCCTCGTCTGAATACCAGGCTTCCAAGAACTTCTGAAATATTACTACAGTACATCTATAGATAGATAGATATTGATACAGATGCACACACTCACTGTATTGGCACCACAAAAGTTTGGCAAGGAAAGAATGATGTGGACCCCTCTTCCCCTTTACACATATAAGAAATATCTGTGTAAAAAAGGTATATTTAGCAGCTCAGGCAGCTGTGTATAATTTAGAAAGCTTTGTACTATATTGCAAATCCCTCCATACATGCACTCTGTAGTTAGGAGGGAAGTTTTGTGGGTTGTATCATTGTTTTATTAATCACTCTCACTTTAATATTTGGGCTCCCGAGTTATATGAAGACCAGGTATGTCATCAGACTATTGCCAGGTGCTATCTGGTAGGGACCCTGTATTTCCTAAAACCTACTAAAGTTATGGTCCATGATAAGATCTGCTACCAGTCCATCCCCAGGTGTTATTGTTCATACTTTCTATCACTTCCTAGTATAAAAAGTTGTCAAAAGCCCCAAGATCTTTTGAATCTCAGCATGAACCCAAAGTCTTAGGAGGGTGCTTGCAGCTACTGGCTCCAAGGGCTCCACTGGTTGCCATTCTTGGGGTTCCTGGCAGGCCGAAGAGACGTGGATTTCTTTAACTCTCTTAGTATTTATTCGATAATATTCTTTTTGGGGTTTCACCTTGCTTTGAGTTTACTAGTAATGCATAACTTATTGTGCTGCTGAGAAAGTTGTCACAGCAACTGTTGTAAATAACCAGTTTGCTTTCACAATGCTTGGGGCCTCCTTGCCAGCCTTTCTTGCCCAATGGATTCATACCCAGTGCACATTTTCTGTCAGACATAGGCTTCTACACATAAGCCGAAAACATATTTACCCCAACCCTTCCCTTTTTAGGAAAAGGAAAAGTCTTTGTTCTTTTGGGACGCTTCAGGCAGAACCCAAGAACTTGCTTGGGTTGAATCTGAGCCTGAAGTTTCCAATTCCCAACCAAATTCCTGAAGGATACTGTGATTGACAGTGTCAGAGGCCACTGAGAGATCCAGCAGATCAAGTATAGTTGTTCTCCCACCATCCAAGTCTCAGCACAGATCACCCATCACAGCTACCAATGCTGTCTCCATCCTATGCCTAGGCCTGAAACTAGACTGCCATGGCTTCAGATAATTCATATCCTTCAGAACTTTATGTAATTATGTAGTCATCACACTAATTGCAAATATGAATTATTTTATCCACTAAATACTCAGCTGGATGGTCACAATCTACACTAACCAGATATTCGTGACATGTTGTGTTATCACCTAACAGGGTCAAGGACACTCTAAACAGTCCAGCAGATGAACATTTGGGAGACTCAGTAAGAATAAAAAAGAGAACTCATTACACTGCTTTATCACCACAAGTAAGCTCAAATCTGAGTTCATACTCGTGTCCAGTCCAACTTGTCTTTTTTTTTTTTTTACTAGCATTGCTCCTGATGTCTCTTCACACACTTTATTTCTCACAGCTCCATAGAAAAGCAAGGAACAGTCTCAAATTAGTAGGAAGAGAGAGGTCACTTAGGGGTAATTTGTTCTACTGGATCATTTCCTTGTTCCATTCATTTGCATTTGCTAGCTCTTCGGATCAGAACAGCACTGTAATTTCTCTTTTCCAATGTAGTTTATCTTAATACTTAATGCTAAAGGGAATTTTTCTACAATTTTAATTTTCTTTTTAGTGGCATTTAATTTTGCCTGTATCTTGCAAGATTGATTTACCTCAAGGAAGAAAGGATTAATAAGCCTAGTTCCACACCTCAATGCTTTTTGGTCAAGAGGTGATCCTATGTCAATATATTTCTTTTGCGTTGTTTTTCACTTTTCCCTAGTAACTGCCAGAAAATAACCCAGGGTTTTACTCTCATTCACATGACAGGATTAAGAGGAAGGCACTCCACAGAAGACAGCAGCAATGAAAACTATCAAACCGCTATTCTAAGAGGCAGGGTTAGGGTGCAATGGTCAAGAGGATTTCTGGGAAAGGAAATAGGAGTTCTCCACTCTTCTACCCTATGGAAGCTGCTACAACAAAGCCTACAACATTTTCTCAGGCCCTGAATTATTGACTCTTTTAATGCCAACGGCAGCTATTCTTCGACCCTCTACTGCTGCTCCATCTGCAAGGAGAAGCAACGTTTCTCTTCTGTTCTATCAAAGTATCCTTCAGACTCAGCCCTTCCTATTTTGCTCACGTATACAAGATGCTAGGGTAAGTCCCTCCTATCCTTTTGCAATGCCATACTCTGTAAAACCTCACTGCCACAACTTTTCCTATTCTAAGCATTTGTTCAGAAGCATCATTTTCTGTTCTAAGAAAAAAGGCTACATCAAATATTGAAGCTATCATGAAAGTGTTTTGGGGAAATCTGTTTCAGATAAAGAAAGGAGTCCATTTCTCTCTCTGCGCTTCTCATACAACAATGCTGGCAACGTTTTAAGGACAGAACTCCTGTTTGTGCTTCCCCACGCTATGGTGCATTGTCTGAGAATTACAAGCACAGCAAGATCTTCAAACTGTGGAACAACTTGTACTCACAGTCCTTGCTTTTCACACTAACCATGAGAACCAATTCACGGACACAATTCACTCTTCAGGATCTTGCTGTTTTGAAGATTTAACAGAAATATCACCCAATAGTGATATACTGTAGAAAACCATTTTTCTAGTCTTGACAGAACTTTAACACAGAGATATCATAAATATCCACCAAGCTCAGATGCATTACACCTGCTATCAGAAGCCTTATCCTGTCTTAATATGTGCAAAGCATTTAAGTATATCAGAGGATTAAGTTCCTATCAAATAAGGTGGTAATCGGTGCTGTTTTCCCACAGTGCAATCCCACACCCTTGTCAATAGTGTGTGAACAAACATGTGAAGGCCAATCACAGTACAATAAATGAGTAGAAAATGATTAATTCAAAATATAAATAGTCCACCCCCAAGGTTCCTTCTTTGTCCCACAATGTGATTTCCATGGCTCTACAAGCATGCTTAAAAGGACGTAAAGTAATGCATTTCATTCCCACACACATTTAATGGTGAGTCCCTAAGGATAGACCCATGTCTGTGCAGTAAATTAATTTTGTTTAAACCAAAAATTAAACTTAACATAAAGAGTGGCATAATACCTGGTCACTGTTTCACAGAAAAGTTGTTGCGTACAACAGTTAGCAGGAAGATTACCCCACAGGAGTAACAGTGAACAGATAAACATTTCATCATTCTATCAATAACATACAAATCTTTGGCTTAAGCAAAGAAGAAAAACCTTAAACCTAAAGGTGAACCCTCCTAAATATCCTCTAAATTTCTGATGGAGGTCTCTACATACAGAGAAATGCCTCTAAACCCTCCCTATGGGCTGAAAAACTCTGGAAATCCTACCCATCACCCCCTCCAACCCTCCCTGCAGTTCTCTACTATCAGGAAAAACAATTCAGGAACAGCCTGGCTATTTCTGAACTCAGACTTTAAGGCCAACACACTATGTCAATAGATCATGTTGCTGATAACTGGATATTACTTACAAATCCCTGTGTTCAGGTTATTCAGTTATACTCAACATCCTAAATGTCTAGGTGTTAAGGGCATACAATCCCCCAAGTACCTCATACTATATAGGTTTGTAGTTATATTTTTGTGAATCAAATTATCACTGCTTGCTTCTTTAAGTCAACACCACCATCACCGCCCCCAGTTCCCATCTTCCAAAGTCATGGGTTGTGCAAATCAGGAATTATTGGACTTGCAGTCCAATAAATCTGGAGGTAAGGTGACAGAAGGCCAGAGGCTAGGTCATGATTTGGTATCTCCTCTCTGGAGATCTGTTAAGATGCAACTGCTAGAGAGTTTACTGCCTCCAGTACAAAGATAAGCATGTATTATATATATATAAGTTATATATATTTTAAATAAACAAAAATATTACAAAACTCCATAGGTTCCAATGGCCACCTTCCAGAGAAAACATGGAAATAAGCATTGTTTTCTTCAACTTCTCACTGATAAGAGAAGTAAGGGAAATGTAACAAGATATCAGCAATGCATATATCACCAAGAGAATGGAATTTCAACTAGTTCTATTACTGTTTTAATATAAACTAGGGTAGTCCAATGCCTAATACTTTGTCACCCTAAAATTATGGGTGATCAGCATAGGGAAAATATGCTGATCAGTTGAGGTTTTGCAAATACAGTGAAACTTCAATTTCAACAAACCAGTTGGGGGAAGGGTATCCATTATTCCTGACTACCTATTAAATCAGATTTAATTATGTCCTCTGCAGCAACATTATGCAAATGATGCAAATTATATCATCTGCATCATTATATCATAAAGAGAATGAGAATACCATCTATTTCATGCCAAGTCCATTGCACTAAGATCTACTAAATCATGGGTCCAATGTAATTTTTTAAAATTGAGAAAGAGTTATACTTAGTGATTTCAACGACTTCTGGAATATTGAGAGATAAAATAGGAAAGTAATCAGAACCCTAAAAATAAAGAGACAGGAGCCCAACACGAATCAGTAAGCGTGTAACTCAGTAACCTTCCTGAGTTTTTTGTTTTTAACCCTGCAAAGATGCAGTATTTATTGTAAAGGTTGCTCCATGACTCCCATAACACACCATAGTATATTATCCAGAACAGCAAATTAAATCCTCAGAGATGAGTTTATACCCAAGAAAGCATCATACCTAATGACAACAGAGTTCCTGGGAGGTTATGACCAAGTAGCAGAAGGAAGAGTGCAGGCTGAAAAACAAACTTAGCTTTCCTTCGAATATACCATAGCCTGGGCACAGAGAGAACTGCTCCTGTCTGTGCTCCTGCTCTCTGAAGATGCTGGTCACAGGTGCTGGCGAAACGTTAGGAAACAAAACTTCCAGAACACGGCCACACAGCCCGGAAAACCCACACCAGCCAATGTTCTTTTTTATTTTAATCACACAATACTTACACCTGTATTTTAAATATTCCTTTGCATTTTGCATTTATATCCTGCCAGATTCCAACAACTCTTAGTGGCTTACAATTATACAATATAGAAAAATATTAACACTTTCACAGTATAATTAAAAATAGTAATAAAATTGCAATCATAAAACCTCAAGCCAGAAGATACAACCGTAGCAAAATACCCCAAAATAAAAGAGAATAAAAAAAGAGTAAAAGATGAAGAAATGCCTGAACTCAGTTACAGTAAATAGTAAATACAGTAGTTCCATTTTTAACATCTTCCTGAAAACCAACAAGGAGGGAGTTAGCCTGATCCCCACCAGGAGAGTATTCCAGAGCACTGATGTGATCCAATGAGTATTATGTGCCAGTGAGCACACCAGTCACTGTGTTCTGGACCAACTGTACTTTCCATGTAGCTTTCAAAGGCAACCCCATTTAGCATGTATTACAGTAGTATAACTGGGTGGTAATGAAGGTGTGAGTTACTGTAAATCAAGCCCTCCTGCACCAGGTAAATATATATCCACTTAAATTACAAGCTACAAAGCAGTTTATAAGGCACCATGAAATCTAGCAGTTCCACTACAAAATTTAACATTCCAATAGTACAGAACAGCTATCTTAAGATATGAGATACTTTTAAAGTGAATAAATAAATAAAAGTAGATCTAGGTAAAATATTCCCTTCCAGACACATAATGTTGATGTTTTTTTATGCAGAACTGAGGGAACCAATTTCCACAGAAGAGAATTCTATAGGCAAGCCCCCTCACCCCCATGTGCAAATACTGAAAGCTTTAAAATTGCCCCAGGATTGGTAACACAGAACAGAGAGAGAGGTACGTATACTGAAGTTAATTGCATGATGACTGAATTGTACCACACCCTTCCTTACTGCAAATGCAAGATAATTAGTTTAGCATAACTTGAAGAATTTCAAGAAAATCATTGAATAGGATAAAAATTAAAGTACAAAGAAGCCTAAAATTGGACAACAGTGTTAGAAAGAAGTCCACCTACCCTCCTTCATTCCCTCAAATTTTTCACCAGTATGGTAAATCTTTGCATTAACAGTCTTGGAAGAACTAACAGTTCATAGCAGCAGCCAATATCTTTCTAGCCTGCTGCTTTTTCTTGAGATTTCAGCCCCTAGCTGGCTCACCCAGATTTGAATTGCGATAAGGCACAGAAGACCCATTTTGATGTAATCCTAACGTTCTTTTCACAGCCACATACTTCATCGCCTTGCTAAGCTAATGATTCTAAAAACATCTGTTTGCTTCACTCACAATGCAAGACAAGCACTCACCTATGTTAAGTGTCCTGTTTACTGAGATAAAGAAAATCTATTACCTACCTTGTGATAAATCATATGGCACATGGCTACCCTCAGCTTCATGCCAGCACGTTGTACATGATAGAAATACAGGTGATGAGTGATGGCCAGAATCAAAGTGCACACAGATAAGGCTGCAGCAGAGGCATAGGCATAGGCCAAATCATCTTTGTCAGCACCCGTAGAACCAATCTTTTCAAAATACCCAATGATCATCCCAAGAAATATTGGCTGAATTAGTATCAGAGTTTCCTTGGAAAACAGAAGAAGAGAGGGGAAGGGAAAATTTCAATTAAAGGGGAACAATTGAAACAAACTGTTCCTCTTTTTATTATCATTCTCCTATAGGGTACTCAAGTAGGGCTGTGCAAAGTGTTTCAAATTCAAAACAGGTTGTTCTAATGTTACAGGAAATATTCCAGAGCTGCTTCAGCCATAGTGAAAGCATCCTGAGCTCAAAATGTTTTGAGCTTGGAACCCTTCTGGTATGCATGCATGTTTTGTATTTATACCATTTTGTATTTATACATTTGGTATGGTTGGAAGAGTTTTAGAAAGAGGTAAAGAGTGGTTTCAAATTTGAAACACTGTGTGTACCACTACACTGAAGCCTACTAACAGTTAAAAGCAAAAAGTAACACAATTCATGCCATCTGCACAATGATGTCATGACCCCATTATATAACTGGGGCTTCTGATGGACGTGTATGATGGGCCTTCAATTTCTTTGTCTACCAGTTATGCACATACTAGTCTTAGAGCATAGAGTATTGATATGGCCCAGAATAAAATCGGGGAAGCACCTGGATCAAATCTAGCAAGAGCCATGATTTCACAGCACAGTGTTGGTAGTTCTTACAAAAGCTTTTAAGTTGGATCACTATTAATGATTCTAATGCAGATCTGGAGTTAAAGCTGAGAGAGTCTGGTTTGCATAAGAAGAGTGCAATGAAAGTAAAATCTGAACCTGGCACTGTTCATTTGCAGTTTGCTCTTTGTCATTGTTAGTGTTATAGTGACTCTTTCTCACTGCTAAATTAAATCAGTTCCTAAAAACTTTGTGCCCTCTAGATATGGCACACTGTATCAATCATGGCAGGGGGGGGGGGGAGAACATTTCTGGATGGATGGGTGGGCAGACGGACAGGTAGATGTCAGACAGACAGACAGACCGGCAGGCAGGCAGGCAGGCTGACAGATAGATACCCTTCCCATATTATTTCTTAGTATTTTCTCTTTTAAAGATAAATATAATGGTTTAGATCAGAGGAGTCCAGCTAGAGCCCCGTGGGCTGTGTGCGGCCCATGGGACCTTCTTTTGCGGCCCGTGAGGTTATTATGAAAATGTAGTTTATTTTATTAAAATTAATATTGTTAGCAAGAAATGATGAGTTTTAGTTTTACGATGTGAAAGAAAGAAATTATCATAGCTCCAGCTGATGCTACTGTGCAGTCAACAGTAAAGTTCCATGAATTATCAATTCATCTTTACTTCAGAATTGTAACCTTTTCTCATTTTTATGTAATTCAACAAAAACTGGTTGAGTTAGACGGTGCCAATAACTCATGGATACAATTGTGGCCCTAAAGCCCTTTGAAGTTGGACACCCCTGGTTTAGACGATAAAAACACCTGTATTTAAATAATCTTTCATGGAGCATGGTCCTTCCCTTTATCACTTTTTTTAAAACTAGCACTGTTATCAGTTTGATAAAATGGAGTACAAAATCCAGAATCACTGAGTTGTTGATGTGGGGGTTTTTGTTTGTTTTCAGGATCAATTTTTTGCTTGTCTACTTCTTCTAAATTGGCATAATATAGAGATATTACAACCCTTAGTATTAAAATGGTTTGTAAGTCCATTTGTAACAAAAATTAAAAAGTAAATTCAATGAATTTATAAATATTGTCTGAAAACACATATTTTTCAACTGTATATGCCAAACATATTTCTATGATAAAACCAATTTAATGTATGTATAAATAGGTTATGCATCATTTTATATCTGTAAAGGGTGCTAGAAAGGAAGCATTGTATACATTTTCATTTCCCCATTTTTTTCATTTTTTTCCTGTTGCTTAAAATTTTCTAGAAATGTTACGTCATTAGGCAAGGGATAAGCAAATTAATATATCCAGCTTAGAATTCTTGCTTGCAGTTTTTTAACAGTACTTCTCTTATAGTCTGTTACCTCAACCAATGTAAAGCAACCCAGAACTAAATAAGATTTCCAGTAACAAAGTATAATTGCTTTTGTTAAATGTGGTGTTCTTGCTTCTTTTTCGGCCTTTTGCACTTCCTTATCCCAGTACCTATAAATTCAAAACACAAGAATAAAAATGGCAGGGGTCATAAAGAATTCAATATATCTTATCAGTGGTGTTTCTTGTAGCTAATTATCAAGACACAAAATAGGTAAGTAACTTTACAGTGACATACAGCCCAACATAAATCTCTCTAAAACTTCCCTTTCCAGCCTTGTATTCTTAGATATGCTGGCTACATGTCCCATAATTCCTAACAACCTATTTGAAGCAAGCAAAGGGAAGTTGCTGTCAGGAATTACAGAGGCACACAAACTTGTACAAAGATTTCAAGGCAAGTCCATGGTGCTTATTCATATTGATAGTAGTCATAGGAAGTGACAGCTCCTAACCAATCTTGGCTCACCTTGATAAAGCTTAGCAGATTGCAAAGGAACGTAGAGCTGACTTTGGGATATGGAAGGAATGAACAAGCTGCTAAGGGGGGACTTTGTGAAAAGATTACAGGAGAGTATGAGAAAAAAAGTTCAAAATAACCCCCATCTTGACTTTGTCACTATAAAATGGGGCAGAAAGAAATCTGGACAAGCTTTCATGATTCTACCCTACCACAATGAAGAGCATTCCTAGAATCCCTGCCATGCCTGTTTCTTGACTTTGCCTACTCGAAGGGCTGAGATAGATTCAGATTTGCTGAATATTTAGAAGGGAGGCCAAGGGCTATAGACTATACTAGAAAATCTGAAAAAAATCAATAACAGGTGGTGGCAAAGCACTTCCCTACTTTTGCCACTGTAAAGATTCCAGAAGCCACACTTTGCAGGCTTCCCCTCGTTGTATTTTCCAGCCCAACAGAATTCACCAAGAGTCAAGTTCAACTCAAGGAGATTTTACCTTACCCAGAAACAAATGAGACAGGATATCTGCACTACAAGATTTCTCCTGTCATCCATGCTTGGATCTGGAAAGGGTTCTCTCCACGAAGGGACAAAATTCAAACTGTACAGTGATAACAAGTTAAGGAAAGAAACATGAGGAGCACAGCTTCTGAAATTCTTTCCAACTCCCTAGTAAGGGCACCACGCTGGGTCATGTGATCAGGAAGGAGGAAGGATGATTTACAACAGAGGAGTCAATAATGTTCCACACAGTTACCTAACTGACTTGCAGGGATAGGCAGGCATTGGTATCAGCTCTTCAAAGTTGCCCAGATCAGAAAACAGATTCCACAAGACTAAAACTATACTTTATTGAGAAAGGCTATAACAACAGAAGTGTACAAGTCTGATTGTATTTTCCCTTTTCTCCCTCTTATACCCCAGACAGCTGGTGGGGGGGAGCTAGTCTGAGCCTCTAATACTTTCCCTTTACCTTGGGCTCAAAGGATGCTTAGGCACCTGTTATCTTAATGGTTTCTGGATAGTTTCACCAAGATCATCTCCATGGTTCAAACTGGAGAAATCTGAGTTGAATCCCTTGCCAATTTTTTTAACCCAGTCTTTCTTTTTCCCATACCAATCCAGTTACATTTTGTTTGGTTTTTGCAGGGTTCCTTGAGGATGGGCAGGCAGAGTCCTAATTCCCTTTAGATTATTACTTTCCAACATTCCATTGGGTTGGGAAGAATAACAAGAGCTTGCAGAGCATGGTTTCTAGACTTCTTTCTAACCTCTTTACCAGCAGTGGCCATAGGAGGTGACTGTATTTTTTTTGTGTACCTAAGTAATGTGTCTTGTCTGTGTATGTGTGTGCATGTGGTAATGCATACACATTTCTCCCCCAGGGACTAACTTTCAACCTCAGTCTTCATTTTGCCAGCTTCTTCCTCCATACCGAATTTGGTCTTGATTGCCTTTATTCACATTGGATTGAAAAGAATAAAAAGATTGAATTCTCTGTTCTGAGATACTGGGATTTACATACCATTGCAGTCTTTCCCCAAGCACCTTAGAGGAATCTTCAGTGAGTACTTTGTACATATCATCTTCTTCTAGTTTCCGTTTATGACCAATAACAAATAAAGGGTTTAGCCAGCTGTCGAAAGAAAGAAGAGAATTCTCCATGTGATTATTCTACAAGGCAGTCATAAACATGCTCTTTTTTCTTTCTCTCTCTCTCTCTCTCCCCCTCTCATTACACACAGCTACACCTCTTTAAAAGGATTAAGCTTAGTTCACACAGTCAGAAAAGTAAAAACACACTTTCGGAGAGGATACCCCTTACCTACAATAAAATTCTAATATGGGGGGAGGGACTTTATAAGTTACAAATACATTGGTAGGAGAAAGTTTATGTGAAACCTCTCTACACTTACCAGAAATGTTCATCAAAACATGAACATTAGCAGTACATAAATAACAGCACATTATAAACATAAAAATATGTTGGATTTCAGTGCCCACAATTACCAATAAGGTTAGGAGGGCTGGTCTAGATAGAATAGCCACAGATCATTAATAATGCCAGAATTATTTTATAAACATGTAATTTTTTTTAGTATTTGCCAGGGACACTTTATAGCATAGTTACAGCAAGTTATAGTACCTGGGATCTGCTTACTCTTTTTGTATTGTTATGTAAGACAAGCCTCATTAATTTTTGTTTGCATGCAATTTTGAGACTATGTCATGAAAATCAGTGATGGGCTTGCTTATTGCCAAAACAGCTTTAATGAAGGAGCTCTACATCATTTTCTGGATATTCTCAAATGCTGAAGTGCAAACTGCCCTCCCTTTTTATTTTCTAAGAAATTAAGGGGTACGTGTTAGCTGTAGATATTCTTGGAAATAAAAGTGCTGAAGGCTACTCCTTTGCTTTGTAGCCTAATTGTTTAAACAAATAAACAAGCAAACAAACAGTATTATTTTCCACTTTTGACACTACTGCCTCCCTGTAAGTAGTAAATTACTGCCCACTACATGAACCGTTTGTGTACTATATGCCATTGGGACCAGCAATGCAAAGAATTCTGCTCTCCTTGCTTTCATTATAGTAAAAGTATAACCATAAATTGAATGATATGAACTATTAGCTGATACAAGATTCCATGTACAGACTGGTAAACAACATTAGGTGTTCAACCCTCTACCTGAACTGCTGAAACCCAAACCAAGATATTTTTTAATTTTCAGTCGAGCATCTCCCAACAACCTAGAAATCATTAAAAAATGAGCATGTTGAGCAAAATGAGCTTTAGTGTCACAGTAAGTACACATTGCTTTAAACTGACATGTCTTCTCACCACCTTTTATTTGTTCTCTTTGTTGAGCCAATCTGTATTAATCCCAAGGGCAAGAAGAATTGAGAATCATTACTCAGGCTGCATAAATAGTTCTTCAGTTGTCTCAGATGCTTTGATTCTAAATCCTTTCTGATGTCGTACCCTTGCGACTTTCAATCACTCTTTCAAACATTACAGTCAGTGAACTCTTTTTGTTAGCTTATTAATTAGCAATGCTTTAGTGCTTTCTCCTGATCAACCCTGAAAAGAATGACTTTTTTTTTTCTACTAGGCCACTGCCTTGGACTGCACTTCCCTGGCCTGGCACATGTGCTCTTCTTGTTTCCAAGAAACAGGAGTAGGGGAAAGATATCAACACACAAAATACCTCACTTTTTGAGTCTGATTCTTCTGCTTGTAAAAAAAGAGTCTCCAGACGTGGTTGAACTACAACTCCCAGCAATCCCTGGGCAGCATGGACACAAGTTCTCTGCCTCCCCCCAGCCCTACACCAAACCCTGCTGACTATGCATATCTTTGTATGCAGCTGAGTGCATTAATTACAAAAAAGAAAGGGAACCCCACTGACCCAAAGAGTTTGGAAAATGGGAAGAGTGAAGGTGCTCCCTTACCAAAGTAGATATGGAGCTGACTGTCTAAAGTCGGGAAAAAAGGTCATCCCACGTGGCTTTTTCTATACTAGCACCTTCTTCCTGCTGTACATCTTCTACAAAAAAAATATGTTTTGCAATGCAGTGTGGGAGCTGCAAAGAAAATTAAAAGTCTGCATGTTTTCCATACAATATTGGAATTATCAATTCCAACTGGATTATCAGCCATAACTTGTTTTTTTTAGCAACAGTATCTACAGATCACTCACAGAATCTAACTTTTTTTTTCAAGGAACATGCAAGATGCGAGCAAGAGATTAGGGGATTTTACATGCTGGAAACCTGGACAGCTCAAGGAGCTAACTTCAAGCCCCTCTGCTTTCAGAATGAATTGCCTATAGTGTCGGTCGTTATTTACAGAAAAACGTAAGAAAGCTACTTGGACCCTCTCTGCACAACTGACTTAATTGTATCCTAGGGAAGAATCTTGTTAGGGGCTACTTTCCTTCCAATCAAAGAACTGGGAACTGGGTGCAATTCAAGGTGCTGGTTGTCATTTTTAAAGCCCTACATGACATGGGGCCAGATGACATGTGGGACTTCCTATCCCTAATCATTTCCATCCATCCCACCAGATCTAACAAACTGGGCATGTTCCAGATACCCTCTGTGAGGCAGTGTCACCTGATGGGTCCAAGGAAGCATGCTTTCTCTGCCATGGTGCCTCCCTCCCCCCACAAGATATGGATGGCCCCAACTCTGTTGGTCTTTCAGAAGAGTGTGAAGACCTGCCTCTTCCCCCAGGCAATGGGGCCAGAATGGGGATATGTGATAAGTGGGAAGTGAGATTTCACTGGGCCTTTGATTTGGATTTTTTTGGTTTTAATAGAATATTATGCTTTTATCTTATTTGCCGCCCAGAGTTTCCTATTAGATGGGCAGACTTATAAATTGGATAAATAAATAAATAAATAACTTTTTCTGTGTGGTGAAAACTTACAGAATTGTTAATTAACTCTTCTTACTTTCAAGACAGACATCAGACTATCCAGAGGGGCCCCATAAAGAAATCCGCATGGGCCAGAGGGTCAAACAGGGACCAAAAGGGGTCATATTTAGTAAGTTCTTTTCCTGAGTCTGTCCATGGTGACTCCTACTCTGATTGTGTCACTGTGGATTTTCCCCTTATGAGGAAGCGGGGAGGAACAGAACAAAAGACAGAAAGTAGGGAGAGAAATGTTAGCCTCCAGTCTCCTTTTCATTAATTGGAGATGTAAAAATAGCCACAACCCAGCTGCCACCGCCATCCTGTATCAGAAACGTTTTGGGGGAGGGAGGAATCAACGGGCTATTTGTGTCATCCAATTACCCGAATGAGCTCAACCACAAATTGGGATAATATTTATCTCTATCATGCAAACTGAAACTAGGCTGCCTCTGGCTTTCAACTAAACTAAATTTTGCAAAGTTATCCAAAGCAATTACTGTACTATAAGACAGAGTGTCTGACATGGATCAGGATAATTTTCCAGAAGGAGCAGCTCCACTCCTAAATCTTCATAAGTAATAAGTAATAAAGTAAACTACATAAATTTGTAAGAGCAAATATATAACTGTAATTATACCAAAAGTAAACCCATAGGAGATTCAATTTTACTTCTAATAAAGCATGTTTAGGGTCAGCTGGATATGAGTTTCCAGACCTAGCCTGCATGACTCTACAGTCCATGAGTCATATAAAGCAGACACCTCTTATATTTTCTTCCTGCATGGCACCAAGATGACATTTGCATCTTCGTAGGTCACAAATTTTGCCAGCCTCGGCTAGAGAAAACCACATAACATATGAAATGTTATGTATAAAGTGTATAAATATAGCAAGAGGAATTTTTGGACAAGATTTTAGAACTAAAAAAATGCTATCATGTTGAACCATTCAAAGCAATGTTATGCCCACTACCACAACATCCCTTAAACCTCAACAAAGTCTTCAAATTATTGGGCATTTATTTTACCTATGAGCAACAGCATGATGAACTCTGGCTTACAAAAAGAAATGTGAAGAATTGTATGTTTAAATATCTAAATTTGCTGATATCTGAAATTAAACATTAGGAAGGATGAGAATGAACTATATATCCCAGAGTGATGTTAAAGTTTCCTGGATAATTAGAAAGTTATTTAACCTTTCAATTTAGATGCTTTCGCTGCCTAAAATTAGTACTGACAAAGCCTGTTTAAACAATTTACACTGTCAGAACTTCTGGTTATATCCAGACTATTAAACAGATGTCCGGCTTATCATATAGACACCCTTTCGTCAACCATTCAGGGTGATCAAGTCAAGAAACAGACACCACAGGGATTACAGGAATATTACTTTATTGTTGTAGGGTACATTAATAGAATCTTGAAAGCTTGTCCAAAACCTTCACTGCCCCGTTTTTAAGGACAACATCACGGTGGGGCTGTTCTGAGTCTTTTTCTCATTCTTTCTACTTTCCCAGGACTGAGCAATCATTTTGCCTCCCCACTTCCTTCTCAAGTGCATGTGTGTGCCTTCAAGTCAGCCTTGACTCCTGGTAACTGCCTGGACCCTGCAGTTTTCTTGGCAAGGTTTTTCAGAAGTGGTTTGCCATTGCCTCCCTCCTAGGGCTGAGAGAAAGTGTCCAAGAGTCCAAAGTCACCCAGCTGGCTTTGTGCCCAAGGCTGGACTAGAACTCTTAGTCTCCTGATTTCTAGCCTGATGCCTTAACCACTACCCCGAACTGGCTCTCCTCCTTCTCAAGGCCGCAACTATATTCCTCTACACCTTTCCAATTACAAAAAAGTGTCACTTGGCAATTACTGAGCATAGATACCCATGCTTCTTGAGGCCAGAAGTAGCCAAGGGAGCCCACAGTCAGTGTTTCTTGCTGCAGAGCAGTAAAGAATGGCCATTGGGCTGATGATTTGCCTCAGTAAGACCAAGATGTTCTGGGTGACTAAATATATCTCACCATTTGTTTCCATGATTGCCACCCAACTCTTCAACCTCAACTTTGGAAGAAAACTGACTGCTCATCATACCTGCCAGAAGATGGCAATACAGTGGACTTAACAAACAAGAATGCTAAACTGTGGGGAAATGGAACTATAAAGCATCCAGAGTGGATCTTAGTAAGTCCATGCAGAATTATCTTTCCCAGTAGTGTTTGTCTAACTTTTTTCATAATCCTTCAAGAAAGACATGGCATAGGGGAGATGATATTATGGTCTATTTACCTGGGTGTTGTCCAAACTCTGTCAATGCCAGGGTGGGATATTTCCATCCCCACAACTCCCTCCAAAGACCCTAAAACGTCTAAATCCAATGATATGAGACTATCTGAACATGGAATTTTCTGCCCCCCTTGAAGAATTTTTTATTTTCTCTAGGGGACAAAATTGGAGCTACCTATAGAAAAACAAAAGAAATAATAAACAATACTGCTTCTGCTCCTTCTCCATTACTTTGGGGTACTGTATACATTACCTGGTAAAAAGAAAAAGTGGTTAAAATAAAGGAATTAGCATGTAATGCCAATGGCTGCACCCATCACTACCTTTCTAAAGCCTGGATGTCTTCAAGAGTAGCCATTCTTTGCCTGGACCATTTAACATTTTTTGCATCGCCTAAAAAGAGCTGCTTCTTTTTTTGTTTCCTTCTTTGTTCTTTCCTGTTTAATAAAGGTTTGTTTCATTTTGTCCTGGCCCCACCTTGTTTATTTTATAGTACAGTGTCTGGTAGGTATAATGCTTATATGAATACATATACAGTATACACATGCGTAACATGCACACACATATCTGAGGGGGAGAGTGTTGGGACTGGCCTCTGTCCTATACTTTTATTCATTTTTCCAACATCCTCTCTTGTCTCCCATATAAGAGTATTGAGACTAGCAAGGTTTAAGTCCTTATTCTCATAGGTATTGGATGGGAAATTCAGAGATCTCTGTATTTGGGATGCCTCTGTCCATGCTCAGACAAAGCCACTGAGACATTTTTACAAGTTTTGCTGTGCTGCTCCTTATATCACACTCGGCACTCTGAGTTAATATTCCCCTTCATTACTACATGTTGCCCAAAATGGAAGTTGGGCAGATCAATTTATCAAAATTTCTACTAAAGTTGCTAAATTCTGCTCAAATGCAACTGTTGTCAAAAAGAGCTAGGTTTGAATTAGGTTTAAGCTTGGATGGTCTAGACTACTCATAGTCGGTTGCAATTTGAGCAGCCCATAGGGCTTGTAATTAATTAATTAATTAATGACTTGGTTACCTGTGGGGCTAGAAAGTTGATCATTTCAAATGTTTGGGACCATCTCTGTCTCCCTAGGGAGTTAATTCCTCACTCAGTTTATTGTTTTAAGTTGCATCCATGTTTTCTTTTGGCCCAACTATAAATTTAATAAATAATAATAAATATTATTGATAGCTGAAACTGTTCCTGCCAAGCTCAGGAGCTAAGGAGGAACAATCTGAGGAACAGAAGGATGTTGTTCTGGTGGCCCCAGACAGACTGAAGCCAGCTCAGATGCACATACTGAGCTTGTCATTGCTTCCATTATCCTCTAATGATGCATTAGGGCCTATGGACTAGGGAACCCCCTACTTCAGTCACAAGATCTCAACTACCCTACTGACTACTGTACATTATTTTATAATGTTCTACAGTACCATATGGGTCCTCTTCCCTACTTCATACAGGCATACAAGCCATAATTTGAATTTGCAATGACCAAATAAAGAAAAAACCTGAATGAACTATCCTTGGACTGAAGGTATTTAGGGTACTACTTAGCCACAGTTGATAAGATATTATGCAACATCAAGATATTATGCAACACTTTAAACATCTTAAAATGTTATAAAAACTCTGAATGCACTCCAAACAACAGCTTTTGTCCTACAATCTCCAGTATTATTCCAATCCAGGCCATGTGACATTTTCAAACTCTGCAAATGCAGATCTTAAAAAAAGAAAAAATTCTGCAAAGAAAAATGTACAAAAGTGTATGTGTGGGTCAGAAATCAATATTTTAAATGATATGAAGTATATACAACAACAGTTTTCTCTCTTGTTGTTGTTGTTTAGTCGTTAAGTCGTGTCCGACTCTTCGTGACCCCATGAACCATATTTCGCCAGGCCTTCCTGTCCTTCACTGCCTCCCTGAGTTTGGTCAGTTTCATGCTCATTGCTTCAGTGATGCTATCTAACCATCTCATCCTCTGCCGTCCTCTTCTCCTTTTGCCTTCAATCTTTCCCAGCATCAGGGTCTTCTCCAAAGAGATCTCTCTTCGCATTAGGTGGCCAAAATATCTGAGCTTGAGCTTCATTATCGATCCTTCCAATGAGCAATCAGGGTTGATTTCCTTTAAGATTGACTGGTTTGACCTCCTAGCAGTCCAGGGAACTCTTAAGAGTCTTCTCCAGCACCACAGTTCAAAGGCATCAATTCTTCGGCGCTCGGCCTTTTTTATGGTCCAGCTCTCACAGCCATACATTACTACTGGAAAAACCATAGCTTTGACTATGCGGATCTTTGTCGGCAAGGTGACGTCTCTGCTTTTTAATATGCTATCTAGGCTTGCCATAGCTTTCCTCCCAAGGAGCAAGCGTCTTTTAATTTCATGGCTGCAGTCTCCGTCTGCGGTGATCTTGGAGCCCAAATAAATGAAGTCTGTTACTGCTTCCATTTCTACCCCTTCTATTTGCCAGGAATTGATGGGTCCAGATGCCATGATCTTAGTTTTTTTAATGTTGAGTTTCAAGCCAGCTTTTGCACTCTCCTCTTTCACCCTCATCAAGAGGCTCTTTAGTTCTTCTTCACTTTCTGCCATTAGGGTGGTATCGTCCGCATATCTGAGGTTGTTGATGATTCTCCCTGCAATCTTAATTCCAGCTTGTGATTCTTCCAGCCTGGCATTTCTCATGATGTACTCTGCATATAGGTTAAATAAGCAGGGTGACAGTATACAGCCTTGTCGTACACCTTTCCCTATTTTGAACCAATCGGTTGTTCCATGACCGGTTCTAACTGTTGCTTCTTGGCCCGCATACAGATTTCTCAGGAGACAGGTAAGGTGGTCTGGTATTCCCATCTCTTTAAGAATTTGCCACAGTTTGTTGTGATCCACACAATCAAAGGCTTTTGCATAGTCAATGAAGCAGAAGTAGATATTTTTCTGGAACTCTCGTGCTTTCTCCATGATCCAGCGAATGTTGGCGATTTGATCTCTAGTTCCTCTGCCTCTTCGAAACCCAGCTTGTACATCCGGTAGTTCTCGGTTCATATATTGCTGAAGCCTAGCTTGTAGGATTTTGAGCATAACCTTGCTAGCATGTGAAATGAGTGCAATTGTGCGATAGTTTGAGCATTCTTTGGCATTGCCCTTCTTTGGAATTGGAACGTAAACTGACCTTTTCCAATCCCGTGGCCACTGTTGCGTTTTCCAAACTTGCTGGCATATTGAGTGCAGCACTTTAACACCATCATCTTTTAGTATTTTAAATAACTCAGCTGGAATCCTGTCATCTCCACTAGCTTTGTTGTTAGCAATGCTTCCTAAGGCCCACTTGACTTCACTCTCTAGGATGTCTGGCTCAAGGTCAGTGATCACACCAGCGTGGACATCAGGGACATTAAGATCTTTCTTGTATAGTTCTTCTGTGTATTCTTGCCACCTCTTCTTAATCTCTTCTGCTTCTGTTAGGTCCCTGCCTTTTTTGTCCTTTATCATGCCCATCTTTGCACTAAACGTTCCTTTCATATCTCCAATTTTCTTGAAGAGATCTCTAGTCTTCCCCATTCTATTGTTTTCCTCAATTTCTTTGCATTGTTCATTTAAGAAGGCCTTCTTATCTCTCCTGGCTATTCTCTGGAAATCTGCATTCAGTTGCTTATATCTTTCCCTTTCACCCTTGCTTTTCGCATTCCTTCTTTCCACAGCTATTTGTAAAGCCTCATCAGACAGCCATTTTGCTTTCTTGCATTTCTTTTTCTTTGGGATGGTTTTAGTTGCTGCCTCCTGTACAATGTTACGGACCTCCGTCCATAGTTCTTCAGGCACTCTGTCTACCAAATCTAATCCTCTAAATCTATTCATCACCTTCACTGTGTACTCACAAGGAATATGATCTAAGTCATACCTGAGTGGTCTAGTGGTTTTCCCTACATTCTTCAATTTAAGCCTAAATTTTGCAGTAAGAAGCTCATGATCTGAGCCACAGTCAGCTCCTGGTCTTGTTTTTGCTGTCTGTATAGAGCTTCTCCATCTTTGGCTGCAAAGTATATAATCAATCTGGTTTCGGTATTGACCATCTGGTGATGTCCATGTGTAGAGTCGTCTCTTGTGTTGTTGGAAAAGAGTGTTTGCTATGACTAGCTTGTTCTCTTGACAGAACTCTATTAGCCTTTGCCCTGCTTCATTTTGTACTCCAAGGCCAAATTTGCCTGTTATTTCGATTACTCCTTGACTTCCTACTTTAGCATTCCAATCCCCTATGATGAAAAGGACATCTTTTTTTGGTGCTAGTTCTAGAAGGTGTTGTAGGTCTTCATAGAAGCGGTCAACTTCAGCTTCTTCAGCATCAGTGGTTGGGGCATAGACTTGGATGACTGTGATATTGAATGGTTTGCCTTGGATACGCACTGAGATCATTCTGTCGTTTTTGAGGTTGTACCCCATTACTGCCTTTCCCACTCTCTTATTCACTATGAGTGCAACTCCATTTCTTCTAAGGGTTTCTTGCCCACAGTAGTAGATATAATGGTCACCCGAATTAAATTCACCCATTCCCGTCCATTTCAGTTCGCTGATTCCCAAGATGTCGACGTTCAATCTTGTCATCTCATGTTTGACCACATCCAGCTTGCCTTGGTTCATAGATCTTACATTCCAGGTACCTATACAATATTGTTCTTTACAGCATCGGACCTTCTTTTCGCTTCCAGATACATCCACAGCTGAACGTCCTTTCGGCTTTGGCCCAGCCGCTTCACTCTTTCTGGAGCTACTTGGAAATGCCCTCCGCTCTTCCCCAGTAGCATATTGGACACCTTCCGACCTGAGGGGCTCATCTTCCGGCATCATATCTTTTAGCCTTTTAACATTGTCCATGGGGTTTTCTTGGCAAGGATACTGGAGTGGGTTGCCATTTCCTTCTCCAGTGGACCACATTTTGTCAGAACTCTCTGTCATGACCTGTCCGTCTTGGGTGGCCCTGCACGGTATAGCTCATGGCTTCACTGAGTTACGCAAGCCCCTTCGCCACGACAAGGCAGTGATCCATGAAGGGGTTTCTCTCTTGGCTCATGACTATTCTGAAAATACAGTGTATGGTGCTTAGTTCTTGGAGGCACAGAGCCAGAGACTGCGCTATTCCTGTGTCTTTAATTAAAAAGCTTCAAAACATAGCGGGGGGGGGGGGATTAAGCTACTTATTATTTTCAACAGTGACGTTTTAAACTGAGGAAGTATGAAAATTTCAATCAGTCTGCATCATTTCTGAACCAGTGTCAGTTGGCTGATAGGTCACAACTACATTGTTTTTTCTACAATCTACTTTTAACATTTCAGTTTTTTTCCTTTAATCTTTTCTTTGATAAATTACACAAACTAGCAAATTTATTGCCCAGACAGCTTTCCCCATTGAGAGTTATTCCAGCAGCCATTTCCAGAAATGTGTGCACAACCACAAGAAAAAAAAAAAGCACCTCCATCACCCAAGCAGAAGTCCTATGTTCTCAGCATGTTTATAAGATCCATGAGGAAGAACAGAAATGAAAGTCAATGCAGATAAAAGCAATCTTGCAAGCTGCATCATCAGCCCTTAGTTGAAGCTTAATGGGGAATATCTGCAATGGCTTCTGAGACGATACATGTTTTCCATTGGCTCAAGGGCTATTCAAAAGACCATACTCAAAAGTGGGATGATTTAAGGCATTTGCCAGCCAAAATCCTAACTTCCCAAAAAACTCTTTAAGACTGGGCTGAATATTTTAGGGCTTGCCCATTCTTAAGAGCTTTGGAAGCCACAAGAAAATGCATATGGCCTGCAGGGGCCACTTTCAGCACCCTGATTTATGAGTCAGTCCACCCTGTGGTCTTCCCTTAGCCTCAAGACATATGCATTGTTTTGCTCTAAGTGATGGGGTCTGCTACCTGCATCACATACTGCCGCCCCAGCTCCAGCTCAGCTCCGGCCCCTATAGCTGGCTACCACACCCTTCTTCCCACCCTCCCTTCCCAGCCACGGCCTTGCCCGGAGAGGCTCCACAGGCGAAGAAATTCTGCCCGGAGTGAAACGTTGGGAACAGACCTCTCTTTTTGCAGCAGCTGCAGCAGGAATGCAGCCATGCAGAACATACTGGAACTTACGCCAGTCTCAGCGCCTCTTTCTGGGGGATCCTTTCAGGGACGCATCAAAGCTACAACAACCTTTTGGAGCATCTGTACACACCATGCCTGAGGAGCCAGGCATACTGGCAAGGAGAGAACGCATGGCTCCATGCACCACACAAGGGCCACTGCCGATTCTGTATATTCTGCCTACACTCTGTCCCATTCTAGATCACTCACACCTCACAAAAACCCACAGACGCAAAAATAAAACAACAAAGAACCACTGCCATCTTTTTGCATCACATGCCCTAGTTGAACAGAAGACCCAGGAAGGACCACAGGGGCACCAGCAATCCTGACATATCCATATACAGTGGTACCTCTAGTTACGAACTTAATCCGTTCCGTGACTCTGGTTGCAACTCGAGTTGGTTGCAAGTCAAGGTAAAGTTTCCCATAAGGTTCAATGTAAATACAGTTAATCCGTTCCGCCCTCCGAATTTGGTTGCACCACGAGGCAAATTTCCCCATAAGGTTCAATGTAAATACGGCTAATCCGCCCTCCGAATTTGGTCGCACCCCGAGGTAAATTTCCCCCATAAGGTTCAATGTAAATACGGCTAAACAGTTCTGAAACATATGCATTTTATTTTTAAACGTCAAAAACATGAAAAAAAAGTACAGTACAGCACAGTATGAAGAGGGAGAATGGGGTGGGGAGGCAGTTATTGTTTGGAGGGAGAGTCCCCCTCCAAAGGGACATCGGGGAGATCTCCTTCAGGGGTTTCCTCTCTTCTTTGCCTCTTAGCTGCAGGCTGAGTTCTGGGGAAAAACCTGTCTAAAGCCAGTTGCCAGCCTGCTCTGCATTTTCTTTGGAGCCATGCTGACAAGCACACCAAAAATCTTCCAAATGCCACAAAACACACCACAAGCCTCACTGAACGTCTCCTTGCTACCGCGATCTCGCCCACAGGAAGCCGCGACCGCGTGGCAGCAGGGCAAATGGCCGCGGATCCGGTTCGTAGCTCGAGGTGGAGTTTGCATGTCGAGGTAAAGTTTTGGGGCCGGAGCTGGTCGTTATCTTGAAAAATTCGTAAGGAGGGGCGTTCGTAACTAGAGGTACCACTGTATGATGTTACATTTTCCCCTCCATACCTACCGGTATGAGAAACCAGTGTTGGAAACCTACACTGAAGAATCCTTAATATTTGAGCCAAGTAAAATATTTTTAGACTAGCAAAAATATACGTAAAGTGTGCTTCTTTAAAATAGAGAGAACAGAAATGGAAACATAGCTTTACTCATTCCTCAGGATCCAACAAATATAAAAGTCTCCTGCAAAGCCCAGATTTATACATGGAAGAACATGAGGAAGAATATTTGCCTCTTTACTTTGCCTCTAAAGACTTCAGCTCAGCTTATGACATAATACCTACAACTCAATATCAAGATAAAACACTCATAACATCATAAATCAGTTCAACCAAGTTTCAGAATAAAGAGTTAGTTTTAAGAGTAAATCAGTTAAAATAAGCTAAAGCAATGCAAAAAATAAAATTGTCCACAAAACCCATTTATGACAGACACAAGCCTACAGAAATTGCCATACCATACAAACAAATACTACTAATAGTAAATCCACAACAGTTAAAAAAAAAAAACCAACAGTTTAGTGACCCAAGCAGATACAAGAGTCAAGCAGTTCAAGTAACCCAAGATAAAGCTCAGCCTGTTACACGCCGTACAAGGTTTTCATGGCAGGAAACTCTTGGTGGTTCCTCCTTAAAATCTTTGTATCCACCAAAGCTGCTCTTTGGAGACTACTGCTAAAATTTAACTATAAATAAGAACTAAATATCTTATATACTCATTCCCATGAAAGTTACATAAAATATTAATGATTCTAGATTATGGAGTAGTTGGCCTTACTAAACACAGTTCCTGTATTTCAGGTCAGGCAGACTTTTTTACTAGTACTAGTAAATACCACAACACTAGTTGGTACTGTCTGCAGTAAATTCAGTGACAAACCTATAGATATCATAGGACAACTTGTGACCAAAAAAAAAAAGATTTGGTTGTCAAGTAATTTTTATCTGCACTTCAAGAAGTTGTTTAGTTCTACAATTTTCTTTCTGAAACTGAAAATTTATAAATTTTAGTTATTAAATAAATTATAAAGTTTCAGTTATTATAATTATAATATAAATTATAAATTTTCAGTTATTAAAATTCTATTCACTTAGCAGTCAAATAAAACAGATAGTATTTTTAAAGCCCTCTAGTAAGCTATGAAGAGAGCCAGTTGTATAACTTTTGGGTGAGAATTTCATAGCAGAGGAGATAGTTCTGAGACAGTTCCCTACACTATGATATGCCAGACTCACAGATCTGAATGACAGGCCAGTGTACAGTGGGGCAAAAAAGTATTTAGTCAGCCACCAATTGTGCAAGTTCTCCCACTTAAAAAGATGAGCGAGGCCTGTAATTTTCATCATAGGTATACCTCAACTATGAGAGACAAAATGAGAAAAAAAATCCAGAAAATCACATTGTCTGATTTTTAAAGAATTTATTTGCAAATCATGGTGGAAAATAAGTATTTGGTCACCTACAAACAAGCAAGATGTCTGGCTCTCACAGACCTGTAACTACTTCTTTAAGAGGCTCCTCTGTCCTCCACTCGTTACCTGTAGTAATGGCACCTGTTTGACCTTGTTATCAGTATAAAAGACACCTGTCCACAACCTCAAACAGTCACACTCCAAACTCCACTATGGCCAAGACCAAAGAGCTGTTGAAGGACACCAGAAACAAAATTGTAGACCTGCACCAGGCTGGGAAGACTGAATCTGCAATAGGCAAGCAGCTTGGTGTGAAGAAACCAACTGTGGGAGCAATAATTAGAAAATGGAAGACATACAAGACCACTGATAATCTCCCTCCATCTGGGGCTCCATGCAGGATCTCACCCCATGGGGTCAAAATGATCACAAGAATGGTGAGCAAAAATCCCAGAACCACACGGGGGGACCTAGTGAATGACCTGCAGAGAGCTGGGACCAAAGTAACAAAGGCTACCATCAGTAACACACTATGCCGCCAGGGACTCAAATCCTGCAGTGCCAGACGTGTACCCCTGCTTAAGCCAGTACATGTCTGGGCCCGTCTGAAGTTTGCTAGAGAGCATTTGGATGATCCAGAAGAGGATTGGGAGAATGTCATATGGTCAGATGAAACCAAAGTAGAATGTTTTGGTCTAAACTCAACTTGTTGTGTTTGGAGGAGAGAGAATGCTGAGCTGCATCCAAAGAACACCATACCTACTGTGAAGCATGGGGGTGGAAACATCATGCTTTGGGGCTGTTTTTCTGCAAAGGGACCAGGATGACTGATCTGTGTAAAGGAAAGAATGAATGGGGCCATGTATTGTGAGATTTTGAGTGAACACCTCCTTCCATCACCAAGGGCATTGAAGATGAAACGTGGCTGGGTCTTTCAGCATGACAATGATCCCAAACACACTGCCCGGGCAACGAAGGAGTGGCTTCGTAAGAAGCATTTCAAGGTCCTGGAGTGGCCTAGCCAGTCTCCAGATCTCAACCCCATGGAAAACCTTTGGAGGGAGTTGAAAGTCCGTGTTGCCCAGCGACAGCCCCAAAACATCACTGCTCTAGAGGAGATCTGCATGGAGGAATGGGCCAAAATACCAGCAACAGTGTGTGAAAACCTTGTGAAGACTTACAGAAAACGTTTGACCTCTGTCATTGCCAACAAAGGATATATAACAAAGTATTGAGATGAACTTTTGATATTGACCAAATACTTATTTTCCACCATGATTTGCAAATAAATTCTTTAAAAATCAGACAATGTGATTTTCTGGATTTTTTTCCCTATTTTGACTCTCATAGTTGAGGTATACCTATGATGAAAATTACAGGCCTCATCTTTTTAAGTGGGAGAACTTGCACAATTGGTGGCTGACTAAATACTTTTTTGCCCCACTGTATATTTATTTATCTCTTTGCACTTATACGTAGCCTTTCCTTCAATGTGAACTTAATCCACATGGTGTTCTGCAAAACTGTAATAGGGCCTGGAGTCAGTGTTGCAGGAGGCAGGCCAGCTCAGTGGACCAGATGTGGACATCCAAGCCTAGAATGCCTGGAAGCTGGCAGGAAACAGCTGGGCCACAGTGTCATCACAGAGACTAGCTGAGGATCAAGAATGATATGAGAATGGTCTGAAGTAGCTTTCTGGCTGTCTGGACATGGTGGGACTGACAGTGGAAAATGGGCCAAGGGCCAGTATAGCAAGACTGGTGGAGAAACCTGGAGTGTTACTAGAAACACTAAGCTGAGGAGCACCTGCTTCTGTCAGAGGCCACCTTATTTTGTTCCAGAGGTCTGCGACACTTCCGGTTTATCATTCTGTGGGCTGGACTCTGGGTATCTTCCTGTGGGGCCTCTCTTCCAGACTGGAGGATCAGAGCCTTGTCATCCACCCAGGTGCCTGGTTTGTCACTGGCTGCCACCTAGAAAGGAAGAGAGGGACTGGGGTTCCAGGCAGGTCTGTAGAGTCTCACTCTGAAGTGGGAGCTACTGGGTGCTGTGGGCAGAGCAGCTGGTGGGGGGACTGGGATCTTGGGAGGGGGTCTACAGCTATTGGGAGGGGTTGGTATCTGTGTCATGGATATACGAATGTGTGAGGGGGGTATGAGTATCCTACCCGAGAGGGGGGAATTGGGGGTGGAAGAGAATCAGGGTGGAGGAGAGTGGGCTTGCAATACCATGGAGGCTGTGATTGGCACAACCAGGTTTTGAGGGACCTTCAGAAAGTCAAAAGTGATGAAGCCGCTTCACTTCAGGGGAGAAGATATTCCATCAAGCGGGCGCCATGGGAGAAAATGCCCACCACCTGGGACCCACCAAATGTAGCTTCCCAGACAACAGGACCTGCAGCATGCCCTCTCTGCTGAATCTGGTGGGACAGGCAGATGTAATTGGGGAGTGGGGGTCCCTCAGATAACCTGGTCCCATGCCATGTAGAGCTTTAGAGGTCAAAACCAGCACCTTAAACCTGGAAACAAATTGGTAACCAATGCAGCTTGCGGAACAGAGGTGTAACGTGCGTTCTGCTAGAAACAGACATAACTGCCTGTGCCACTGCATTTTGCACCAGTTGAAGCTTCTGGATACTCTTCAAGGGTAGAGCCCCATGTAGAGCACATTACAATAGTCCAGCCAGGAGGTGACTAGAGCATCCATGACTGCAAGTAGAGCCATGAAGTAGAGCTGCTGGATTTGTTTGCTGGGCTGGCTTTGCAGACACCAAGAATCTTAGTTCTCAGGAACTTCAATTTGCAGCCTTATAATGTTGAGGCTGGGGTAGCTCAGGAGTTCATGGCCTTCATGGCAACCACAGACCTGGCCAAAGTTACTGAGGACTTGACACATACTGGTGGTTACATATTAGATCTGTTTTTTGCCTCGGGGTAGTTGTGGGGCAGTTACAATATCTGGTATTGGAGGAATATTACCATCATTCTGCTGCTATGGGCAGGTCACTCTCTGCCTTTGGGCTTGCTGGTGTCACCCACCCATGGAGAGATAGGGCATGTTAGATCCGTCCACCCTAGGGAACGTATGGACCCTACTGGGTTCAGAGGGAGCTTGGAGTTTTCCTAAGGATCTGGTGGGCAGTTCAACGTGATGGAAGCATGCAATGTGTCAGGTTCAGCCCAAAGAACTCCAAGAGACAATGCAAATACAGTTCTGTTGCGTTTATTAGCTACAACCTCCAGACAGAAAATCTCCCCAAACTGAACCCAAGTTCCCAAGCCAGCCAGCCACAACACCGTGAATTCCTTAGGGAGGTGCCAGCCTCATCTTCTTGAACTTCTCACACTCATGCTGGGGACTAAGAACACGCTTATCTCCCTGAGCCTGGCCTTCATAAGTCCATTCCATCACACAATGGAAGCCTTGGACTGCACTGCTCCTATATGGCCTTACCCTGTGTGCTGATTCTGGGGCACATCTTGGTTTTCTAAGGAGCTCCAGAAGTTGAAGTGCCAGGAAAGATACCCAGAGGCAATTAGAACAAATCTGATTGAAGAGCAAATCTGACTGAAGACAAGTGGGAGCCCAGATTTGAGTTTATACTTTGATGATAAGGGTAACAAAATGTCATTATTTCTCTATCCTTATTGCATCCACATAGCCATCCAGCAGCCCTGTTTAGTATAACCTATTCTCTGCTGGGGAGGGATGGGCCACAGGAACATATGTAGGGCCTCTGTGATACTAATGCTATTTGGTAGATAAAGTTATTCAGAGCCTTTCAGAGTTGGACCCTGACTGGGCAGATCCAAGTGAGATGCCTAAGGCACAGACTTGCAGAATTTGAATCTATGACTTCTGATGAAATGGACAAGATCCTCCAAACTGTGATTTCAGCCATCTGTTTTTTAGATCCAGGTCTCCGGGATCTAACAAACAGATGGCCCATCAGATGACCTGTAATTCAGTCATGTGATAAGATTGTCCTTTTTGAGGGAGGGAGTGGTCCCTCTGGCTGGAGATGGTGGGGCACTCCCTCCTCAAGAGGGTGTTGCTGGACCCAGCTCTTCTGGACAGTCTCTGACTTTTCCTTGCTTGAGAACGTGGGGGGGGGGGCGGCAGTGCATTCATCCTTGTGCTTCTTGATCTCTCAATGGCATTCAATACTGTTGACCATAGTACCCTTCTGACTAGCTGCAAGGGATGGGAGTGGGAAGCACCATACTGCAGTGGTTCTTCGCCTTTCTCTCTGGTCAGATCCAGCCTGTGTTGATGAAGTGGAGAAGTTGTATCCATGATCCCTCACTTGTGGGGTGTTTTAGGGCTCGACGCTCCTGCTCTTCCTATTTAACATCTACATGAAACCTCTGGGTTAGGTCATCCATCAGTTTGGGGTTCAGTATCATCAATAAGCAAATGATATCCAATTATATATCTTGACCCTGGGCCACCCAGAGGATGCTGTCAATGACCCAGTGTCTGGAGGCTTTTCAGGTCTGGATGGGGAGGAAGAAACTCAGGCTGAATCCTGCCCAAAACCAAGTAGCTGTGGCTGTTCAGGTCCCCAGATTTTTCTTTGGTTTTGGATGGGGTGGTACTTCCCTATTCAAGACTAGTGCACAACTCAGACTCACAAGTACTGCTCCAAGAGTGGGTAGCAGCTGTGGCCAGGAGGGCTTTTGTACAGGTCCATCTTGTGACCAGTTGTGCCCATTTCTAGAACAGGAGACCCTTCAAATGGTCACTCATGCCTAGTCACTGGACTATTGCAACACACTCTATTTGGGGCTGCCCTTGAAGACCACCTAGAAGCTGGTGCAAAATGCCGTGGTATAAGCAGTAATGGGCATACCTTGATATGCGCATGTGTCATCACTGCTCTGCAAGTGTGCTGGTTACTGCTTGGCTTCCAGTGCAATTCAAGTTGCTGGTTGTCACCTGTAAAGCCTTCACGACATTGGATCTGATTGCTTGAGGGACTGCCTATCTCCAATGGTTGGGCAGAGTGGGGGCACTCCAGGTCTACTCAATTAAACAATGTCATCTAGTGGGACCCCGGAAGCATCCTTCTCTGTTGTAGCACCTGCCTTCTGGAACAGCATCCTCCCAGAGATGTCCACATTTCCCACTCTACAAGAGTTCCGCGAGTCTTTGAAAATTTGGCTTTGCTCCCAGGCCTGGGGCTAGGTTATGTGTTGAGCCCCTGAATTTTTTGGAAGAGCAATGGGTGATTTTGTACAGGCATACATGTGTTTTTCCCTTTTAATTTTTTTTTCCTTTTTCTTTTTTCCTTTTAACTATGTAAGCCACCCAGAATCATTTGGAAGTCAGGCAGCCTTCCAAAACTAAATACATAAATTAACTTACTTACTTTTGGTCTTTAACCCTCACCCTAAGTTTTATTTTATTGTTTATTTTTGTTTTCTCAACGAAACAAAATAAAGATGGATAATTCCAAGGTTTACAGAGCGGGAGATAATAACATCTGCAAGGTAAAGATTAAACTTAAGAACAAAAGAAAGAACAAAACAAATAAGAACCACAGAGAGGATTTGGAACAACAAATGAACTTACTAGACTCCATGCAGCCCCAAATAAAGGATCTTCAGTAGCCAAAGGATGACCAAGTGAGTCTGTTCCAGTAATTCCTACTAGCAATTATTATGCTCAGTTGGACTTGGAGTCAGAAGAGCTTCTTTCCTTAGAGGAAAAGCTCCCTATTGAAGATGGACATAAAGCAGAGGCTTGCCCCAGTCTAGATATAGTCTTGAGCCCATGTTACTAAAAATTGTCTACTGACAGCTCATTAAATTTATTTCAATTTACGATCAGCTAACAACAGTAAAATAGATGAACTCAGAATTCTGGCTGGAGAACATAAAAACGTAAGTAGTGCCCTTGGGCCATCTAGTCCAGCAATCAGTTCTCACAGTGGCCAACCAATTGCACAAGGAAGCCTGCTAGTCTCCCAGCAGAAGGCCTTCAGAGACAGTCACACTGCCATCAAAATTAATAGGCATTGATCCCCATGACTTCCATGAACTGGTCCAATCCTTTTTTGAAGCCAAAAAGGAAAAGGGAAAAAAAGGCTTTTCCTTGTTCTCTTTTATCTACATCATGCATAATTTTGTATATTTCAATTATGCCTCCTTATTCCCCACCTCTCTAGATTAAAAAGCAACCTTTCTTCATAGGGAAGCTGCTTCAGCCTCTTGATCATCTTAGTTGCCCTCCTCTGAACCTTCTCTAGCTCCACTATATCCTTTTTGAGATGTGGTGACTAGAACTGCATACAATATTCCAGATGTGGTTGCACCCATTATTTATATAAGCATTACAATATTGTATCTCTATCTGCAGTACCGTTTCTTATTATGCCCAATATGCTGTTGGACTTTTTTACAGCAGACGCATACTGTGTTGATACCTTCATTGAACTGTTTACCATTACTCCAAGGTCTCTTCCCTCATCAGTCATTGCTAGCTCTGATCCCATTAACTTGTATGAGTAGTTAGAATTTTTGGCACCAGTGTGCATCACTTTACACTTGCTCACATTGAATGGCATTTGCCATTTTGACACCCATTCCCTAATCTGCAGTGATCCCTTTGGATCTTTTCGCAATCCCTTATTGTTTTAACCACTCTGAACAACTTAATGTCATCAGCAAACTTGCCTATTCCACTAGCCATGTCTGATTCCAGATCATTTATAAATGATTTAAAATACACCAATCCTAGGATAGAACCTGGGGGACCCCACTAGCTATATCCTTCCATTGGGAGAAATCTCCATTTATTTGTTTTTTATTCTTTAGCCAGTTGCTTATCCACAAGAGGCCTACTCTTTTATTCTATGGATGTTAAGCTTACTGAGAAGTCTTTGATGAGGGACTTTATCAAAGGCTTCTTGAAAATCTAAGTAGATGATGTCTACATGCTCATCCTTATCCACATGTTTATTAACACCCTCAAATACTCTAGTAGATTAGCTAGATATGACCTTCCCTTAGTGAAGCCAGGTTGGGTATCCTTGAGCAAGGCCCGTGTCTCTAAATATTTGGTAATTTTATCTTTAATAACAGCTTCCAGTATCTTCCCTGGAACAGATGTTAAGCTGACAGGCCTATAATTTCCTAGATCTCCCTGTGAGCCCTTCTTAAAAATTGGAGTTACATTGGCCACCTTCCAGTCCTCAACTACAGAAATTGAGTGTAGAGACGGTTGCATATTTTAGTTAGGAGGTCCATAATCTCAGCTTTAAGATCCTTAATAACCCTTGGATGGATGCCGATCAGGGCCTGGTGATATGGAATATACTTCAAAAGTAGCTGAAGCAATTAAAAAAAAACTTTTCAAAAAACCTTTTGAAGAAACAAATCACTGATAATCTCATATTCAGTATCGGGAAGAGCAGTTGACAGTTCCCAAGCAGAGAATTAACTCTTACTTTTCTGAAGAGAATCTACCATGCCCTTACAACAGGCAGAAGTTCTGCTCTGCTGAAAGTAAAGGCAATGTCGGCATACTTCAACTGAACAGAGTGATGTTGCAGATTGCAAGTGTCCAAATAAAAGAGGGAAGATAGTACAACAAACCTGCACTTACCTGCCCAGCTTCAGACATGTGAAGTATACAGGTAGTCCTCATTTAACGACCACTCATTCAGCAACCAAAGTCAGACCACTTGTTCAGCGACTATGTGACTGTCCCTGCATCCCTGGGGTCATACGATAATTATTCAGGAACTCAGCATCTGGCTCACAATTACAACATTGCAGCATCCCATAGTCACATAGTCACCATTTGTGAACTTAACTGCTGGCAGGAGGAAGCTGGCAAAAGGTTGCAAATGGTGATCACATGACCACGGGACGCTGCAACCGTGCAGGATTCACCTAACAATGGCAACTGGGACTGCCAAAACTGCTGTCATTAAGTCAGTGAGATCACATGATGTTGTGCTTTACAACCACATCACTTAGCAATGGAGTTCCCGGTTCCAATTCCTGTTGATAAGCAAGGACTACCTGTATAGCTTATTGATAAGCAAGGACTACCCACAAGCTTACTGATATAACTGGGCTGCATAAGGTTGCATGGCTTTAAGAGAAGTGTATTAACTTTTAGGGACTCTACTTTGCCTCTGATGATTTTTAGACTGAAAAATTACCTGAGGAGATTTTGCCTTGTTCCCATAGGGGTTTTCAAGGGTGATCGCATTGACCCCCGCCTCCAAGCTGGGAACCAAGCCAATCATTTGGGGAGGCTCAAAGGCAGGACTCCTCTGGTCTGTGCCTCCCCCCTCTGCAGCCAGGAGAAGGCCTAAATTCAATCTCCCTCAAGGTTAAACAATAAACATTGCCTTAGAAAACACAGAAGGGAGGCACGAGAAACCTCAACCAAGCAGAAAATTAATCTATCAGAAAATGTAGATGAAGAGAATGAATTAATCCATCTATTGAACATCCTCCTTCGGGTTGAGCAAACAGAAATAATACAAAAATTGGATGCAGTAAAAAACATTTTGGTGTCAATTGCTTTTGCCACGTAGTGACTAAATTCCACAATTACCCAAAGAAAGTTTCTATCTAGACTTTCTGCTTGTGGATGAGGGTTTTTTTTAATATAACCTATGTTGCAAAGTTTTGTTATCTAGCATCACATCTTAGGCAGTGGATCCACAGTACAATTTAAAATGGATTGCCGTATATGCTTATTTGTGTTTATCTATTTTGACTCTCCTTTTTCCTTTTAACTGTTTTATTTACCAGCCAAAGGGCATAATAAATAAAACTGATTGATTCTGCAAACTTTTCAGCAAAGGCAATTCCACAAACAGTACATTATATGGATGTGGTGCATGTGTACTGTAATTCAATTCTAGGTTCTTTTTTTCCTTGACAGCATACAAAATTGGTTTAGAACAGTCATAGCCAGCTAAGTTTCCACAGACAGTACTGAATCAAGAAGTATGAACTTGGTTTTTGGGTCCCCTTCCCGTTTATCAGATTTCCCCATCCATAATCCTTCTGTTTTATCTGAATTAAATTCATTTGCTCCCATCCATTCCAAAACCACGAATAAGTTATTCAGCTTCACCAAGATCGGCAATCTTCCAATCCATTCCTAGGTGTAAGTAATTCACCGTGTATTGGAATTAAGGGTGCCTTGGTGCCAACACCAGATCTAAACTCAGACTGAAGTGGTTTGAAGTTTCAGTGTCCTCCAAGATTCCTTGGAGCTGAAAAAGCAAAATCTTGCTTAAGTATAAGAAACTAAACACAGGTGAATAATTATCACTCTGCAAGTACCATTCTGACTTTCAAAAATGACTTACTACTTCTAAAGTAAACTAGAATACCTCAGTGTTGCATAACAAAACCAAGTAATGAATATGTATGATTCTCAAACAAATATTATAAGCATTTATTTTCCATGTCATGGGACAATACCACCTTCATCCATTAACTAACAGCCTGGCTTCAGGAAATTTCTAAGTACTTAATCTATAAACTACATTCCAGCAAGACTGTGGTGCTTTCTTTTGTTTCTTGATCTTGCTTACTATATGAAGAGACAAGCAGAAATACATTAAAGTTCTCTTAATTATTATGCCTATATAATAAAAAGGCAAAGTGGACTATGTAACCACAATTTGATTTATGCACTGAGAAAATGTAGCTTTATTTATTGTAAACTAGTATAGCCAAATAGCTACCACAAATTCTTGTCCAAGCAATGCATCAATTATAATCTGCAAAAAATTGGTTTAAATTCAATTAATTATTCTTTTCCTCCCTCCCCAGTCCCATTGAAGATCGTTTTGATTCTAAATAAATTCACAGAGAAAGTCTTACAATGTAAACTTACCAATTTTACTCCAGCCAGGAAGTAATGGTAGTATATACTAGGAGATCTCCCTATGTCCAGCACTGAAATCTTATGTTCTTATACTGACTTTAGAAATTCCTATTGAAGTCAGTATAATTTTCTTCCAAGCAGAAATACACAGAGCTAGAGTGACTTAATAAGAAGAAATGGGCAGCTGTCCCATAGGGCATCCTTGAGAGATAGGTTCAAACAATCTCCTTTGAGATGAGTTTAGCATCTGTTGAACTTCATGGACATTCCCATAATTTTCCTGGCAACAATACAGAAGTGCTTGCATGCCTTTTTTTCTGACTTATCAAACTAGCCTTTCCATCCAAGAATGTAATGGTATGCGGGAATGACCTTGGGAGACAGGAGGAAGAGCTGCAGATTATGTAAGGGTCAGATAAGAGGCAGCTGAGCCGCAGAAGCAATGTGGGCCTGGCAAACATCTCAGAAGGACCTTCCCTAGTTTCTTGGACTGTAAAGGGGACAAGGGAGAGAGGTACTTTCAAAGTTGCAAGATGCTGTTAATGTAAGATTAAATGTATTGTTTTTACAATAAAAACAGAGCTAGTACTCCTGGTTGTGCTTCTCATCTGGACTAGAGTCCTGGTTCAAAGGACTGACAAAGTATTAATGAGGCCTAACCCTGCAATAAAAACTTACAATAAAAACAGAGCTAGTACTCCTGGTTGTGCTTCTCGTCTGGACTCATCCTGGTTCAAAGGATTAACAAAGTATTAATGAGGCCTGACCCTGCTTAGCTTCCAAGTCCAGCCACGAGCTGCAACCCTCTAAGGCAAATAATAATAATAATAATAATAATAATAATAATAATAATAATAATTCAAATCGGCTTTAATTTTAAAAAATGGGATCATCACCACAGATTTCTTCAGACAGTCCTTTTCATTCAGTCACAATTTTAAAATTTATTTTATTTATATACTAGATAAATGTAGTAGGCTGCCCATCTCAAATACATTACTCTGGGTGGATTCATTGATTTCAAATCAATCTCAAACCAAGTTACTGATTTCCTATTGTGGGGTGGGGAAAGTAATTGCATTGGGTTATGCATCTTCAATCACTTCCACCCTTTTCATCTTATAAATGTATGCAATTTCTGTAAAAATTCTATTATTTCTGTCAGGGGTCACCAGAATGATTTATTCTAGAACAAGATTTCTCAAGTTGGGAGTTATGACCTTCAGAGGTTTACACCCAGCAAGGGGGCCTGTGACACAAATGCTTTACCCTGGGCGCTTGCTCAGGCAAAGCAGGGGTGATCTGGCCAAGGAGCCTGGCCAAACTTCTTCCAAGCATCCACCAGGTGAGGGGACAGTCAACCTGAGGTCACAACCATGAGATCAAAGCCCCGCCCCCCTTTTACACCCAATACGTATCAAAAGGGGTGGGGCTTTGATCACATGGTCACAGCTGCCATCTTCACTTTTTTTACCACCCCCTCCACAGATGCTCCTGTACCCACGTTGCGGAACAGTAGCGCTCGAGAACCGCTGTGTTTCACTAATTTAAAAATTAAGCAGTAAAAGTAAATAGTATATTTGGTTACCCCGAACTAAAATGTTCTATTCACCGGGGGGGGGGCGGTGTCACATTTATCATTGCACTATTCCAAAGCTGGAGCAATACTGTATTATTAAGAAACAGCCCAAAGCGGCAAAAGGGGGTCGGGTCTCCCAGCCCCTTACTCCTACCGCTTTCGCTTTCTGCGCACGTTCAGGCACGCTTATGTTGACTCGACCTGCGCGGCGCTCCTCTTCCCGGAGCCAAGCGCCGCTTCCCACACCTGCCCTGCGGGATCCACATCCTTTTCCCGGGCGGGCGAACGCACCTTCCTTGCCCCAACTAACGCACGGAGTCGGCTCCGGAGCTCCCGGGCTGGGGCGATCGAAGCCGGCTCGGCTGCCGGGAGAGCAGCCAGCCGCCCCATTCATTCGCGGGAAGCCTGGCCGAAGGCGGCTGACTCGGGAGGAAAGGGAGGGAGCCCGGCCGGCGCCGGCGACTCACCAGAAGAAGAGCCGCGAGCAGAAGTTGGCGTCCCGCAAAGGGTTCGGCTTCTCGTCCCGGGAGGGAAGCGCCTCCATCGGCCGCCACCCGCCGCGCTCGGACCCCGCCGGAGAAAGGAGGAAGAGCCGGCGCAGCCTCGTGCGCCCCGGACTTCCCGCAGGCGGCCGGGCAGCGGGCAGGGCTGGAGGCGCTTCCGGCAACCTGACACCCGGCTCGCCCGCGGCGGCTGCCTCTAGAGGGAGCCGCGCCCCCGGGCCGGAGAGCTGGCAGCCCGCCGCGGGGCCGAGCGCCCTCCTTCCTGCCTTCCGAGAACCGCGGGCAGAAGCGCCGCGCCGCGCGCCCAGGCCGGGTCTCGTTCCGCGGAAGTCAAGCCTCGCTGGGAGGGAGGCCGCCTCCCTCCCTCCCTCCCTCCCGCCTCCCTCCCGCGCAACCGACTCAGCAGGGAGGCCGCTCTGAGGCGGGGAAGACACCGCCAGACCGGCGCTGCGGCGGCACCGCATCAGCTGCGGGGTCGATATCAGCCCCAAGGCTGCAGCGCGCCCGCGATCCTAGCAAAATTAGCCGGTACGAGCAGCTGAAGTGCTGCCCCGTTCGCCAGGCAGGCGGGCCGGCCGGGTCTCCCTGCTCCTAATCCGGCACCTTAACCGCTCCCCCATTGTGGCCTGCGCGCTCCTGCCTGCAAAGCACCTGCCCCGCCTCTCCTCCAGAGGTGACTTGGCAGATCCCGGGAAACGCTCCGGCTTGAGCCCTGGCTAAAAATGATAAACCAGATCCTCCGTTTCCTTGCAAGTCTTCTGCACTTGTCTTCCCACCACCTCAACAATCTCCCTAAAAAAGGGAAGGTGGGTGACAAGGTGAAGGTTGATTTACACAGCTGGGTCCAGGGAGGGAAGAAGGGGAGAGCGCTACTGTCTCTGGAAACCCCTCCCTCCATCAGGCACTGACTGCCTCCCCATCCAGTGGACCGCCACACCCTACTTTGTACCAGTGGCGGGAGGCACACAAGGAGCCTCCTCTCTCCAGTCGTTGACCTCAGGGACCCGAAGGGCAAAGCTGCTGGCAGAGTGCAGCGCTAAATTAACTCCCTCCCCAGTAGGAGCCGGTGACCCTAAACAAGATAGATGCTGACACCCTGCTGATGCAGCAGCAGCAGCAGAGAATATTGCCGGCAAGTTCCAGCCCTGCTTGCCGAGTTGAAACTACGCTGAGATTTGCCACGGGACAGCCTTCTGAGGGGTTCCCATTATGGAGCTACACTTGCCAAGCTTGAAGAAGGCCTGCCCAGTCTGCTATTCTTCAAGAAAGCAGGTGGTCCAAGAAGGGAAGGGGAGGCTCGCAATTCCCTTTGTATCTGCTGATTCTGGGATTACATATTCCCAGGGACATAGGCAAGGCTGCTCACCAGCCAGGGCACCAACTTGACCAGGACTTGTCGCATGGCCTAGGGCAGGATTGAGTGACAAATCAGCAGTAACGGAATGGAGGCACAGACCTGACCAGAGGGCTGCTCCCAAGCGTTCCTGAGGTTAGGGCTGTGAACAGGCATGACCTCCCAAACGAGAGAATTCCTGCTTGCTAATGCTTACTGTTCTATTGATCAGCAGGCAGAGTTTTGTCCCCCTGGATACGTGGCACTAAGCAAGGTGGTAAATGGGGTGGTGCCAAGCTCCCATTTCTTGGGGCTTCATTTGCTTTCCTGGCTCTCAACTTCTTTGAAGTAGCCTTGCCAGCCCCAAGCAGCCTGCATGCTGCTTTCTCTTGCACTGAATGGAATGTCATGCTGCCTGCACAATTTAGCTCTCAGTGCTGTGAATAGGGGCTCAAGGCTGACTGCACAGGTCAAGTCTTGCTTTCGCAATGTTGCATGGCTGGGACATATTGAAGTCATTTGAGGCCTGAGAGAATGGGAACCAAGCTAACATTGATTGAGGTGCCTATCTAAGCATCTTACTCTTTTAACTACAAATGCCAGTCTCTATGTGCCATCCTCTTTTTCTATGGCATCAAATCACGTTGCGCCAGGTTGCTTCTGCTACCTCTGATAATGAACTAACGTACAAATATTGGTATCAAGCCACAACTCTGATAGAATCAAGTACTGCCGGTGATGAAGGAGACCTTTCCAGGAGGAAAAGTTTGCCAACTATCTGGGGCAAACCTCCTGGCATCTCAGAGAAAACGAAGCTGTTGCTCCATAAGGACAAGGCAAGAGTCACTCTTCTGAGTCCTACCAGAAACGAATTAGGCATTGCTAGCATGTCCTACTCAGGTTGGTATTCCATCAGAGTTAGTGATGAAGGAGTACCAAACCTGCCCACCCTCCCCACCAACCTCCAGCATCCCAGGAAATCCAGACGTTGGGGCAATGAAGCATCTCATTCCTGAAGGGAACCTCAGTGGTAACTCTTGTGTGTCATGCCAAGCCAGACATCCCAAAAAAGCAGCAAACATAAAAACATTTTGGAAAGTTTGCACTGTTAAAGTGGAATAGAACACTTCTCTAAAGATCCTTTGCTAGACAAATTAGAGGAAAATCCTTTTCTTGCTGTCTCTGCTGAAAGAGGCAGAGGGAAGATACTTCAGCTGTGATGGCAGTAAGCCCTGGCATATAGCTGGAACGTCATATGGATATTGTCTTCTAACGGGTCTACATTAGTTTCCACATTATAGCTCATGAACAAATTGTTAAAAATAAAACTTAAATCTTGAAGTAGCTGAAATCCATAGGTATCCACAAGGAGGTGAGGGTGTGAACACTGGTGAAATCTGTGTAATGATGTCACAACCCAAACTCTGTCCCCTACATACCTGGACATGAATCACAATGCAAGTATGAAAGGGTGAAGCTTGTGTCATGATGGCACAATATTTTGCCATTTTGGGCATCACTGTAAATAGGAATGTGCACTAATGCTGAAATCAAACCTGAATCAGATCCTGTCTTTTTCAAATATCAAATCTCCCATTTGAATTGTGTCAGAGCTAATTTCCATACGCCTAGTTCCTAGAAATACTAGAATTCAAATGTGCAGTTTTTTGAATAGAGGAAGAAGTGAATAATACAAAAGGCTCATGAGAGGAAATACTGGTCTATGTTAACAGTACGTTTGAGGCAGCAAAAAACATAGGATTGTTCATAGGATTGTTAAAAGAAAAGCAGACAAAAATATAAAGATATAAAGGAGAACAGCTGAAAAAAATGCACTTGCAATAAGGCTTTATGATTCACTTGCAACAAGCAGACTGAGAATCAAATCACCAGGTTCTCCATGAATATATAAACTTGATTTTGATAATAGTATAAAAAATGAATTCCTGCTGCATCGATTTCAGAGGTGGCTGAGTGTTAATTGCTGACCTGGCTGTAGCTAAGGCGTCCAGGGGCATCGTCGTGCCTCTCATGTTTCTCCAGATGCAACACACTGATTGCCAAACTGGGAAACATAAAAGTTAATGAACATCAAGGAACACTAACACCTCCATGAAAAGTGAATATAATATTTCCTCTCCCATCTGCTGCTAGCAGTTAATAGAATCAATAGATGAGCATTTTA
Organism: Python bivittatus; assembly: GCF_059951505.1. Taxonomy (NCBI): domain Eukaryota; kingdom Metazoa; phylum Chordata; class Lepidosauria; order Squamata; family Pythonidae; genus Python; species Python bivittatus. The sequence goes on along the minus strand of NW_028277044.1, from coordinate 876,122 downwards.
AAAAGTAAGTGTCCTGTGGGTTGGATCCAAGTTTGACAAATGTTTCCTAGCTTCCAAATATGAATGGTCAAGAAGGATCCCAAAAGAAGGGCTTATCCTCAATTCCATTTGTTTGGAAAACAAAACAGGGTTTATGCTTACTGCAGGTGAGAGATCTGTTTTCAGCCATTGTGTAGAAATGCTAAAAATACTTCGGCATTTTAAATTACCTAATCCTGTGTAATCCTGCAATGATTAAAAATGCTGGGTTTACTTACTTTTTACATGCTGCTGTTCCTGCAGTGCAGTGGTAATAGATGGTGGCCTATGAGTCATGGCAAATAATTCTTATACGATATGATAATCCTGTTGGAGAGGGCAAGTCAAAGAAAGCACCCAAATCAGCGAGCTGTACTGGAAACTTGTGAAAAAAACAACTGTCAGCCAGAAACAGGACTACAATATGGAAATCTATGTTTCTCTGAGGCTCATAAATCTACTTGATAATTAGATAAAGTCTCATTTCAAATCAAGATAAACCCCTGTGACTTCGTGGACTATATACTTTTCTTGGGAAGAACACTGAAATGGTTTAATATGGCCTCTAGTCTTAGTCTCTAGACAGGTTTTTTAGGGCTAAAATCATAGGAAGTTTTAGGGCATTTTTAATATATGTTTTTTAATTATTTATAGATTGTATCCATGTCTGGAGAGACCTGTGTTTTTTCTTCTTTTTTATTATTATGAGCCGCCCAGAGTCACCCGTTGGGGGAGATGGGCGGCATACAAGTCTGAAAATAAATAATGTTGTAGTTTCCCATCCAAGTACTAATCAGCTTTGACCCAGCTTAGCTTAGACCCAATCAAGCAAGGTTGACTACATGCTGCCACCCAGCTGGGCTACCAAGATCTGTGTGTGTGACAGACACTAGATTCCAAAGAAATACAACACCCCTCTGAACTTGTGGGTTCAGAGCAAAATTATAAAAATCTATTGCCAGCTGAGGCATTTACAGTAACTGGCAAATATGCTTTAATGCTAGCCATTGTAAGTACAATGTCTGAAATTTAAATAGAAAATGCAGTTAAACTTCAAACAATACTAAGTGCTGACTGGGAAAAAAAGGACCTACTCTGAAGAGTTTCATCTTGTGGCTATGTTCATACCCCTGCAGGATCCAGATCATCTGTTTGGAATTTAATCTAAAGCCTTAAAAAGTCTTAGGTATTATTGTTGAATTTAAAAAAAAACCCTTCTTTTGTGGCTGTTAGGAAATTTAAGAGTTTAATATTTCCTCATAGAAAGGCCACTCCCCCTGGAGGAACTGCCTCAAATATGCAAACAATACTCTCAATAGCTTTTGTCTTCGTGCCCTTGGCTAAATGAGACTAAACTGAGTTGAAACTGAATCCTTAGTTATAATAATAGTTGTTTAAAGGCACATTACATAGCAAAATCAGTAGTTGTACCTAGACAGTTTGGGCCAATATCAGCCTGTCTTAAAATTAAGAAAAGTAGATAATGGTTTTTGTTTTATTGATAGTATAGTTCTGCTACTGCTAAGTTGCAGTCATGTTGGAGTTGTTCTGGGGGTGGATTCCCTACGGTGGCAGAGGACAAGTAAGTTTGATAGATTTTTCCTGGGAAATTTGCAGGGAGAAAACTATAGGACTGGTCTTGTACTGGCAGTTCTAAGGTTCATTGGTACCCTCAAGCCCAGAGCATTACATCATATCAGACTGAAGCTGCAGGTGAACAGAATCTCTGAGCATTTTGGAAAATTTAGTTATTTTCAATATGTGCATCTTTCACCCAACAGACCATAGGATAATGGGATGAAAATACAAATAATATGTTATTTATACCATAAAATAATTATGCATATTATCAAGTCATTACATTATAGTTTAAGGTGGTTATAAACAGCCTGTTCAAACTCCACTCCATTTGTGCATAGAGTAATTGGATGATGAATTTTCTGACCTACTCCAGGAGAAGAAATTCTCCAGTAATTTATCAAGGATCAGGTTCCCTCTTATTGGTGACAGCAGTACTGCTGCCACTGAAAATGGTGTGAAGCGTTGCTGTAGAGCAGTGTTTCTCAGCCACTTTAAGGTGTGGGGAATTCTGGGAGTTGAAGTCCACACATCTTAAAATGGCCAAGTTTGAGAAATGCTGCTGTAGAGGTGTTTTAGGTGCATGTCTAACAAACATGCTGTCTTGGTAGTTATATTCTACTTCATTTAAAGCTTCTGAGTCATCTCAATATAACTCCTTTCAGTGTTATCCCATCAGAAGGATTTTAGAGCACTAAGGACAAACCAAGATCTAATTTTTAGGAGCTATTTCTGTTTGCTTTACAAATACATATTTGAAGTGAGTAAGAGCAGCACATAAAAGGTAGTTTTGTAAAATTCATTTGCTAGATCATCAATTTCTTAATGCATCTCTGAATAGCTCTATGAAAGCTAAGTTTGCAAATTAGAGAAGGAGTTAGATCTGTTTAGAGTTACAATGATTGCCCCACTTCTGGGAAATCATTCTGTGAAGCACAATTGCTTTAAAGATTTAAAGAAAGGTCACAGAATCATACAGTTGGAAGGGAACTCAGAAGGTTTTTAGTCCAACCCCCTGCCCAGAACTGCTTCATTCACGTTCCTCTGCCCCCGCAAAGCACCTCATTTCTGCAGACAAAGGATAAGGCCAGCTAAAATCCTTTCCCCTAATATCTGGCTTTCTATGTAAAGGTTTGTTTTGTTTTGTTTTATTTTAATATGAAGTATATTTAGCATGTGATCCAACTGCAGTTGTTTCTTATAGTTTAATATGAAATAACTATCGTTTCAGCTGCTATTTGTGGGAGCTAAACCAAAGCAGCAGATTTATTTTACAGGTCCCTGGTAAGTAGGACAGAAGCCAATAAGCCAAACAATTTATTAGTGGAGTTCAATAAATCTGTGTGTTCATATGATTGCAAAGATATATATTCCTTATAACCAATATAATTGCATATATTAATAATTATAACTTCAATTTATATCCTACTTTCTTTACCCAAAGGGCATCAAGAAGAGCAACAATAAAAAAATAAAGCACAAATGATTAAAATTTGATTTATAATTTTTTAAAAAATAGTAGCATATCAAACTGAGAATGTCTGACCAAAGAGGAAAGTCTGGGTTTGTTCAACATAACTTACTTTACTAAATTAAGCCATTTTCTGGGTTTGCATAACATATTGATCCATAAACTAGGAAGCTGGGTTCACATAAGGCATCAAGATACAAAAACTAACCAAGATTAAATCAAACCAAGGACAGTACATTTTATAAACATCGCTACGAGGTCTTTTCCTAGCATGAAACAATATTGTGTGAACTCTTCCAAAGGGGAGTTAATGCAACAGAGAGCAATTCCAGAGCTGGAGTGCAATAGAGAAGCCCTGCATTGTATTGTCAGTGTATAGCCTGGTGAAATGTGACTTACTCTTCAGTAAATAGGATCAGGACCAAATATTTTAGCCTCCTTCCTATGTGCCTTAAGGGATTAAGTTCTGCCTGGTATCTATCATTTTTTAACTCAAGGGGTGCTCAGTGTATTGCCAAAAATCAGCCTGGGAAAGACGTCTCCCATGCTCAGATTTAACACTGATCAGAGAAGCATTGACAGTCTTTCACAGCCAATTACAGGCTGAAAGGAAGAAAGTTGCAAAGCCATATGTGCCAATTAAACTTTTCATAATAAAAGTGATACAGTCACAAACATTCCCGTGATTTGGTTTCTTACCACCTATTTTGCATTTAGTATCACTTCTCAAAAAATGTACTTCTTTCTTCAGTCTCACCCTCTTGCAGGATTTGATTTATACTTCATACTTTTGAAAAACAATTGCTTTGTTTCATTGCAGTGGTTATCCTTTATTTAGTGCAGTCAACTGGACTTCATAGAGTTAAGAAAAACAAAAACTACTGTAATGAACTTTAAATAGCATTCTACAGGATGGTCCCTGTAAATGTAATTTGTCTGTATTAGGAGTGGGCAATGGTCTTCCAAATTCCAGCAGCCCAACCCAGTATGGTCAGCTGTGAGGAAAGTTTGGTGTTAATGTTTTGATAACCTCTGTTTCTGATGTGTCTATTTATTGAAGTACAGGATATACAATGCAAAAGTTTTTTTATATTCACTCTCATCAGGGAAGGCCACAGGATGGTCAAAAAGGTTGATTGAACCCTTCCCCTGTGTGTGTGTGTGTGTGTGTGTGTGTGTGTGTGTAAGTGAGTGTGTGTGTGATACACATAAAAAAGGGTGGGGCTTCAATCACATGGTTGTGGCCACGATCCTGACATTTTCACACCTACCTTGCAGATACTGCTGACCCTCCCTCTGCGTGTTGCCTTATCCTAGAATCATAGACAGGGGAGGGATATTAGGGCCCAAGTACTTGTTCAGGGCACGATCCACTGGACCAGGGGTTCTCAGACTTTCTCAGACCATGGAACTTAATAATAATAATAATAATAATAATAATAATAATAATAATAATACCACCCCCCCCCCCCAAATGAAGAATAGAAAAGAGACATGGCAAGGCAAAGTATTATACGGCCAGTACACAAAAAAATTAGCAGGTAAAGCAGATAAGAACAAGACCTGGCAATGGTTAGGAGCAGGAAGGTTGAAGAGAGTCAGAGGGGCTAATTCTGGCTGCACAAGATCAAATCTTTAGAACAAATGCATACGAAGCCAAAATTGAGAAGACAGCAACAGACAGCAAATACTGCCTTTGCAAAGAAGTTGAAGAAACAGTGGACCACCTAGTTAGCTGCTCATACAGACTGACTACAAACAACGGCATAACAAAGTAGCAACAATGGTGCATTGGAATATCTGCAAGAAATACCATTTGCCTGCAAGCAAGAACTGGTGGGACCACAAAACAGACAAAGTAATGGAAAATGAAGAAGCTAAAGTCCTCTGGGACTTTAGAATTCAAACAGACAAGCATCTGCCACACAACACCCCAGCCTTGATAACTGTTGATAAGAAAGACAAAAAACTCTGGATAGTGGACATTGCAATATCTGGAGCAGAATGGAAGAGAAAGAACTGGAAAAAATCACAAAAAATAAAGACCTGCAAATAGAAGTAGAACGACTATGGCGAAAGAAGGCATAGAGAGTACCAATAGTTATAGGCGCCCTAGATGCAATCCCAAACCATCTGGAGCAGCACTTGAACACCATCAGCATTGACAAAATCACCCATCATCAATTGCAAAAGGCAGCTTTACCTGGAACAGCTTACATCCTGCAACAACACTTTAACACTATCAAACAACATCTGCCTATCCCAGGTCCTTGGGCAGGACTTGATAGGTGGATAAAAATGCCAAATCCAGTCTAAACATCTGGCTGACTGCAACCAACCATAATCATCATCGTCGTCATCATCATCATCATGCCAGAAACCCTGCTCAAAGGGCAAAGTTCTAGGGATAGAAAACTGGCTGCATTCAAATGAACTTGTTCTTCTCTATAATCTCTCATGGAATCCCATCAACTTCTCACAGAAGCTTAGGGATATGCAGGACACGTTTGAAAAAACCTGCACTAGACAGATGATTTCTGGCAAAGGAGAACTCACCACTTTGTGTGGCCACACGTTCTGCTGACTAACAGCTTGTACAGTCAGGAAGTGCCTTATGTTTTTCCTATTTTAATTATTGCAATAGTTTTCCAAACTTTTATTTTTATATACCTTCAGCAGATGGATACTATGAAAGGAATGTTTCCTGCCCTTCTCTTTTGACCCATCTCACAACAGTGACCATCTACAATGGGGGTAAGGGCTAATCCTTTCAGAGCTAATGAGAGTGATGAAAAAGAGGGAGACTGGGGAACATTTCTTTCTGTGAACTGTCTTGTTAAATTAAGTTTTATTTTGGGAAATTCTTCTCTTTCCCCAGCAGGACCCCATATCACATTATTCAGTAGAGCTTCTGACCCTCCAGAAAGATTATTCTGGAGAAGGGTAAGGTAGGAATTTCCTCAGTGGTGCATCCCTCTGCATGTTTACAAGACAGAATACTAAGAATTCTTAATATTTATCCCCGTACAGAGCATGATAGCTGGTAGATTAACTTAATTTATGGTCCAAAGCCAGTATGTTTACATAACAGTCTGTGTATGCCAAGATCTATTACATTTGTTTAATTTCAACAGTCCCCTGCTATTTCAATCTCTTCCCTGCTAGCCTAATATGTTCAACTAAGTCATGGGAGGGAATGCAAAACAGAGGTTCTCTCTAGGAACTCTCGGTTGCCACTACATTTCACCTGTCCTTTCCACACAGTCACATGGGACATTAAAAACGGGTGAACAAAGTGTACACCTGCTCCCCTTGATTCTGGCCATGGTAAGTGACACCGGTTGGCCCACCACAGATGTTCAAACACACTTCAAGGAGAAAAAGCAGTCTTTCCACCTCTTCTACAGTGGCTGGGAGAACTGAAAAAATCACCAGCAAAAAACTGACCTAGTCATCCTGGATCATATGCTGCTACAGTACATAGATGAGTGAGTCAGCCAGGAGATTGGATGGATTCTGCAAACAGAGCCACCAAGTTCTTGCCAATATTTGGAAAGAAAATATAATTCTGGAACACTGGAGGAGTTAAAAGTGTCCATGCTGTGCGGGAGAGATTGAAAAATGAATAACCACCACTAGAGAATTTATCAATAGAAAAAAGTGAAACTTATCTCTGCATAAAGATGTATCAGAATGTGTTCTAGAAGTGTGGAATCATCCAGAGGAGCAGATTACTTTCTTCCCCTTAAACCTCCAGAAGCCCCTCATTAATCTGCTCCAGGAGGCTGAGAGACCCTCCAGAAGAGACATGGGCTACTTGTGTCTTGGGAAGTGGGGGAGAATGAGGAAAAGGTTTCCTTATGTAATACAGGCTGTAGCCAAGGAAGCTGGGAACCAGGACAATTGAGGCATTTCCTATGGGCATCATAAATATGTTACTTATTTATTTTAGAATATGTATAAATCATATTTATAATACAATATTTATAGAATATTATATTTAGAATATTTATAACACTGTTATAAGGTTATGGATAAGTTTTTTCCTCAAATCATTTAATCATTACACTGTGGTTGCAGTAATTCTGAGAAACCCGGAACTTTATATAATCAGAACAAAAAGTAACCAATATTAATGCAGGCTGTGTCACTCATCTTATGGATGTGGAGCACCAAACTAATCTAGGCAGAGCTCCTAAACTGTCGGTGGACCAGCACGTAAGGCACCTTCCAAAACCTGCCTCTGACCTCACAGAATTGGTTGACTCAGGGCACAGAAGAGCCTTTGCCTTGGAAGGTGGGGCGCCCTTCCTTCAGCTGTGCTAGAGGGGAGGTGCAAAATAATCTCTTCTCCAGAACGATGGTGTCCCTGTAGAGACGGGAAGGTAGAAGCAATGGGCCAGGGGCTACTTGCTGGTCAATGTGACAGCCATGTATGAGGGACTTCTGTCACCCCACAGCTAGTGGACTTCCCAGGTTGTCCCAGAAAGATCAGGAAGATATTTGTTCTTCTAAAATGTTACCAATAACTGTTTTTTCCTTAGACTGGGTTTTTTTCCTGTTTCCTCCTAAGCTTCTTTGTAATACATTTTTTGGAATAGTTCATTGCTTCTTACATGAATGCTTTTGTTTTCAGCCAGGGCTTTTAGATTCACCTTTTTATGAACTATTTCTCCATGTTCTACACAGTGTCTAGTATATTTTATATAAGGCAATTTTATAATGATTCTAGCTTTATCTCGATTCTATCCATTTAGATAGAATCATTCAGGACTACTTTGCCTATTATATATTCTTATAGCTTTGACTTTTTATTATTTTGGTTATTAATACCTATTGGGGCAGGTTTAACTGGTTTAGTATGTTTCACCCTCTTCATCTTGTGATTTAAAAAAAAAACTTTTATATTGTATTGTTCTGTGCAGGTCTTTGGCCATGTCAAGTTTAAGTTTCAAGTTTCCTGTAAAAAAGTAGTGAAAGAAACCATGATTTAGTGTAATAGGTAAGCTTAATAATGGTATAAAATGGTATAAAATAGCTTCCTGTGTATGCGTGTTACGCTTATCTTCCTTGAAGTTTTAGCCAGGAGCAGATCAATATGGAGATTGGAAAGTCCCAAGATTGTGCACCCGAATGGTTTCCACATTGAAAAGCAAAAAGAAACATACTGTAATTTTATTAGCGGAAGGATCAGATAGATTAAATGTAAAAGATACAGTTTTTCCTTCAGTCAAAGTATTACCATCAGGGAACATCTGTGATCCGAAGATTTTTTTCTTCATTCTCAGAAGAAAACAAAGAAATTAAAATCCTAAACCACTGGAGAAGGTGAAACTTCCAACTGCTATTAGGCAGCATTAACATTTGCAGCCATGATGCTCTTGTTTAAGGCATCATCTGATTTATGGTCTGATTTATTTGCTTGGTCTTTTGTGTGTACAGCCAAGGCTCTTTTAAACAAGTGACTGCAGTCTAGTTCGGATGTAAGTCCAAAAAAAACCCAGGGACTACATTGTCCTTTAATTTATTGGCACAAAAATCATAACAATATGATACAATAAATATGATATGTGACAGAATTATTTGCTTACTCTCTCTAAACTTCATGCCAAGTAAACTATGTTAATAAGGTAACTGCCAAAATATTTGCTAGATCACGGAACAATGTCATTTGCCCTAGCATCATATTAAACAAACAATGAAATAGTTGTTAGGAAAAGAATACGCACGCACACATACATACATCAGTAGCAACAACTATTCCAAATTTTAATTAGGATGACATAGGCCAATTGTTTGTTTTTTCAGCTGCAAGGATAATTACCAATTTTAAAAGCTAGAGAAGAAAGCATTTACACCGCTTTTCCAGGGCAAATCCAAGCACTGAGAGAAATCATAAAATCATTTGTCCTGCCAAAGAATTCCTTGACTTCTGGTACAAACTTCATAATGCCTGGCCTTTAATGTGAAAGTGATTATTGTGGACCTGGATTAATATTCAAGATGGAGAACAAACTTCTCCTCCACTTTCTCCCAGCATGGGTGTTTGCAGGAGGTGGGGGGATTAAAAAAAAAGTCAGGATGGCGGCCACCACCATGTGGTTGCAATGTACACTGAAAGGGGGGAGGGCTTTGACCACATGGTGATGGCCGCCATCTTGACTTTTTGAGCCCCCCCTCCCCGCAGATGCCCTGCTCCCAGTCACCTTGCTGCTGAGTCAGTCCTATCTTTCTTTATTGTTCATCCTCCTCCTCCTCTGCAATAACTGAAGTAGAGAAGAAAGATCCCTTCTTGATTCTTGTAATGTTGCTGATTCACCTTACAGGACCAGGAGCAGGTAAATTTCTAGGTCTCCTAATAACCACCAAAACACCCTAGGCAAATATCAAAGCCCAACAGTATCACAGTTTCTAGGGATACTGAGAAGATCTTTCCGCTTTACTGCTACAGCAGCTTTCAGGAAGCAAGGTGGAAATGAAGGGTCAACAGCCACGACCAGGAAAAAGAATCTGGGACTGACAATTATTAATCAGTCATCACAATGGGACATTTTCCTGCTCATTTTCATTATTTGGAAAACATTCTAAATTGAGCCACAGGGATTTGCCAATTATTCAAGCCATACTTTTAGTCTAAAATAAATATTTTTATTTGTAAAATAATTTTTATTTTTATTATTGTAAAACAATAAATAAAGTATTGTCTTAGTCCTCATACTACCTACACAGTATCATATCCCTTATTCCAGAATAATTCTTCATGAAAACTTAAATTGTCATCAAAGTTCTGTCTTCACAGTGATGAATAAAGATTTAAGTTCTCTGTTTATTCAGCTCAAGAGGGAAGCATTTAAAGGGATGACATGCTTATTTATCTCCTTTTGGCACAATTCAGCAGTTTTAAGCCCATCTGAAATAAGAGATATGATCGTGCTTATCTTCAGCAAAACTGAATCATCCTGTTAGTTACTTTTTGTTTTCCAAGTTAGATCTTTGTTTTTCTAAAGAAAAGTTCTACTGTAATGTACTTCAGAATCTGTTAAGGTCCTGGACTACAACCAGACCTGAATTTACCTCTTGATCATCATCAGAGATGACTGACAACCATTTCTAAAATGGACAATGTCACCCTCTGATGACTGCCCTTCACCCTGAAAGCAACTTCCATGCACATTTCTTTGCTCTGCTTCAAAAGCACACTTTTTCTTACAACATTATACTTAGTAAAACTCTGGTCTTGTAACCCAAATGTTGGTTTGAAATCCAACAGGAACTTTAAAAAAAAAAGTTTGTCTTGATGACCTTTCTCCGCCTTCCTTTGCTTTATTTTCCCCCCCTAATTCATGCAGTTCTACCATTTAATCAATTTTCCAGATACTTGAGGAAGAAAGTTTTCACTATCAGCTTCCAAAAAGCCCAAGAAATGTATGGGCTGTTTGGAGGACTGTGTGAAACCTTCTACCTCATGTGGTTCAGAAAATCACTGAAAAGAAATAATAAAGCAGTGAGAAGAAAAAGGAAAGATTTTTTTTTTAAAAAGTTTCTCCTGGGATTCAAACCAGCAATAGCTAGGATGTGAGGCAACAGTTTTACTAACGACTGTCAAGTCCACAAAATCCAAACCCCAATTTAGAAGAATTCTCATGAAACCAGGCCTGGTTCAGATAAATGCTCCTTTATTGGTTGGTACATGCAGCTTGAAGCAAAGCATTGCCAAAACTAAAGCCTGTGTAAAGTTCCCTCTACTTATTCCCCCCCTTTACTACATTGGCGCCAAAATCCTTTCTCACAGAATGGTGGCCTTGTACATTCCTCCCACTGATAACAGTTCTTCTCAGCCTTCAGACTACCACTGGTAATAGCAATAACCCAAACACAACTATAAACTACCATTCCCCCCCCCCCGCCCCCAGATACAAATGGCAGAATCAGATCAAACAAATACCCATTGACTGCTATAACTTTTTAAAACAACATTTGATTGATGCAGGTTCTGACAATGACATTGTTGTAACAATCAGGGAGAAGATGAGTCAAAAAGCACTCAGAAATCAATATAGTAATGTGAGAAGGCAGGGAGAAGTGAGGGCCTCAAACGAACCATCTTTGCTAGGGGAGAGCGCTGTGCACCATGGGGCAGCCTTGGGGGGGATGGCAGGAGGGAGGAAATACTGTAGGCAGGAGGCACGTTCGCACCAGAGTGAAGAGGGACGGCAGGGGGCGGCTGTTGGGTCAAGTAGGTATTGCAATGTGTATTGTGCTGATTGGATTCGGAAAGTGGAATGTCTGCGGTTTTGCGGTTAATTAGCGGCGCTCCGGGGCGGTAAAAAAGGTGAGATTGTGAGCCAAGCCCTCTTAGGAGGGGGAGGACAGTATAAAAAAACCTGTCAGACCTTGTTTCGGGGTTCCTCCATTGCTGCGGGAGGGACCCACCTTTGCAAACGTGCCCAATAAAAAACTTCTGTCTACTGGACAACCGAACCCGTGTCTGTCGTTTTCTGACAGTAATAAAAAGAATTGTTTTGTTGTGTCTTACAGGCATGTGCGTTTTGATGCTTTCACTTTGCATGTATAAATTGAAATTTAACTTTGTGTGTATGTCTGCAGTGAGAGAGAGAGAATACATATTCGTGTGTGTGTGTGTGTATACGTACCCAGGTAGTCCTTGTTTAACAACTACTCATTCAGCAACTGAAGTTACAACAGTGCCGAATGAGTGGTACTTATGATTGGTCCTCAAAGTTCTGGCCGTCGTCCCAGCACCCCTGCGGTCATGTGATTGAGATTCAGGCACTTGACAACTGGCTTCACTTATGACAGTTGCAGTGTCCTGCGGTCACATGATCGTCATTTGTGACCTTCCCTGCCAGGTTCCCGCAAGCAAAGTCAATGGGGAAGACAGCAGGGAAGGTCACAAGGCACTCCAGTAAGTCGCTTGCAGCCTCCTCCACTTGGCAGCAGCCCCCCCCAGCTGCACCACACTTGTGCCATGCCTTACCTTCCTGCCTGCTTGCAAGCTGCCTGGGATTCACTTAACAACCTGCAATTCTCACTTAACAATGGCAATGGGGAATGCTAGGATTTCCATCACTAAGTGATGCAGTCATGCAATGTTCCACTTTATAACTGCATCACTTAGCAATAGAAATTCCAGTCCCAATTACTGTCATTAACCAAGGAGTACTTGTATGCGTGTGTGTCTGTGTGTGTGTGTGTGTCTGTGTGTGTGAAAAAAAGATCCTGTCCCACTTCTATAGGTGATACGTGTCTTCCTCAATCTCAGGTCCTCTACCAGAGGCCTGCGACTTTGAGTGTTCTGTGTAGTATCTCAGCTGTTCCTAGCACTGCACTCTTCTGGACAGAGAGCTCTGATGTTCCTGGGAACTGTTGGAGCCACTCTCCCAGCTTTGGAGTCACAGCCCCGAGTGGTCCTACTGGGACCACTTTGGCCTTTACTTTCCACATCCTCTCTAGTTCCTCCTTCAGGCCCTGGTACTTCTCCAGCTTCTCATACTCCTTCTTCCTGATGTTGCTATCACTTGGCACCACTACATCTGTCACCACCGTTGTCTTCTGATCTTTGTCTACTATACAATATCTGGTTGATTGGCCAGTACCTGCCTGTTTGTCTGGATCTGGAAGTCCCACAGGATCTTAGCCCTGTTCTTCTCCACAACCTTCTGTGGAATCTCCCATCTGGACTTCGGAGAGTCTAGCCCATACACTGTGCAGATATTCCTGTACACAATGCCAGCTACTTGGTTATGCCGTTCAGTGTATGCTATTCCTGCCTGCATCTTACGCCCTGCCACTATGTATTGAACTATCTCTGAGGCCTCTCTGCACAGTCTGCACCTTGGGTCCTGTCTAGAGTGGTAGACCCCTGCTTCTATAGATCTGGTGCTTAGTGCCTGTTCTTGTGCTGTTATGATGAGTGCCTCAGTGCTGCCTTTCAGTCCAGCCCTTTCCAGCCCCCAGTAGGATTTCCCAATGTCAGCCACCTTAGCTATCTATCGATGGTACATTCCATGCAGGGGCTTGTCTTGCCATGGTATTTCCTCCACTTGAACTTCCTCCCATGTCTGCTGCTGCCTCAGGCATTCTCTCAGCAGCTCATCTTTGGGTGCATCTTACTGATGTACTCCTAGATGCTCTGGGTTTCGTCCAGGACAGTGGCTTTGACACTCACCAGACCCCACCCTCCCTCTTTCTGACTGGTGTACAGTCTCTGAGTGTTGGACTTGGGGTGGAAACCTCCGTACATTGTGAGGAGCTTCCAGGCCTTTGCATCAGCAGCCTCCATCTCCTCCTTTGGCCAGCTCATTATACTGGCAGGTATCTGATGACTGGCAGGGCGTACCTGTTGATGGCATGGATCTTATTCTTCCAATTGAGCTGGCTCTTCAGGACCTGTCTTATCCTTTGGTGGTACTTAGATGTTGCTGTCTTCCTTGCCTCCACATTGTGGTTCCCATGTGACTGTGGGACACAAAGGTATTTAAAGCTGGTCTCTATGTCTGCTATGTGGCCTACTGGTTGTTCCACCCCATCAGTCTTAACTACCGTCCCTCTCTTTACGACCATCTGACCACACTTCTCCAGTCCAAATGACATCCTAATGTCCTCACTGTAAATCCATGTCAGGTGGATCAGCGAGTCAGTGTCTCATTCACTCTTAGCATATAGCTTGATGTCATCCATGTAGAGGAGGTGGCTGATGGTAGTTCTATCTTGAACTTGTATGACTAATGGTATTTCCGCTCTTGTGCTTTACAACTGCATCACTTAGTGACAGAAATTCAGATTCCAATTACCATCAATAACCAAGGAGTACCTGTATGTATGAGTGTGTGTGTGCATGTATATAGTATATATATACAGTATATACAGTACATATATGTATATGTGTATATGTGTGTGTCTGTGTGAGTGTGTATGTATAGTAGGTGTGTCCGGGAAGACTCTTGCATAGGAAGGAAAGCGGCCATTGCTTTCCTGGAATAGCCAGGTGGGAGGGCCCAGTAGGGGAACTGTCCAAAGGGAAGATGGGGTATCCTGCAGTCTGGACTGAATGCCTCGCAAGCTGTTGCCAAAGTGTCTCAACCTAGACATGTTTTTTCTCAGCTGCTTTCAACTTCAGTTGCTGTGAGCACGAGGCCAGGCAACTTAAACAGTGAATGCAAAACGTCCCAGGAAGAGGGAGGCCCAGTTTCTAGTCCATCCTCTGGCAGGGAAGCTCACTGGGTGATGCTTCTGTTTATTGATTTAAAGGGTTTTGTGTGTGCAGTACTAATCTGGGCTTGATTGCACCTTCAAGTTAGTAATATGGTGGATCATTACCTAACCTCTGTGATCCACCAGCCGCCTCACAATCCAAAGGCCTTTTATCTACTAGGATAAAGTTCTTTTTTTCACTTCACAGTGCGCCCTGATTAAAGAAGAAAAATACAAATAGGTTAATATATGAGCTTTTAACCCTAAAATAAATGACTGATTAACTCTCTCCTCCCACTTCAGGACTTTTAAATGTTTTGGCTGAATAATGTGTGATCACGAAGAGCTAAACTTATGTGGCCTTTGTGTGTTGCTCCAATTGTATCTGCATCAGGCATAGGAAACTTCTGTCCAACTTTCATCTCCTTGGAGCTTTCCTTTGTTGTGTTTGTTTCTTCCACATCCCCTTCCCTTCAGAAGACCTTTTCTTATAATAATAGATTTCCACTGCAGGAGGAAAAAAAAATAGCTGGGGACATTTTTCTACAGAAAGAATTACAGAAAAGAAGAGGACTAGGAAACTCTTTATATTGTCAGATTGGAATTGTCAGATTGCACTCTCAGGGGCTGCATGTTTTTAACCCCAATATCCAGAGGAATCCTCTGCCTTAATGTAATTTGACTCAAAATCTCCAGGTCAGAGCCCTGTCGTCCATGTGCTTCCAACTCTGTTCACATTTCACGTTCACACACAGCCCTGCTCCATGCATTCCTATTACCATAGCTGCATTTATTCTTAACTACACAAGCACATGCATACATCAGTGCAGGAATGCTCACACAGGAGTTTTATTTACGTTAACTCCTGTCTTGTTCAGGTGGGTCCTGAATACATCTGCACTTATCTTTCTTTTAAAACACCGAGACTGCAGTAGACATCCTGCAGAAGTCCTTAAGATACTCCATTTCCCAGCTAGTTTGAAAAATCTGTAAGGACGTGAAATGGATGGTTGCAAAGATGAATCTCTCTCAAAAAAAATGCAAAGAGGAAACGGACAAAAACAAATGTCCTTTTCATTTAATTGGACTGTATCATTTTCTTTTCCTCAGAAATCTCTGAAGCACCTAGCAAACAGGTTACCCGAAAAGAATTGTCAGTTTGTTTAACATCCTCCCCCTAATTGGCCTGAACTGTCTGAAGGATAGAACCATCTTTAAAGAAACTGGCCAGTCTGATTTATGGTGGATCCTATGCAAAGCCTTGCCCAAAGGACAAAGCTGCTACAATATTTATAACCATCATAATAATTGCTGTTATGGACCTATTCTTACGTTTAAAATTACATGTTTTGGTTTTCATTGACTTTCAGGATCAGGTACATATCCAGTGTTAATTTAGGTAATTATAATCTCTGGTGTTAATGGCCTTATACCACAAATATACACAGGTGTTTTGAACTGGAGCAAAGAACTGGATCTAGCCTGGGCGGCCTTGAACCCTGACGCTCCAATGGCCATGTGACATCAGGAGCAGTGCTTAAGGGCAAAGTGGAGATAGTCAGCAATGGTGGAGAAGAAGAGGCAGGGTTTTGGGCAGGGAGGCAATGGCCTCTTAGGCTGTACCTGGTGCTCGCTAGATAGGATTAGGACTGTGAGTCAGAGGTCCTCCACCTCTGCTTGAGGTGGTCAAAGTAGTGTCAAAAATGGCCAAGCTTGCTCTGCTACACACATATTGCCTCCAAGTGCTGTCCTTGTGACCCTATCGCTCCCCCCACCCCTTTTCATACTGGAAGTGTTCTTTCCCCAGGACTAGAGACTTGAGCCCAAGGCGGTGCTCTAATAAGGAATGTCAAATAGGAATCCATGACTGGGGAGGTAGCTTAGGGACAGTCAACTCTGACCTCCTACCCCTTCAAGCAGGCTTGTTTGGTTGTGCCATTGAGGACTATTTCATGCATCTTCACTGTGGGATTTCCATAGGCAATGGTATCCTGGGTTTGACAGCCCTTAAATCCAATCTGGCAGGGCTCCTCTTAGATAAGCTTACCTAGACTCCTATTAAAATCTATTTAAACATATTTTGCTCAGATGAATGCCAAATGCCAAAGTGCAGCTTGGACTCTGCACCTATTTCTTTTTTTTTTTTTTAGTTAGAAATTTGTTGTGTTTCAGATTAACTAAAATTAAGCATTAACTGAATGCTAGAATGCCAAAAACAGAAAAATATTAAAGAATAACATTCCAGAATTACAAATTAATGATGCTATATTTTAAATCTGGGGCTACAACTGAAAGTTTCCAGCATTTTGTACTCATTGTCTCACAGAGGTACTTGGCTCATGTCAGTCAGACTTGAAGAATGACTGCATTTACACTGGCATTGCCACTCATTGAACACTTGTTCTCATGTAATGTGGTAATGTTATACTAGACAGGCACAAGAGCTTGCTGCTTTCCATTGCAACAGAATAAACCACTGGAAGTTGACTGGCATCCTTGGAACATGTCAGGGATACAAATTGTTGCATTCCTCTTCTGTTTCTGTGGGATAGGAGCAATTATCGCAGCCACGGCCTCAAACGAATGGAAAGTCACCAGCCGGGCGTCATCGGTGATAACAGCAACTTGGGTCTTCCAGGGCCTCTGGATGAACTGCGCAGGAAACGCTCTGGGGGCTTTCCACTGTAGGCCTCATCTGACTATCTTCAGCATAGAGGGTAAGCTACCAAGCAGTGGCGGATAGTCCTGCAACAGCTGAGGATCTCATGAATAAATGGAGCATGATTTCTAGGAACCAATGTGGTTTTATCCATGCCCTGAGATCTGTAGGCTTGGAGCATGATAGAATTCTGCAGGGGAAGAGAAGCTAATTTCCAGTGTATTTATTACTGTTACTACTAATAGTAATATTTATAATTCCCTCCCTAAAGAAGGAGAAACACATTCAGTCTCTTGACCTGCTACCTACAACTGCCCGTTTTCAGTCTTAACGCTCAGGGATTCAAATGTAAACATGCTCAGTGCCATGGTTCATAATGCACACTATTTATATTTGCATATGTTCACAAATGCATATTAAGATGGATTAATGTTAATGCAGTTGGTAATAGCAGCTAAAAAGTCCAAATAGAAATACAGGGAGCTGTAGCAGTAGCACCCTGCAGTTTAAGAGCGAAGCAGGTTCCTCCGAAGCGCTCATTCTGGAGAAAAGGTTTCAGAACGCATGTGCATAATCTCACATAGCTCCATTCAGCGCTCTAGAATGGTCTTTCCAATCACTGCAAGCACAGTTCTCTTTGAGAAGTCACAAAACACTAGCAATAGGCTAGATTAGCACCCAGGTTACATTAGGACAGGTACTTTCATAAGCTTTCAAATGAATGAGATCAAGGAAAAAAGAGGAGAATGGAAGCTCTTTGCTTTAAGCGCTTGGACCCTTTCATTGCATCTTCCGCTTAAGAAAGTGCCTTGAAGGACACCCCATTTCTTTTTTGTCATCATCACGTTTCCAGACTTTGAACTAAAATAATCAGAGTGATCGTTTTATGAACAAAACCAATCCTGTGGCAGCTTAAAACTGGACTTAATTATAGAATATGGTTTTGTAGATAAGAACTGACTTTGTCAACTGCATGTACTGAGTCAGCAGCGATATGAGAAAAAGAAAATAAAGCAGGTGATCTTTGGGTTCAGAAGGGAATGAAATACAAGATGTAGATCCTTTGTAATCATACCTAGTCCCTAAGATTCAAGTGAAGTGCCATAGAATTTGGCCCCCAAATCTATTCAAAATACTTTGTAAAGATTTAGAAAAAGAGGTGGAGGAATCTGAAAATTTTCAGATGATATGCCACTTTTGTGGGACAGCCAATATTCTGGAAAATTTAAAATATTTTGATAGATCTGAGGTAAAGCTGGATATAAGATCTAATAGAGACAAATGGAAAGTTTTTCACTTAAAAATCAAATGCGCAAGTGGAGGATAGCAAAACTATCATAACAAATTTTATTAAAAGGCATACGTTTTGGTGAGCTGTTGCTTACTTCATCAGCTGTAGGGAAAGGTAGTTTTAGGCTCCATTAATAGAAAATTAATTTTCAAATCACAGAAAAGAATAGTTCTGCTATACAGTATGCTGCATTGGCGACTCTCCATCTCAAGCACTGTGCTCAGTTCTCATTCTGTGCTGCACTTTCAGAGAATTCAAAGAAACTGGAACAGGTGCAGGAAAAAAAGGCAATAAGAGTGATCAGAAAGCTAGAAACTAAAGCCCCTGGGACAACTGGTATATTTAGCCCAAGAAAAGACTGCTATGGTAGCATATTTCAGGTATTTATTTATTTATTTATTTATTTTTATTTATTTATTTACAGATCACATTCACATAGCCGCCCATCTCACAAAGCAACTCTGGGCAGCGTACAACAATTAAAATAAAATAACAAGTGAATAAAAACAGGCGTTATAAAAAGATCAAAAGTTATTATTAGAGTAAAAACATTATCACAAGTATCTAAAGGGATGCTAGATAGGAGGCCCTAATTTCAGGGTTCTGGGTTGACAACAGCCTTAAATTACAGGAAGGGAGATTCCAGATGAATGTTAGCAAAACCTTTTTATGGCACACGCAGTTTGGCAGTCAAACTGGTGATCAAGGAAGGCAGCGAGCGCTCTTCTTTCACAGGACATTCCAACCGAGGGCCGGGCAGCGTCTCTCCCGGATGATTTCACTGGGATTCTTGTACTGAGCAGGGCTTGGACGTCAGGCCCACTTTATGTTTTTACGGGTCCAGTCAAGTGATAATTATACATATTCAGACTTAAAAGCCACTTTGCAAAATTATGTGGTTAGACAGCCCGGCACTGCAAGACCTTATAGGGTAAGATAAAAAACAACCAATAATCCTGGATCAAGGATTGTAATATAATTAATATTTTTGATAAATATTAGCTGTATAAATTTGCAAGAGTATGGTTTACTTTTTCCTTTATCAGAATTGGATTATTGTGAAAATAAACTCAGGCAGCTGGGGATTCAGGGGGCAAAACACACATAAAAGACAGGTAGAACTTTGATCACATCGTCCTGTTTTTTTAACCACATCCTGCAGACAGCCCTGCAATAAAGCCATGGTTCCTCCAGGAATTCAGTCTGGAGTCATTCCCAACCCTTCCTAGAGATTTCAAGGGTTGATCCACACACCTTGCATATATCTGAACTATGAAGTACACCCAATTCCCTACTTTTCCCCGTTTAATCTCAAACTGGCTAGCAGGATGCCTTGATGCTAAGAAATTGTGCTTCCAGTGTTTATGAATCTTCAGGATAACCAGCCACACAACAGTTGAACGCTTGGGTTTATCAGGAAGGTAAACCTTTACCAAGACAGACTCTAGCAATTTTGTTCAAAGGTGGTGGCAACTGAACTGAGTATACTGAAGTGATATTTAGGAATATTAATTTTAACCATGCTGTACTTCTGAAGCATATTATTACACTCAGAGATACTAAGGGAAGTAGAAGACACATTTTTACTATTGGTGATCATAACTTTACAACTGCCAAATATTCCTGCCTAATCTGCTCAGGCCTAGGTATTCCACATACTGTATCTACTTTAACTTGCAAAACACTGACATATAGCTCATATTTCTGAGCACTCAGGGGAGCTAATAAAATAAAATAAAAAATGCACAAAAATGCAAGAAGAACATCTTGGCTGCCCTTCTAGTGCCCAGCCCAAATGTAATGGAGGGAATGTGTCCTGAAGCCTGGGAGTGTTGCAGGAAAAATCACTCTTCTATTTGACAAACGGGCCTCTGACCACTGGGGCACCTTCCAAAGAGTCTCTCCTAAATACATTAATGCCCATGCAAGCTTATAAGTAGAGAGGTGGCATCAATCCATTCAGGGTTGTAAAGGGTAACGCCAACATCTTACATTGAGTTCAGTAAGCAGATAGCAACAGATAGATCTTTCAGAACAGCCATCATAGTGTGTGTATGTGCAAGTTAATTCCTAGGTTTTCATATCTATCATGTGCAGGCAGATATATGGTGGGCGTGGAAGGAGTAGAATCGGGGAGACCCAAGTTCAAATCCATCCTCAGCCACAGAAACCTACTTAGGAACCTTGAGCCAACTTTCCTCTCTCAAACCAATGCATTTCACAGGGTCGTTGTAGTGGGGAAAATTGGAGAAAGGAGAGCTACAGTATATGCATATCCTTCCACTCTTGGAGAAAAGATTAGATATAAATCTAATGATTAATTTGCAAAGTACTTATTATGAGTGACTGCATATGTTAATTCCTAGGTTGGTTGGTTGGTTGAATTTATATGGCTGCCCATCTCATTTGCATGTGACTCTGTGTGGCATACGCAGTTAAAACACAACTAACAATCACAATCTTCCACCATTAAAACCAATAAAAAAAAACAGTTAAAAGCTTCAATTAAAAAGTTAAAAATTCATTCTATGACATCCAAACAGATGTAATGGGAGATCTATAAAGATAAAATGAGACTAGATTTTAACTGGTTTTGTTCCCATTAAGGTTTCCTTTGCTCAGTGTAAGCAGATTACAGTAGACAAGTCTGTTGCGTGAAGATACTGAACTCACTTGCAAGGAATGGGATAGCCAGCAACATAGAGAGACCATATGCTGGGGCTTTCCCCAAGGAAATGCTTTCTTCCCATTTCAGCCCATGAGCAAAAGAAAAGAGCTATATTTGGGGACAACCTTACAATGGCAATATTTGTTGCCTTTCTCTGACTCAAGGAACCCAAGCATCAGTGAAAGGAACCCCATATCAAGGCAATGGCCTTCCATGCATAGCACTCCCTATGAAATGAACCTTACGCTATTTCCAGAGGTTTCTCTGTCTGTTTCTCTATCATGTTCTGCCTTATCACAATGGACTTTTTACCAGTTAGATAAGAATGTCCATGCTGGTTGAAATCAAACATTTATATATACTCTAAGTACCAACCTGCGGGAATGAGTTTTATATATAAATCTACATCACGAAGAAATATATCCTTTTCTTTCTTTTAAAGTTATATATATTCCGCTGTTCAGATAGAAGGCCAAGGGAACACAGATTCATTCATTTATTTATTTATTTAATTGATTGATTAATTAATTAATTAATTAATTTTTCAACCACCCATCTCCCCCCAATGGGGGAACTCTGGGCGATTCACAACAAACATTAAAACATACAATATATAAATCCATAAAACCTTAATTAAAACATTACTAAAAAGGAGAAGGAGAGTCCAAGAGGATGAAAAATCTGAAGCTGAAGGCAGAAGGCCTCTATGGGGCTAGCCATCCCCATGCGTGAGGTATTCCCACCCTACCCCAGGCCAGGTGGCAGAACCAGGTCTTCAAAGTCTTACAGAAGGCCAGGAGCGTGGGGGCCGATCGCACCTCCAGGGGCAGAATGTTCCAAAGAGCGGGGGCTACTGCAAAGAAGGCCTGCCTTCTGGACCCCACCAGTCGAAGTTCTTTCACCGAGGGGGTCCGAAGCATGCCCTCTCTGTGTGATCAGGTGGGATGGGTTGAGGTCATAGGGGAGAGGCGGTCCCTTAGATAACCTGGTCCCATGCCATGTAGGGCTTTAAAGGTGATAACCAACACCTTGAATTGGACCCGGAAGCAAACTGGCACCCAATGCAGCTCGCAGAGCAGAGGCATTACATGGGCTCTCCTTGGGACTCCAGCAATAGCCTGCGCGGCTGCATTCTGGACCAGCTGTAGCTTCCAGATACTCTTCAAGGGTAGCCCCATGTACAGCGCATTGCAGTAGTCTATCTGGGAGATAACAAGGGTGTGAGTGACTGTTCGAAGGGCATCCTAATCCAGGAAAGGGCATAACTGATGCACAATCCAAAGTTGTGCAAAGGCCCTCCTTGCCACAGCTGCCACCTGCTTTTCAAGCAGGACCCATGAGTCTAGGAGGACCCCCAGATTACACACTGGGTCTGTCTGGGGCAGTGCCACCCCATCCAGCACCAAAGATGACAAAATCCCGAATACAGAGGAACCATTAACCCACAGCCACTCCGTCTTACCAGGGTTCAGCCGAAGCCTATGGTTCCCCATCCAGACCCTCACAGCCTCCAGGCACCGCGAAAGGGTCTGGATGGGGAACAACAGGCTTCATATCTTATCCACATTATAACAGTTCTTTGAGATTGGTCGGCGGTTCAAACTTACCTTATCAGTTCCATGTTAAGCTGGTACAGGTCCAACTTCCTTGACTCAGTCATACTGTCTTTATTTCTATTATTTTGGATAAAAATAATGCTTTCTTCTTCACCTCCTCCACACCACTCAAGCTATTACAAAGAACTTCCTTGTACTCCAATCATTTCTGGGATGAAGCACTTGGTTGTATTTTGTTACAACATTCTGCTGAACCCCATTTTCTGTAAAACCGGTTGTGGGCAAGTTGAGAGATGTACAGTATTTGTATGTATTATATTTGTATCATTGCTACTGTATTGGAAAATCAGAAACAATGGCAGTGATTATCAGCCTTCTGGATTGCACCAATCCATTTTTGCTGCTATTTTCCCGTACTATTTCTGATTCTGAAATAGTACGGGAAAATAGCAGCAAAAATGGATTGGTGCGATCCAGAAGGCTGATAATCACTGCCATTGTTTCTGATTTTCCAATACAGTAGCAATTTTCACAATAAAGGAAAGAAACTTTGCTCAGCAATCTTTGCACGAAGGAGACAATACAAGTTTCCTGAATAAATAGAGATTAATTTCTCTTCAGCTGACAAACCAGCTAGCCCGTTGACTCATTGGAAAGTCATTGGATGGAGTTTATGTGATTCTCACAATGAAAGTAATGAATGTGGTAGATGTGAGGATTTTATCTAAGGACTGGAAAGGTATGGAGAGGTAGACCATAGAGTTAGGGTTGTGATATAGATATAGAGACTTATGTAGCTGTAAACAAATTTGGTTAGATTTCCTTTCATCCTGTATTTAATTTATTATACTTACTATTTTTTATTCTTTTTCTATGCTTTGTCAATGTTCTTATATCAAAAGGGAATAATGTGATAGTTAAATTTCTATGAGATATCTAAGCTCAAGGGTGTCATTATAAGTTAGTACGAGGGAGCAAGTACACATATCAAAAGTTGAACCAAGCAATTTTATAGCTGGCCCAATTTTATAGAATGTTCAATCCAATGAATGTTGGATATAGTAGAAGGATGGCTTTCCCATCACTTCTCTCCTGGAGGGCCTTCCCATAAAGCACCCTTGGCAAAGATCATCTGACATCTTTGGATCTCAATGCCCTCATTCTCTACCGTTATGTGAAGGAAGAGTGAATGTGTTGAGAAAACGGGGTTGGCCAAGAAAGTTGTGGTCAGATAGAGTTGATAAGGTAATCAAGTACTGAGAGTTGAGAAGTTTAAAGAAAAGGCAATGTGTGAAGTAGTATATAGAAATGGCAGAAGCAAGGATAACATATTAGAAGGGTATAGAGATTACAGTGCTGGCATTAGTATGAACTAAGTTTAGAAATGTTTCCTTTCCTTTTCTTATCTCCTGCCTTTAATTAATATGGCTTACAATTTATTACACTTTTATGCACTGTGTATAAAATTGCTTAACCCAATGATAGTTAACTGTTTAGGTTCCATTGCCCACATCCAGATTAAGTCAACCTTAGTTCACCCATGTGTTTACTTTCTAAATTCTCACTAAGATTAGTGATTAAATTCCTCAAAACCATCCATCCAGCAAATCCACCCATCAAATTTTGTTAACATCATGAACTGTGTCTAAATTTCTCCACTATTTGTGCTTTGTTGCTCATTTTCTTTTTACTATACAACTTAATGAGAAACACATTGCACTTCTCAATTTGGCAGGGACAAGGACTCAGTTCTTGACCATAATGATAACCAAAATTTTTGTGCAATTCCTAACTGACTGTCTAAGCATTGAAAGCCAGTTTGGTGTGATGGTGAAGGTGCTGGGCTAGAAAGCAGGAGATGGTGAGTTCTAGGCCTCCCTTTGGCATGAAAGCCGGTTGGGGACTTTGGGCCAGTCCCTCCCTCTCAGCCCAACCCACCTCACAGGGTTGTTGTTGTGGGGAAAATAGGAGGAGGAAGGAGAATTAGGTATGTTCGCTGCCTTGAGTTATATACAAAAAAGGTGGAATAAAAATCTAATAATAATAATAATTGCATATGTACAATAAAATACATAGTACTTTTAGGTGTTACAGAAGGCTAGAGAGAATTTTAACAGAGTTTAGAAATGGCACAATTCACATGCTGTCTCAGAGTATACCTTTTTAGAGGTTTTGTTGATTTTTGAAACACTACCAAATATCTCCAAACGACTTTTCCCAATGCGATAGTGAGACATTCTAGATATTCTAGATAGTTATAGCTGTAATATATGGAACAGAGAGAAATTTGTTTCATTCATACTAGAGGCAAACTTCCCTTATTTACATTTCCTAAAGGAATCAGAATGCAGTTATCTGCTGAAATCCACACATTTCTGATTTTGCAATAGTTTGACAAACTGCAAAAAATTGGTACATTAAGACTGCATTAAAAGTGTATTGGTGTAAATGGTATACACAATCCTTTAAACTTGGGAATTGCTTTTAAAAAATATTTGTATTAGGAAAAATGCATACCAAAATATGTATATTCAGGGAATTGCAGACAAAATGTATACTTTTTTTAAACGTGAGCTTAAAAACTTTCTAGGATACTGTGGAGAAATGAGACAGCCAAGGTTAGAAAAGTAAATATTTGAAACTAAACTCAGTTAATATATGTCCATGTTAATGGTTTTTACTTTACATTCAATAGCTTTATAGAAATAAAAAGGAAATAAGTCAACATTGGAAAATATATTTTTAAATGGCCTAAGTTTAAGCCAGAGTGGAATAAAATAATATTGTTTTATTTTCATGGGTATGAGATGGCTTAGACTGGATTGCATATTCAGGGCGTACCTCCATGAAATATATGTTGCATAGGAATGAGGATGTATCACCTCTGGTGTGATAAGTTCTCACTACTACAAGCAGTGGTATAGGAGCATGAAGCACATGGCAAAACTCCCCCATGACCTCCTGTTGCTCAAACTGGCGAGAACGTTGTAGCACTCTATGGACAGTTATTTTGTGCAGCTTTTGTCTTAAGATGTAACATCTGATTAACTATATTAACGCACAGGGCGGCTTTATAGACTCCAGAGACAGGGAGGGTGGACTTTGTCTACTGCTTTTCAAGTGGCAGTGATGAGCGAGCTGTTCCTGGAATTATATGCCATTTTGAAATGGCCCATTTGTTCAGAATGATGAACCCTGGTGTAGGTTTCCAAAGGAAATGAGGACTCAGGAGTTTAATATTTCCTTTTGTAAATGAAGGCTATCCAAAAAAGTTGCCTTCCAGGGCTTATGTAAGTATTTATACGTAATTAGAATGAAACAGGAAAACTGCTTCAAGTTGTATGCACAAAACAAAGTATTTCTGAAAACAGTTAATTTTCAGAAAACCAAGCCAATAAAGCAGCTTTAAATCCTTTAATATGTTGCATACATTTCCATGTCACTTAGTATGTTCCATTTATTGATATTCAAACAAGCTCAGATTGTTTAATAGTCTAGTACTTTATTCACGCTGAAAATCTTTGTTTCCCAATAAAAGAAATGTTCTAAAAAACTGGGGGTTGGACCTGAAGATGAAGAATGCAGATTGAGCAACTTTCTCTAGCAAAATGTTAAAAGACCTCCATGCCCACTGTCTCGATTCCTGCTGCAGATTTCCCTGCAGAGTTACACACCTTTTCTCAGCTGGAAAGCTACATCCAGCTTTGCAGTACATTTTGAAGCCATTTTTAAAAGCAGGTAGATCTATTTTTTTTTCTGTATGTTTCATTTTGAACATTTATCTTATTTGTGTTTATACACACACAGACACACACTGTATGTATGTGTGTATGTGTGTGTGGGTGTATCTTTTTTTTTAGCATTTTTGTGAGTAGGGTTTGGATTCATAAAATCTTTCTCAACAAAAAA
Source organism: Python bivittatus (assembly GCF_059951505.1). Lineage (NCBI taxonomy): Eukaryota > Metazoa > Chordata > Lepidosauria > Squamata > Pythonidae > Python > Python bivittatus. Next base: position 849,758 of record NW_028277044.1, on the reverse strand, counting down.
ATAAGCTGCCATTTTTTCTTCAGCTACAGAAGACTCAATAACACTGGATTCTTTTTTAGTGTTATAGCTCCTTTCCCCATTAATCTTTTTCTTTTCCTTTTAACCAACAGAAGAGTAAGTGGAAGAAGAGGAGCTGAAGGAAGAAAGATGGATGGATGGATGGATGGATGGATGGATGGATGGATGGATGGATGGATGGCAGGCAGTCATTGCAGAGTTTTATAGATGAACATGGTTTCCAGAGGCTTTAGATATCTATTTTGTTCCTTAAAATATTCATATTTAAAAAATTAAAATCTCCCAATTTAGAGCGATTGGGGGTTTTAAAGGATATCATGGGTGTCATAAGCCTTTCCAATTTTGTTCCTTAAGCCCTTCCAAGCTCAAAAATGTGAAAAGAAAAAAAGTTTAAAAATTTCACTCCTGCCTCTCTTTTTGTACTGTTGCTATAGTGCTCTGGGTTGGAAAGAGCTTTGCCCAGTTCAGAACTTCTTGCTGCAAGTCCTAGTATTAATGGTACATTGTAAAGTAAATCCTTTTAAGCAACATATGGTATTACCAACTATACGGACTCAATGAAGCATTTGATATTGGCAGAATGCCCTCACCCCACCCAGCTCCCCTCCCTTGCCACAGACTCAGGCAGAGGGTTTGTTGGACCACTGGCATCAGAGGAAAAGGTTAATCTAATCCCCAAATCTCAATTCTTTTCACCCTATTAAACTCACTTGCTTAAGACAAAGCCTGATTTAGGGGATGTTAACTCAGATTTGATTGCGGCCATATAGTTACAGTGCCTAAACCTGCTTATTTTTGTCTGATTCTCTTCAAAACTGCTGCGCCTAAAATGGTGAGGATGCACCCTCTCTATTCCTAAACTTTGGGCAAGGGGCGATGATTACCCTTACAGTGTAGGAGAAATTCTCCCCACATGCTCTGTTTCCAAGCAACCCCCTGTATAGGTTGAGGCTGGCCTGCGCTACATCTCTGAATCTCATAATGTTCCTTGTTCCTTTTTCCTTTCCTTTCTAATTCCTCGCGCAATCAAGCTCGGACTTGTTCTGCACGAATTGTCCCAAACTAAGCACTAGGATTAGATGTCTCATTAAGGAATTAATTCCAGCAAATACATTCCAAACCTGACTTTTAAAAACAACTGAAAACTTCGTTTCAGATGGGATAGACATTATGTAGTCTTGCTGAAACCAGAGGCACTGGCACAAAACTGAAATTAATCTGAGCCTGAGTTCTTAGGTTTTTGTCACCGGGTGCTGAGAACTACCATCCGTAAAATTATTTTAATCCCACTGAGATTATGTTTTTTTTCTGTCTAAAACGCTCCTTATCTCATTACCTGCTTTAGAATTAGAACTTGAAAGCGTGATTAGAAGGGTTATGAGGCATTAGGTTAAACCATCTCAAAGATTTTATATCCTGAGAGCTACAGAGGTTAAATTTTGTAACATACGGTGACACTTGCTTTCCCAAAAATGTGTATTTGGTATTAGTCACGGTGATTCCTAATGGGTCATTAAAGTTCCTTCCTTGTACATAAAATAAAATAAAACCCACTTAGTACTGAGTCAGCTGTAGCTGGCTGGATTCTCTTGCTGAAAATTACACTTCTCCTACGATCAGGTTTCCTGTACCCATGTCCTTCCATGCCTTCACGTTTTCTGCCCCGGTATGCTTCTGTCTTAGTTTCAGGTTCACCTCATCAGCTGGTCAGGACTCTGTTGCAAGATTCCTTTTCTAATACTGAGCAATGATTGGGAGTAGTAATTTAGAAAATGGGTTATTAATGAGATCATTATGAAGAGTTGTTTCCCTTGGAATAGCTGATCAAAAAAGCCATTAAATATAAAGAGCCCTTTAATATGAGATATTTACACATGGAAAAACAAACTTTCTCCTAAGCTTCAGATTTATAAAGGATCGCTTCCAGGATCATAAGTACTCTATATTGGAATGTGTGGATTTGTTTAAATTTGGATTTTGTTAGGTTTACAGGTATTCATGTTTTTTCACATTCAGTTGGATATTTATATATTATGTCATTCCAGTTTTTTCTAAGCCCTAGAAAATCTGCATTTGTTGTTGTTTGCAATGTTATTATCTGGAGCTTTTGTGTACAACTTTCTCTACTCTCTAAAGCAGCTTTCTTTAGCCTTGGCTCCCTCCAGATATGTGGACTTCAAATCCCAGAATTCCTCAGTAAGTAAGGCCATTGTTTCAAATTCTGGGAGTTGAAGTCCACAGATTTAAATTGCATTCAGGTTGGGAGAGGCTCCCTAAAGTAGTGCTATCCTATCTAGGCTGCAAAAATCTAGACCAGCTAGAAGGCAGCAAAGAGATATAGTAAACACTCATTCTTTTCTCCTGTCTAGTAAACATCTAGATTTTTGCAACACAGATACTTTCCCTATTTTTTAAATTAAATGCTTAAACTGATAGAAGTATTAATGAAGGTAATACAGATGGTAACATTTGCAAACAAAACTCCTAAGTTTTGTTTAATTTAAAGTGTTATCACAAAAACTATATAACAAAAATTAAAAAAGAAAAAGAAAACAGGAAGGAAAGAAGAAAAAAAGAAGAAAAACTACTTTTCTACAATCTCAAAATAATAGCAGTTTAGCATACTGTTCAATTTTTAAATAGTAAATTACACTTTGACCATATGGAACTATATTGGCTTACTTGCCTCCCTACTGATACAAAGGCTGAGAGCTAGCATTTATGATTAACCAGACTTTAAAATCTGGTACACACTCATCTTTTCAAGAACACAACATCACTTTTTTCACTACCACCCAGATGTCATAAATAAGTTCAAAACTTCTGGAATATCATTTAATGTCACATTTACATCTTGGAACTTTTACTTCCTTCCAAGAATCTGGCCTGCTACAGTATGACTCTCCATTCAGTTAGAAACAACAAATGACCTGCCCAAAGCAGCAGAGTATTAGTGTCCCTTCAAATTGATTGTATCTCCAGCTTAGAAATGTTGACAGCCAAAAATTTTTTAACCGTCTACTGAAGAATCCAATATATGCAAAAGATATTATTTTAATCCTGCCTTTATTATTATTTTATATCTATCTATCTATCTATCTATCTATCTATCTATCTATCTATCTATCTATCTATCTCAAGGCAGCAAATATGCCTAATACTCATTCTTCCTCCTCCTATTTTCCCTACCTCAACAACCCTGTGAGGTGAATTGGGCTGAGAGAGAGAGACTAGTCCAAAGTCATCCAGCCGGCTTTCATGCCTAAGGTGGGACTAGAACTCACCGCCTCCTGGTTTTAGGGCCAGCATCTTAACCACTACACTGGAATCTCTGTTTTCGTTGGACTAATGACATTTTAAAATCATAAGTTACATATTTCACATTTCTTAGAACTTAAAACCATTTTTAATATTATCCAATTTCATTCTTAATAATTCTGAATTGTACTTTCTACAAACAGTAATCAGTCTCAAACTGATGATAATATTGATTTGTTGGTTTAACCGCAGTAAAAGCCTTCTCTAGCGCAGATAAAACTTCTGGAGTTTCCAAAAGTGCTAACATGTTATGTTAAGAAACATAACAAATGTTTTAATTGAGTATATTGTCATTTGGCTGTTTTTAACAAATTATCATTTCTCCAGGCTTGCCTGCCATTCATTGCTTCTTTGAATTCTTGTAATCTCCTGCTCATTGCATCAGTGTTAGTATTTAGCTCCCTTGTCTTCTGCTGGCCTTCTGTGACCAGATATGGTAGAACTACCTAAAGTATTCTGTAATACTGTATAGAAGAAACTTGCAATATACACTTTTTTAAAAAATGCAGTTCTTAATGTACCTTTTGGCATATACCTCTTTCCCAATAGAGGGGACTTATTTGGGAAGTATGAAGTTCACAGTAGAGACCAGCACGTGCTGACAGCCTCCATTCATTGCTGTGGATCCAATTTGATGGATCCTGCCAATTGACTCTCAGTAAAATCCATGAGAGATTTCTTTGATATTCCAGAAGACTCCAATAGCTGATGACTGCGCCCTGGCCTTAGAAAGGAAAGTTCCATATGTGACTTTATAGAGTCAAATACATTTTTTTTAAAAACAGCCCTTTAACCAATCTTTCCAGGATTTGTTGGCCTTCTAATCTTGAGATAGTCTTAAATTGCCAGTTCATAGACAACTGTATATTTTAAAGTATATTGTACAAAATATTTACACTTTCAGGTTACTTTGATTATTGCAAGCTGGGAGGTAAATGAAAAAGAATCACATGATTTGGAGACTGAAAAACCTTTTATGTCAAACACTAAGAGATTTAATTAATACAGGTATCTTATTGTTTAATTAGTAAACTTGACAGTACATACTGTGATTTCAATGAACAATGTTTCTGGCTTCCCAGTTACATTCCAGCTTTAGAGAAACAGAATACTTCTCTTCTTAATAAAGAGAGATGCCAACTAACTAGAAAAATTAAGTAGCTGGAAAGGCTTTCTACTATCTGGAAATAAGCATTATTGTCTTCTGAAGGTGGATAAAATTTTAAAAGGGCCAACCTATTAATAGGCCAAAAGTTTGTAGGCCAGTATCTCACATACATCTGTAGTGTCCAGTTAGTGAGTTTGCAGGGCATCTGCGCACACACACACACACACACACACACACGTCATTCCTGTCAGAATATTTAGATTAAGGAATGATTTACCTGAATGTTATTTCTGCGTGATCTCTCTCTGCTTCTGGAACTGTTTCCACTTCCCCCCCCCCTCCTCTTCCGTAGTTGAAGTGAGCATTCCAGTATTTTGACAGGAACAAGCTAATGTAAACTATTCCAGACAATGTTCTTCATGCAGGTTTGTGTGCCAAGAGTTGCTTATCCTCTCTTAGCTATGGTGTAAAGGGGAAAATTCCCTGTTTAAATCATATGAAGTGCAAGGATTTTTCCACACCTTTTTTCCTTTCTTTATCAGGTCCATCCATATATTCCATGATAGTTTTCATGGTGACCCCTATTGCTACTTGATCAAGAGATTCAGATCTGCAATTTGCTTAATTCCAAGTCAACCACTACCTGTTTTAAATAAAGATTACTGTTAATCTTTACTTTATAGCATACGTGAATTATTCTTCAGCCTCCGCATCTCAAGGCTGACCAGGTGTTGCCGAATATGGTGGCCACGATAATATAATCTAAGTCCTGCTCCTTTTTTCATGTGATGCTTTTAAAAGAGCAGCAAGGTTTAGTTGCATGGCTGTGGCTGCCATCTGACTTTTTGGGCCCCCAAAAGTTATTCCAGCTAAATCCTTGATTTCCAAAGATCTGGGACTGCCTGGGATTTTACAGATAGAAACTCCTGAATAGGAAGAGTGGTACTAGCCCAGTCCAATGCCTGTAGCAGAAGTGACCTTAAAGGGAACCCACTTTTAATTAATATTGAATAATTAATTTAAATAATCAGGCCCAACAGAAATAAATACTTTTTTATAAAGGACACAGCTGAGCTGCGGAATTCACCGATGGCAGCCGTAGAAGTGGCAGCCAACTGGGATGGCTTTTAAACGGAGACCCCACATGTTCACAGAAGATCCGCTCCTCGGCAGCTCCTAATCCTGATGGCTGTTTCAGAGGCGGCAGAGCTGGTATGGCTTCCAGTCTGGGCCTGGGTGCTTTCCAAATGCATCCAGTCGGCCACCATGGGACTCAGAAAACAGGACTATGTGGACCAGCAGGATACTTCAGAAGTCCTGTGTTCTTATGCACAGGATTTATATGAAAGTGAGGCTAGTTTTCTTCCCCAAATAATCAACCTTTAAAATGGGTCAGCTGTCTTAGAAGAGCTGAGAATACCGTAAAGAAACTGGCCAATGTCATCTTCAATTCAGGGCTATCATTCCTGTCAGATAAACATGGCATTTCATCTTGGTTCTCACATTGCACTATGCCATGGTTTGACAAATAGATTGCAATTGGGTGGGATCACATTTTATATTAAAAGCCATAAATCATAGTTTACAAATTGCAATGGATGTATAATGGCTAATTATACACCTCAAAATGGATTTAGCATAATGAACCCAGTCTTAATGTATTATTGCATTTTCACCATATGGAAAAATAGGTTTTTCCCTCTTTTGGACCAAAAGAACAGCCTTTGGATCATGCCCTGAGATGAGTTAAACTTCAACTCCTGCAGTTTTCCAGCAAGGAGGACATTGGGTGGAAATTCTGGGCCTGGATTTCAACACAAATGAAAGGCACACAGTGAACAAGGCTACTCTAAATAATCTCCAGAACAGCAAAAAGCATTATCTCTATCTATCTATCTATCTATCTATCTATCTATCTATCTATCTGTCTGTCTGTCTGTCTGTCTGTCTGTCTATCTATCTATCTATCTATCTATCTATCTATCTATCTATCCATCCATCCATCCATCCATCCATCCATCCATCCATCCTCTATCATCTATCATCTATCATCTATCATCTATCATCATCTACACATACCTGCTGTATACCTGAGATGGCCATGTAAATCTTCCCCTATGGTGCTCTTGCCTGCAGGAGTGCATTATTCTCAAAGAAAAAAAGAACTTACCTACCTACTTCCTTCCTTCCTTATTTAATTTAGAGGCTGCCTGACACCAAATGACTTTGGGCAGCCTCCATTAAAGTAGAACTATAACTATGGGAAAAAAGAGCCATGCCCATCTGGGAATCATATGACATAACCCAAACAACGGCAGGGGCTCAGCACCCACCATAGCCCCAGGCCTAGGAGCACAGCCAGTCTTCAGGACTTTTGGAATATCATCAGGGTGGGAGCTACATGGATCTCTGGGGGGATGCTGTCCAGAGGGCAAGTGCCATGACGGCGAAGGTGTGCTTCCTAGGTCCCAATAGATGGCACTGCATAATTGAAGGGACCCAGAGTGCACCCATTCTACTCAATTTCACCAGACGGGCAGAAACGACTGGAGACAGTCCCTCAAATAGCCAAGTCTATTCCATGAAGGGCTTTATAGGTGATAACCAGCACCTTGAATTGCTCCCAGAAGCAAACTGGCAGCCAGTGCAGCCTATGAAGCAGCAGAGACACCTGGGCATACTGTGTATTGCCCATCACTACCCATGATACTACATTCTGGACCACCTGTAGCTTTCAGGTGGTCTTCAAGGACAGCCCCATGTATTTCTTCTGTATTTAGCCCAAATCATGGAACTTTCTTCCAAGAAGATCTGACTGCCTCTCTCATTACTGTCCATTAGAGTCCAGACAAAGCCTGTCCTATTTCTTTAAGTTTAATTTTATTTAAATTATTTTTGTGGGTTCATTTAATTTAATATAGTGTTTCATTATGTATTTTTGACCATTTTAATATGTAGGCTTATAAACAAATAATTTAGTGGTTTAATGTTTTATTGGTACATTTTAAAAATTATTTATATTTAAATTAATGTTTGTTAAGCCGCTTTAGAAGAATCAGGCCCGAACTTTTCAACAAGTTAAATTAATAGACCTGAGAGAATAAATGAGCAAGAAACAAACTTTTCTTACATGATTATTAAGTACTGAATACTACAGATATGAGTGTTAATAGTATCCTTTCATTTGAAGGGGGTTTTCAGTATAAAATAATGAAAAATAGATCAGGAGAAAGCAGCGAATGGCCAAAATGCAGAATCTTTTATTAATATGCAAGCATCTAGTGACGAACATATTCTTTGGATTTGTTGCCCTCTAGTGGTTATATTAGAAATGTATCCTCAAACTTTACAATTTAAGATTTCACAGAAGTTAACATAAAATGAAGTGCAGATCTGTTAAAAACCAAAACACGCAATAAGAAAAGCGAGCTAACTTTATTTATAAAAACACATATAGAACAAGTTGCTGAGTTCAATCACTATCGACTGTTGTAGCTACTTCTGGGAGGACATTCTTCTATTTTTGGAGGGCACTTTCCAGGAATTATTACAGTTCTTTCTAAATTACAGTAATTATAGTTTGCATCTATCCATATTAACTGTCATATGCAAATTTATGCTGCCTGCAATGATGTGTTTCAGCATGTTCTCAGTTCCTAAAAAACTTCCTTCCACCATGCCTTCTTGCAGTGAATCATCCCAGCCTCCACCCTTTCCTCCAAATTTCCTTTTTTCTTTTCTGACATTCCTTGGCTTCTGAGGAGGCTCTGTCTTAATTGGAATGCTTCTTTGGGAGATGATCTCCCTTTTTTAAAAACTGGGGTGATGATGATGATGATGATGATGACAATATTCATTTGAGCATGCCAAATTCCCCTCCCCTTCTTTTCATTATTTTGCTATTATTTTTCTATTGGCTTATAAAAGAGGACTTCACTACATGAGAAAGGAATTCACAGGTCAGCATGAAGGTAACAGTGACCAAGAGCTGATTCTTTCCATTGATACACCAAGAATTCTCAAAGACTCAGAAGAGAAGATGGCACTTCAGCATGTTCGATGGCCAGTTTGTCTCATTCTTGTTCTTCTATTAATTAATTTTACATCTGTCTTGATGTGCCCCGTGATAAACTCTTTCAATGCTAACATGCTATTGTTGCACCCTCCCTGGAATCTTTCATTTTTCCTGCTGTCCATGCTGTATTCAGCGGCACCAATATTTTCTCCATTCACTCAAAATAAAATAGGATATAGGGTCTCTGGACACTCTCAACTTTTAATATTCCAACACTTCTCCTCCCACCATTTCATAGAAACATCCCTTGTTAAAATCCCTAGCAATCTTTTTCATGACATATCTTGTATCTTTGATGGTTCTTCTTATTTTGACATCTCTAGTTATTTTTATTACAGTGGATCATCTTCACGCCTCAATGACTGTCTTTAGCAGGTGTTTCTCCTATGTACCATTTGTACATTCTGTAATTTCACTGGAGGAACCTCCTCTGTTTTCACTTGCATTCCCCTATTTGGTCCCCCGCTGTCTTCTGACTTCACAATGTCTATCATCCACCCCACCCATCTCATGACTTTTCATGATAACAGCCTTAGTTTTTTATTTCATTAACTTATATATCTAGCTCTCCATATCCTCAAGAGAAGTTCCATTTCAGAAAAACAATAAAACTGTAAAACCATTAAATTGTAAAAAATCAGATGCTATCCCAATACAGCTTGCAAAGTTCAGTTCAGCAATAACAATAAAAGATTCTAAAAGTCTTACACTGAAGTTGGAAAGTATAAAGGAAGTTTTTGCTTCATTTTCTGTAAGAACTCAGCTCGCTCTCTCTCTCTCCTTCTCTGCCCAGTCAACCCTTTGTAGTTCTTCACCTCAGGAAGAAAAAGCCACTGTTTTGGGTAGAGAAACTGTTCAGCTTTGGGAATGACTGGCTTTGACTCAGATCTAAGGCAGAAGCTTCCTTGATTTTTTTGAAGCTTCCAGTGATTGGGAATTTATTTAATTACACTTTGCTGAATAAGCTTAAAAGGCTAGGTTCAGACAGAACCAAAGTCATAAATGAGAGTGATGTCTGCAGGACCTCAAAATCAAATGTATACAGTATTAAAATCTTGCAAGAGCTTGGGAGTGAAGTGTATTTGGAGCATTTGTTCCCACATCATCACATGATGATGCTCAACACCTGCAAAAATGTCCACCCTCCAATAATCCATTCCTTACCAACCAGAATTCATAGAAACGCTAAGCCAAACCCAAAAAATTCACACAGGCTTAGCCTAATACAGGTGATCCAGACTTTGTCCGCTAGGAGATAGCTGTTAATTTCTTTGTTTTGAATTTGTTTGAATTTTCTTTTTCCTTTTGCACATTGTTTTGTGACAGCTTTGCTACTACTACAGAATACCAATATTTGCCCTACATATCTAAAACATGAAGATGTGTTTGTAAAGGTTATGCTGATAAATGACTTAGGAACACAGTTTAGGTCGGAGGGGGGACATTTGTTGCAGCAAGGAACACAGATGGACATGGGAGTTAAGGTTAACCTTCAACTCCTTAATTCCTCCTCAAACACAGAAAAAGTGGCCTGATGAGCCGGGATTTGGAGACCATTAAGAGAGAAATGGGTGCCTGAAGCCTCTGCAGTTTTGCATCTTAAATTCTCTCAAAACAAACAAACAAATCCTGAAAATGTTGTGCCGCCCAGTCCAGGGTTATTTAGGGGCAGAAAAGGGCTTTTGCCCTCAACTGGAGGCAGAGTCAAACATTTTGCAGTTTAATACATGCTGTGATTATTGGGGGGGGGGGATTTGTGTGTTCGTAATTAGCCAGGTAATATACTGCAACTTATTTTATTACTTACCTTTACCTTCAAAAAAACATTAAACTGTATGTGAAATCAGGGGGTTTAACTGCTGCCTAAATGGATAATATCAAATGATATATCTCTTACTTGAATTAAATCTGCATACAAAAGTTGTCATTTCACAGAACATCAAGAGAATTAGGGCCATAAGCAACCTTCGGATGGGGCAATTGTAGGAAAGATTCATAAAGTAGAGCCTTACCGTGGAAGAAATAAAATCTGCTGGCGCCTGGTGAAAACTTACAACCCTGAGACAAGGTACCACTGTCCAGGCCCTAGTTTTTAACTCTCAGGGTCTGAACTACCCTAGTTAGAACTGGCTGTAGAAGAGTAACTTATGGCCTTAATTGTGACTGTGTCTGGCAGATGCGTCCTTGATTTATGGTTCCTCTCAGGGTGGGGCTTGGCGTCTTAATTGCTATCGCATTTGCACCAATTCTGCTCTTGCAATATACAAACATAGGATTGCTAATTATTTTTCCCCTTGCTCTAGCTTCTGTATTTCTCACAGTAGCTTGATCTGACAACACTAAATCAGGCATACTAAATAAAAGTCTCCTACAAATCTAGACAAGCTAAAAGACCAGAGTGCAAAATGAACCCAGCTTAACAGGCAACACACCTGGCTTGTGCCTAGCTGAGAAATATTGGAATGAGCTGTCAATACAGAAGATGCCAGAGACAGAATGCACCATGTTCGATATATGCATTCTGAGAAGTTGTAAAATAGGCTAAACTTTGCTACAGCTAACTTTTTCAGGACTGAAAAACAAAAACGAACGCTTTAAGTTAGTTGGGTTCGTCTTTGCCTTTATAGCACAGTCAATAAATAGTTGAGGTTTCTTCCATGAATGGCTGCTTGGTTGCAATATGTGTTTAAATACTTCAGTTGCCAAGACACCCTAGGCTGGTTTCAGATGTTACATCCCCAATGCAGGCAGTTCCTGGTCCTTTCTCTCCAGCTCTCAACTGACCACCTATCCTCAGATAATGGATTTTTTACTGACCTACTTCAAGAGACAACTTTGCAAGCATTTCCATTATTCATGTGCTGGTCCTAATCCAGCCATCAAAAGTGGGCACGTATTGTTCTCTCCGGCGTGACTACAAATCCGTGCCTACATTCAGTAGAAGGGAATGGCAAGAAAAAAATATGTGAGTTCATCCATTTTCTTTTTTGAGCTTTTTTTCTTGCCCTGCTCTTGTGTCTGGCAAGGACATATGAAGATGATTTCCATGACACCACAAAGGGAAAAAGATATAATTGTTGGTTTTTGGATTTTGTTATGTGTGAGATTGTTGTTAATAGACCAGAAGCAGAGCCAATTTAATTAATATATATATGTAGCAATATTATTTTCCAAAGCAAAGGGATTGTGATTTTTTTTCTCACCCTGCTTGTTAGGCTTCATAGGTCTAAAATGTAATCTATGTGGCAAAGGTATATGAAATTGTCTTTTGGTATAGCCAAGTATCACTCAAAACTTTTGGTTACATAAATATCACAGGAAGGGATACATACTTGAATATTTGAAATTTAGCAAGAATCACCATCCAAAGAAACACAAAATAGTGAGGCTTTAAAAAACCCTTAAAAAGTGATCCATCCAGTTTGCCTGATCCAAGCATGCTTGAAGTTCACAAGTTCAAATTCAACTTCATCAATACATTAGGTAATTGAACGGATGAGTTTTTAAAGACCAGTGGAAATTAAAAAACAACTACAGTATCTGAGTGCATAGAAAGGGGGGGTGAGGTTGAAGGAAATGGGTAAAGGAGATAGAGAATCCTTCCTTCCCACCCACTTCTCACTCCTCCTCGCTTGCCATTTTTCTGATTCATGGCAACGTACTGCCACAGACATCTTCTTCAGCTTTTTCCTAATCTTACAAAGATGTATCTTGCACTGCTGCAAAAAATATATACCCACAATTCAGCTCTGCCAAAGGCACCTAAGCATAGTTTTGCTCATCAGGAGATTTGATTCAATTTCTCATATTCAGGGCACTTCCATATGGGGACTTTGCAGCAGTTTGGAATTAGTTCTGGACCACCTTGCTCTAACCACATTGGAAAAGACCAAGAATTCCAGTTGGTTTATTAATAGAGCTGTTGTGGTGCATACAAAACTGCATCGAAGCTAGTCTTTTTTCTTGAAGCTCTACAGAGCTTCAGGGCAGCTTATTCTCCCATGCTGGGAATTTGCCTCACTCCTCCTCTGATCACCCATGCATGGGGACTCTCCTTTCTCTTCCTCTGGCATTTAACCTCAGCTTGAGGTCAGCAACCTTGAAGATGATAGTGAATTGGCTGTACACTGCTTTTTGAAGATTGGGGAATGAAAAAAATCTATTCTACCCAATTGTTACCAGCTCCACAGTGTTTAGGTTGCTTGATAGTCCTCCTGGGGATCATTCTTCACAAGAGAAATAAACTAAAATTGAAATCTTTTTCCCTCCAAGAATGCAGGAAAGGGATTACCTTATTCCATCTTGTGCGCTTTCACGCGTGTGCACACGCTCTCTCTCTCTCTCTCTCTTTTACTTTGCAATCTAGCCTGTAGCTGTGGGATTCCCTGATGGTGTCTCATCCAAGTGCTAACCAGATCAAACCTGCTTGGCTTTTTTTGAGATCAGCCAAGATTAGCTAGGCTGATATTAGCTGGGCTCATATAAACTATAGAAAAAGAAAAGACGGGTATTGATATTTTCAACTTCCAATAGTTAAGGGTGGCCTCAGATGAAGGTGATATAAATTGGTATAAATAATATTTCCCTCATCAAGCAAAGACAAAGAACCTCATATTGTTTAGCCATTTATGAAATGATCAAGTGTACAAACATGGAGTTCCTAAACCAGGAAAAAGAGTAGGTAGGGTTTGCTCTGAACATCAACCCATAAAACTGTCCCTTTCCAAGTAACTTCTGCGACAGTTTTTTGGCTTCGCTAAAACAATTGAAGTTCCTCAGCTGAGAGAAGCGTCTTTGAGAGAACAGATGTGAGAGAACAGATGTGAGAAGATGTATTCTAGGAAACAGTAGGTTCTGCATATCAAATGCCAATATTTATGTAATTTCAACTGATATGTATTATACCCAGATTTATTATTCTCTCATTTTTTCATCATACTGGCTGGGAATTCTAGAGGTTGTAGTTGCACTCTGGAGAAATTGACATCATGCTGAGAGATAAAATTTGAATGAGGGGCTTACAGCTGACATACTTAAGCCTTTGCATGACACTTAACAAGATCTTTGCAAAATCTCTTATAAGAGATGTAATGTGCACTTTTTTCAATTGGCAAATAGTAAGTATATTTCTTTTGTGCTTCTACTGAAATCAAATTCATTCATCTACTTTTGAACAACTAGTGATATGTTCAAAAGAACAAAAGAGAAGAGCTTAAAATGGAGCCCAGTCTTTTGGTATGAACAAAAGTCCAAATATTTTCTGTTTGGTTTTGTCCCATTTTGCCTATGGTTATCGGATTTCCCTGCTGAAAAACTGTTTCCTGTTTCTTGTATTGACACGATAGGTCCCTAAATCTTTTCAAAGCAAGTTTTTGCAGATCTTATCTGCCCTTTCCTTATTTTATCCTCAGATTACAACCACCAAGATTTTATTTACACTAACATCTACTGTAAATCTTACTAGTGTTGCTTAGCCTTCACCAGAAGAACTAAGATGGAAACGTGATTAAAGAACTGCATTTATTCTTTTAGTTGTCCTGTTCTGTGGTAGATCAACATCTTGGGCAAAAAGGTTCAATCTCCACTGGTCTGAAAGTCACAGCAAGCTTAATACAAGAGTCAAACTCCAAATGTGGGTAGCTAAAAACCCTTATTGGGGTGGGGTCAAGAATTTTAAGGGGTACCTCAAGTGCCTGCAGTGCTTACAAGTTGGGCCCACCCACTCTTAGACAGTCAGGACATGCAGAAAATATGTGGGCAAGTCACATATGGCCTATGAGGCACACTTTTTGTACAGTACTCTTAGTCTAGGGAGATTTGGTGCATGAACTGATTTACTGCTGCAGCTTTGTAATGAAACTGAACCATAAATATCCTAACAATAGACTATTTTTGATACCTTTCACCTTCAGCAATTTCAGACAGTTCAGAAACTACTGAAGAACTCTATCACAGGAAATCGATCATTTCACTATTGGTGAAATTCTCAATGGTGAGAATTTCACCATTGTTAAAGGTCACCTCAAAAATGGCTTATATACCAGAACCATGAATAATATCTAGATTTTTTGCAGAATTAGGTATTTGTAATCAAAGACTCTTCAATTTGCACATGACTACTTTATGAAACTAACTAAAAGCAATAATAATTGCCATGATAGGGAGACCAGTCATGTGTTGATGGTTGTAGAAGTGTTGGTGCTGCTATATTTAAAATTCAAGCTTGTGGGTGTTCCATCATAGGTGGAAAAATCGCAATTAAGCTCAAAAGGAATTCCTAATTCTTATAGTAGAACAGCTTGAGGGTTGAGCAGAATAGTTTACCTTCCCACTTTGATTTTCAAGGGGTTCATACCTTGGTTAGTTTCCCTGTCAATCCTTATAACAAGTAGAAACAGGAGCATCAAGTAAATATAGTACATACTGGTTCAGCTCTTCTTCTTGCATAATTCTTAAAGCTCTGGGGATATAGTTAGCTGTGGTTTCATGGTTCTAGGTGTGAAGAAGCAAAATAATCTTTTCATTCAGTTTTTGTACAATGGTACACTTTGTCACAAACATTTTTTGCCATAGGAGTGTAGTGCCCATTATATGTTGTTTGGAAAAGCATTAGCTGCACCTCATATCTGAAATCATTTTCACACTGGTCCACATTCCCTTTTATTTCTTGGCTGCATAAGCAAAATGAGAATAAACTTTTCTTTGTCACTATGACCTTTGTTTGATCTTTGCCATCCCAGTTTCACTTCAGTCAAATTAGTCTTGAGAAATTGATCTGCTCCATGTTTTCCTTTAATATGCTTGGCTTCACATGATAGGTGGCTTGATGGTATACGCCAAGAAACACACAATAAGGCTTCAGGCAGTGATCATTAAAAGAAATTTATTTCCTAGAGTTTGAGGTGGGCAGTGAAGTGGCTAAAGTTGATGACAACATCAGTTTATATGGTTAACACTTAAAGGGAAAGTGGTGGGCTCCCAAGTGGAAAAGATAT
Source organism: Python bivittatus (assembly GCF_059951505.1). Taxonomy (NCBI): domain Eukaryota; kingdom Metazoa; phylum Chordata; class Lepidosauria; order Squamata; family Pythonidae; genus Python; species Python bivittatus. The sequence goes on along the minus strand of NW_028277044.1, from coordinate 834,244 downwards.
TAAAATATTACATGTAATTCATTGTAAATAAGCATCTTAGCTGGCTATAACTGATCAGGAAAAGAATATTGGGGACTTGGAATAGTTCTGGTCACTAAGCTTCAAAAGGGATGTTGTAGAGATAGAAAAATGCAAGCACAATCACCCAACCAACCAGTTTTCTCCCAGTGAGAAAAACTTACAAAATGCTTGGGGGGTTTTTTAGAAACAAAGTAAGTAAAGGGGGAATATAAGACTCAACATTCCTCTCTTATAATATTAAACTCCAGGATTGTTCAGGGATGCTAAAAGCAAAAAATAGTACAGAGTTAAATAATTCACATGCTTCACACAGCACATAGTTAAACAATTTAACTGTATTCTACAAATTGTAGGAATCGCCAGGAGAGTGTTAAATGGTCTTTAGACAAATTCATGGAAATAAGTCTACTGATGTCTGCACATCCCAACACAGAAGCTAGAAAACATGAATGAAGGTACCATCCTGCACCTATTCATATCTGCTTTTTGGCTTCCCCATGAGATCTGGCAGGCTCCTGCCTTCATGGCCTTCCAAAAAGCTGTGAAGGCCTGGCTTTTCTTGCAAGCCTTGGGGTGATGCGAGGCTGGAGCCCAAGGAAGCTCTACAGTGTTAAACATATGTGGGTGTGTGCTGTGTTTGGGGTGTCAGGAATGTTCTGTTTTGTTGGTTTTTATTACTGTTGTGAACTGCCATGGGTTATGTTACATAAGATGGACAGCTGTACAAACCTTTTAAATAAATAAATATGGGGAAAGAAAGAAAGAAAGAAAGAAAGAAAGAAAGAAAGAAAGAAAGAAAGAAAGAAAGAAAGAAAGAAAGAAAGAAAGAAAGAAAGAAAGAAAGAGGAAGGAAGGAAGGAAGGAAGGAAGGAAGGAAGGAAGGAAGGAAGGAAGGAAGGAAGGAAGGAAGGAAGGAAGGAAGGAAGGAAAGGCCACCTGATCTCATTTCTGTCTCTGTTGTTATCATCAAACTAAAGACCTTACATATAGTAAGTACATAGTCATAATCCAGGTTAGCTGGAATTGGTGTGAATGATGTTGTATCCCACTGAAAGTGATCTGAAAAATAAATCAGCAGAGATACAATGGTGGCAACACTGTGCCATTGACCATAAAGACTAAATTAGAGTTAAAATTCAGGGTTGCTTTATTAAAGTACCTGGTAGAATTCCTCAGCGTCATGCAAGAGAATCACCTTTGATTGCAGCAGAATATGCATGACGTCAATAACGATGACAGTGACAATCATGCAATATGTCCGTAACGCTAACAAGGAACAGAATTCTTTTGTTGTTGCAACAAAAAACATTTTTACTGTAAATGACTGAAGAATCACTGCTTTCATAAACACCTTTTTTCAAATGGTGGCCAGAATGATAGATTTGCGGCACAATCCTGGGCAGGTTTCAAAGATCAATGTGTACTGTGCCCTACTATTTCCTAGTGCAGATTTTCAGAACAATAATTTGAAAACTTGACTCAGATGCTTTGAATGTAGCAAGGATGCTTCCAAATGATTCCTACTGCTGCGTAACTATCCGCCCTAAAGTTGAAGTGCTCAGCTGAATAGACCAGAGGCCTTTTCTTTGATCTGGGTTACTTACTGTTGTAATGTATGATAACACCCATTTGGTTTTTCCTCATTCCAACTGCTCCTTTGCCAATTGACTCTGGCAGTTTCTCACCATATATTGCAAATTAATTCATCATCAAGTCACATCACAATTACTGCTTTCATGACTGCATTCAGCTCGGTCAGCGTTTCACCTTTTTACTTCTAATCTTTACACTAAAACATAACAAAACCCTGCTTACCTACCATCACTATTCATCAACTTTAATCCTATGAAGTGCAATGCTGCACATCTGCTATGTTGAAGTAATGCTACTCTCAGCTATGAAACCATGCAACTTAGATCTCTTGCAGAAACTGTTGCTGGCCTCACCATCTTATTCCCAGGCTCCCCTACCCTTCAGAAAGACCATAGCAATAGTCCCTCATTTGTGGCTAACTGTATTTTAAAAAGCAACAACTCTAAGTAAAAAATAAATTTTTGAGTATGTGCAGAATGCACTTCCCTCACAACTGAGAAACAACAGCCAATTCCTATATGCTTAAAATGTATTTATTTTTGTATGTAAAGCCCTCAACTTAAGTATTCAGTTTAAAATATATCAATAAAGCAGCAGTGATCAATAAACAGTTCCAAAAATGTTTTCCAAAACTATGACCAATATAAAAATTAAAGACACTGTTAAGTGCCAGGAAAATATAAAAGGTGATTTACTGGCAATCAAAAAGATAAGTGTGTCCTATTTCTACTACTCTTGACAACTTTCTCAAGATACAGATGAATATTATCCCTGAAAGTCTTACACTCTTAAATCAATGATCAGTAAGGATTAGTAGTGAATATAACATCCTTGCCTTACTATAGGATCAGCCAGAAGTGTACATTTTAGTCTTAGCAAGTGAAGGCCCAGAGCTATATCTGGTCTTATTGCAAGAGGACTAATGTCTTTGCACTATTCCAGCTTGCTGAGGGGAGGGCCAAGGCAGAAGGTAACTAATTACATTTGCAATGCTTTAAATATATATTCAAATTAATTATTAGGCTAACTCTTTTATAATTTTTCATTGGTGTGTTGGTTATTTGAACTACAGGTTTATACATGTTGGACCTTTTTCCAAAGTTTTCTTGTCACAAGAGACACAGTTCAAAAAAAGAGAGTGATAAGTTAGAAGATAAATCACTCTGATAAGAGAGTGGTTAGGTAGAAGGAAATATTCCATCAGTGATCCAGTGAAAACAAACAATGACCCAGATAAGTGGCTAGTTTTAGTTACATATGATTAATGTTCTTTGTGATTTTATTAATCATTTGGGTCCTGAATACACAATTGATGATACTGTATTTTAGTTTATGGACAAGATTTCTGCCATTCTGAGTCAGGAAAAGATAAAAAAAGTTAATGTAAAATCTAAAATAGAAATATAACATGGTTTAAAATAGGTGTAACATAGTTTGTTTGTTTGTTTTTTAAAGTAATACTCCCTAGGCTCTCATCCAATAATCTAGGAAAAAAGTAAAATTCTAATCCCATCTAATTGTTCCCACCTGGTCCTATCCATGTATAGGAAGGGTATGATCCTCCTGAATTGACATAATTGTTATAGTCTTGGTCCTCCCCTAAAATCTTAAATGAAGTCCCTGGAGAACACATGGTTTACAAACTACAATAGCTAAACAAATCATGATTTACTATGATATAGCAATACAACCAACCTTACTCACCAATATGTGCATTCAATATGTGCATTCAGGTTACCACCTGAATATTTCTTAGAACTGGAGCTTGCAACTGATTTGGAAATAGCAACACCATTCAGACATCAAAGCAACGCTATGTCAAACACACTCACCTAGGAATCTTCTGTTAAAGAACAAATATTGTTAAGATTCTCGTGCTTGTTATGAACTGCGCAAAACTGCAACTCTGGAAAATTCAGCACAGAATGCTAATGAGGCTCAGTTTGGTGAGGTGGGAAAGATGAGTTCAACAGTTGCCCAACAGGTGAAACTTAACTAATTTCCTCTTTGACAGAAAGTAAAATTATGTTTAATCTGGCTACTACTTCAAATGTTCTAGAGTGCCTCTGCACTTCATTTGCTGCTATAACCAGCAGGACAAAAGACTGATGTTCTCTCTTGCTTCAGCAGTTTCATGGAAACATAATTAATTGGTTGCCATAAGTCCAAGGGTATCTAAAAGTAAAATAGCTGTTCTGACAATGTCTGGTATCTATTGAAATGGTACGTCACATTTTTAAATATACACAAAACAGTATAAAAACTTATTTTAATAGACTATCTGCAATTGGATTGTTGGTCGCCATAGTGATTGTATCTATAGTCACATCTACAGTGACTGAGTGACTGAATTGTCACATTTGAAAGACATTTCATTGGTGAAAGCTAATTAATTTGTTTACTGTGAAACTATCTGTACTATCCTTCAATGAATAACATTTATGATGGAGAAAAATATGATTACTATAGGAAAAATCTGGCCTCACCAAGTTTGTAAAATTTCATTCTCCATTGTCAAAACAATAGCAACCAAGAAAGACTGTAGCAAGCTAACTTATCAGTATTTGACATGTTGGTTTGTTTACAGACATTGCCAGTTTACAGTTACACAGTCTCTATGCATGTATCTATGTATCATGGAATTAAAAAAGCATTAGCAGTTCAAATGGAAATCAGACTAGGAAAATAAAGGTATCTGCTGACTGTGAAAGAGGAGCTCTATTTGTAATGCTGTCTGCGAGATTGCTGTGTGCAATCCCTTGCACTGGGCTGTGAATTCCAGGTTTATCAATCTTCCTTTTAAAAGTTATATATTAAACATATAGTTTTCTCGTCAAAAGCTCAGGAAAACTAACCAAATCCCAGAGTTAGGGAATTTTACCTTCACAGATATCTGTAAACTCCACTGAATCCTGAACCTTTAGTTTTTAGGCAACATGTTTCTGATCTGAAAAAATATAGTAATTTTTAGCATTGGACGTCCAGTAAATCCTGCAACTATTCACCCATTGTGATGCCCTCTAGCCTTTCCCCTGTGGTCTCTGGTCGTTTTAACAGCTACTCCAGATAACCAGTGCCTGCTAGCTGTGATATATTAGGACATGGAAGAACAGGAGTTGCCCTGGAGTAGTGGGGAATCAGTCAAAGGCATGACATCTAGGGTTCATGGGCTTACTATTCTCAGGATCCAAGCCTCTCCTGCTCCTACTTCTCAAATGTTAGGAATGTTAGTTTTCATATCTTTGTAGTAATATTTACCCAACACATGATTCTACTCAGCACTCAGATGTGGTGTCGTCATCAGCTTTAAAAGGGATCTGGACAAATCCATGGAGGATGAGACTATCAACATCAGTTTGCTACCTTGAATATGAAATCTTGGGGTGTGATATTGGTAAAATACTATAATCTTCCTGCCCATTTTTGTAAGATTCCCAAATGTATCTAGCTGGCCATTGTGGGCCACAGTATATTAGTCCAGAGGGACAACTGGCCTGACACAGCAAGGCTTTTAGATACACATCATCCTCTTTTCCTCCCTTGAGAATAATCTTTTCCTGATTATTTGCAATAATGAACCCAGATTTCAAGAACAAATTCTCCACCAGGCTAGCAGGATATTTTGGCAGAGATAAGAGTCCTTACAATGCATGGCTGAAGAAATTATGGCCTTCTAGATATAAATGCGCTGAAGAAATTATGGCCTTCTAGATATAAATGGCTTTTAATTCCCATCCAAACCATATTTCAAAATATTTTAAACAGATATAAGCATTAGTTCAACTTAGATCGGGGTGGGTAAGTGGAAGGCTATTTTTGGCCTCTGAATTTCATTCTGTGGACCTATGGAACTCCCAAATTCATGACAGCAGAAAACTGAGACATAAGTTGTTCTAAATAATGTGTAAACTTCCAACCCCAAGCTAACAACAACAACTGCTACTAAAAATCCAAACCAAACTGGTTCAGCTCTAGTCATAAAAGTACATCATTGCAACTTTAAAGAAGAGTGGTTTCTCTCAGCCACTGAAATTCACCTGCCTCTGATTTAGGTATTATTATTATTACTATACTATCCACTTCCACATATACATAAATAAATAAATTAGTGATACAGGTGACACTTATGTAAGATTATTTTTCATGAATGGAAATATATATGCTGATCTGAATTCATACATTGGATCAAACATTTTGTGGTCTCTCTTATTTTTTGCTGATATTGCTTTGCAGAATTAGAAAGAATGAAACAAAAAATCATCCTGGTTGAACTTGCATGTCACATAAAACAGCTTTACTTTTTAAGGACATGTTATAATAAGGCTTACTTTCCTGCACTCCCTTTTCTTCCTCTCTTATCTAGTGTAACTGCAAGAAGATTTGAATCTTAACCATGCTTTGTAGAAACAAGCCAATTTTTGATGCTAGCACACAACTTTGGGATTTGAGTTTAAATAAATAAAAAGAGTGGCACTAAGCAGAAGCAAAGTATCTTTTCTGTTTAATGACTAATCGCAACTGCAGCGAGAAGTACTGTAAACAGCCACTAAGTTAGGAAATACAACTTCTAAGCAAGTTCAATCACAGGACTTGCATCTGAAACTAAACATTGTTTTGTACCCATATTTATCAGCACTGTATATGTATGTGTTGGTGGAATGGAGTGGCTAGGTGAATGAGAAGACAATCTAGTCTATAATCCAGGTTTGCTATATTTAGCTCCCAAATCACCTATGTGTTTTGTTTCTTTCATTCAGAAAAGAGCTTTGTCTAATATCCTCTTCTGTTAAGTTCTCCTTTACAGAATTAAACAAATCCGATAAAATATATAGGGGTTAACTTTTCAACCCAACTAATAATCATCCATCTATTCTTAGCCAAGTGTACCAAACGTACCCTAAAACAGCGCCACTTCAAGTGGCCCAACATAAAGAGGGCAAATGAAAAAGAACAACCAATCTGGAGGACAACAGGCGTGACGACCCTAATGTGTTTACTCTGGCAAAAGAACAAGTAATGTTGTCACCTCCATATAATTGATGAAACTAGAAATGGCTGCTTGTGATTTTATTCCTGAAAAAAACCTCTGTTTTGATGGGTGGATAGATTGACCTATATCTTTTGCAAACCACGTTGTTCTGCCAGACCCTTGGTTCATCTATGCTGGAGAGCTACCTTACATGATTTTGGGTAGCATAAACATCTGTCATGGTGAAAACAGTCTTTACAGCTATGTTTATAAAGCGTCACATGTTCTGTGAGAATATAATAGCACATTTTCTGGCTGAATGTTTTCACAAGATTTATACTTCATTTCTGATGGCTTGGTGCTGTGAATCTGACTTAGAGTTGCAGGTCTCGATTGATTCCCACCTGAGATGCTCCCAAAGATAAACCAAGACTGGGAAGAACGCAGAAAACTGCCTCAGTTTGATTACTTAGCCACCAAGGCTAGTAAAGCTGACTTTTCCTGGTCTTGCCTTCCTCAACCCAACTTGCTCCAGGTAGCCCAGTTTGCTCCAGAGTTTCGTCATGGATCTTGGTGGCCAAGGAGAGGCTTGGGCCAATACAGAGGAGGACCTGGTTTTCAGCCCAGTCCGGCTATGGTCATTGTCTGAATCTGGCAGAAAGCTGGCTGGTCATGGCCCTGGGAAGATGCCCTTGGTCCTCTCCCACCTGCCTCAGGTAGCATCCCCGAAGGCCAGGGCAGATGGCAACCCTGCCCCAGGGAGTATTGTGGAGTGGGGGGAACAGCACCGACCTAGGTCCTGGACAGACCCGTTTTACATATTTCTACACAGGCTCTCTCATACACACATCATGGGATCTTGCACATGTCAGGAAGTTCACCCCAATATTCTGCCAATATTTGGAATGAACCAGAAATGACCCCTGTACTTTTTCTGCGCGGGTGCAACTGAGGAAGAGAAGGGCGGCGCCGCCACCGCCCCCGGATCGCTCCTCGCTGTGCTGGCAAGAAGGGCCCCACCTTCCGCTCAGACGGCGTCAGAGGGCCACCCCTGGGCGAGCGCCCCCAGGCTAGCAGCCCATCCAGAGACCCGGGTCCCTCTCCAGCGGTCGAAGCCGGTCCTGCCCCGCCGGCAGCGCCACCTCACGACCCGGATTGGGCGGGAGGCGTGACTCCTCCCCCCCGCGTCCCGGAGGATGCTGCCCGGGTGGGAGCTCCCGGGGCCGCGGCAGCCGGCTGTGCTGAGTCGGCCGGGAAGCGGAGCCGAGGCAGGAGGATCGCGCGCCCTCTCCGCTCCGTCGACCATGGCCAGCGCGCACGTCGAAATCCTCGCCTTCCTGCTGGTCATCTCGGGCTGGGTGCTGGTGTCCTCCACGCTGCCCACCGACTACTGGAAGGTGTCCTCCCTCGACGGCACGGTCATCACCACGGCTACGTTCTGGGCTAACCTTTGGAAGACCTGCGTGACCGACTCCACCGGGGTGTCCAACTGCAAGGATTTCCCTTCCATGCTGGCGCTTGACGGTCTGCAAGTCCCCCCTTCTCTCCTTGCCTTCTCCTCGGTTTAAGCTGGCGGTGCCCGCCGTGCCCAGCGCCCTGGGTTGTCCCCCGCTCCTGGGCTGGAGAGGGAGGCCCGGCGGGGTTGCCCAAAGGGACTCGCTTCCGAGTCGTGGGCGCTGAGCTCTTGTGGGGGGGGGGGGAATCCAAATCACTTCACCCACTGAGCGACTGGCTCTAGCCCATAAATCTAAAATCAGACCGGGCTGAATGGGACCCCTTTAATTTAGATGGTAACTGGAATAACGATGGATCTGAGATTATTTGCTCCCCTGTTACTTGATTGCTTTGTCTTCTTATTTTTTATAGATTTTAGATGATAGTGGAAGAATTGGTTGAGGAATAGTTCCACATACAAAAATCATTGGCATATTTAGAGATGTGAAAGCATTGAAAGAAATGTCTGAACTGCAATGGATAAATTTTCTTTTTTCTCATTCTAGTTAAGATTCTTTTGGGAGAGAACTTAGAAAATTAAGTGCATGTTTCTTTCCAATTATTGTCTGCTTTCCTGATCATTTTCTTTCGTAAGATGAACTGTAATATTTGTTTGCTGTGTTTTGGACTTGAGCTGCTTCATGAACATTATTCTTGGCTCTAAAGCTGTACTCCTGCTCCAGAACACCCCCAGAACTTGCCCCTCACAAGCTCCTATCTCAGTGCTGTAGATAAATCAATAGAAAACCACCCTATCTGAAAATTAGTTCTTTTAATTACAGCTCTTTCAGTTCATTTAAAAAGTTCCTCAAGGTGTCCACGTCTCAAAAAAATCATGCCAGTATTTAGAAGACAGTGTCTGGTGTTTCAGCCTTGACCAGGATCTTTCTATCACCCTTTTCCTCTTAGGTATATGCAGATAGGCTGGGAGGAATCAGGAAGATGGTGGAGCAACAGCACAGACAAATCAAGGGTGCCCTGATCAGTTACTTTTTCCACTAGAGCTGTCCCACAAATCTGTCAAGGACCAGTTTGTCAAGAACGACTTACCCATGTGGAGTCACTCAAGAGCTTCTTGTTGATCATTTCATCCAGAGACTGTCTGAAATCTCCCATTTAGATCCCTTCTGCAATCTCCCATTTAGATCCCTTCTGCAATCTCCAGTTTAGGAAGACCCCTATACTGCATCCCTTTGAGTGGTAGTGGCCAAGTACTTACTCATGGTGTGGAGATGGGGAACTTGAAACTCCTGGGAGAAATTAGCCCCAAGGCCCCATTATTACTGCCTCATAACCCCCCCCCCCCCAATTGCATTGCTAAATGTGGTTAATAATTATTGTATGTGGTTTTCTGTCTTGGGGGCAAGGCTTAGTACATATATTTTAATTTTAAGCCATGTGCCCCCAAATTATGGAAAAGGCTGAAAATTATAATTCTTATCTCACCATCTCCCTGCATAATTTAAGAGAGTCCACTGAAAGTATGCAGCCTGAAGCCCCCTTAAAGCCAAGAACTAGGGTTGGTTGAAAAATGAGGATTTAACTTTTAAGTTGTGATATGAAAAGGAAATTCCCATCTTACTATTCTTCTTGGTGCAAAATATTTTAATTTTGTTTTACAAGTGCAATCCTCTTTCAGTTATATATACTTTAAGAGTGGTAAGGTGACTGGTATGTTGATTATCTAAATGTTAGCTGTTAGATAGTTACTCAGCTTTTATACTGCCAGAAGTAAAAACAAAAGTTTATGACAATCTTTGAAATATTAAAAGAGTTACATAAATTCAAATGATCTTTTTCCCCTCTTGTAGTAGGACTAAATATGAAAATATTGAATTTAAGTAAATGTTAATTTACTACTATGCTGCCAGGAAACCATTGCTACTGCTACTAATGTTTTTAAAAATTCATCTAGATTTAGCCCACATGTTTATTTATTTCAGCAAGGGCAACTGCACCAAGAGCACAGAATATAACAGTGGTTAATTTTTAGTTTTGGATTTTTTCTTTCATATCACTTTTAGTAAATAGTTAATTCTTTCAGTTAAGGCTTATTATATATATATATATAATTTATATATATATATTTCAGTTAAGGCTTATAATAATCATTCATGTATATGTATATTTATATCTATCCATCCATCCATCCATATCCATCCATCCTAAAGTTAAAATTCCATCCCCTTTTATTCAGGTTTAGCTGAATTCCTGCTCTGATCATTTGTAGCAGTGAAAACACTTTTTTGCCCCAATCTGTAAAAAAAGAAAGGAATTAAAGTGACTGACCTACAGCCCCTGAAAATGATGTTTTTTCAATATAATCCCTCCATTTACAACTTCAAAGCTTATCAGTGTAAAGGCTTTATTATTGAATCTGAAGAATATACTTATCAATCTTCCTCATATATTTGTCAGACCATAGTGACTCTAACCCAGTAATGGTATTCTTATTGACTTAGGCCTGCAACCAATTTGTATATGTCAGGGATTAAACCTTGTGGCATGGAAAGCAAGAACCATTACTGCCTAGGCAATGGTCTTTAAGTATGGGTAACTTAAAGGTTGTAAATCTGAGCATGTGTTTTACAACCCATAATTTGAGAACTAGTTCTAATGTCTGGTGAAACTCTGGGCATAACTATGCCACTTCAAAAATAGAATTTAGATTCAATGTCACAAGGCTATAGTAAATGAAACATTTTAAAAATGGCTTCCAAAAAGGATTCAAAATATTAATGAAGGTCATACATCAGAAAGTTGTTGCTCGATATAATTAAACAGGTGGGATGAAGAACTGAATGTTGCCTTACTGAGTTCCCTAGATTGTTTGTCAGTCCATTGCTAGAAACAGAATACTGAAGTATATCAACCTCTTGGTCCAGGAAGGTATGGTCCAGGAAGATTTTGTCTTTAGTGGGTGGAGTATTATATGTGTGAATGTGCCCTAAGTACCTATCCCCATATATGGAAAAAAGCAGATGCTTGGAAAATTAACTGTGGTAATCACTCATTCCATTATCTAAAATTATACTATAGTTGAAAGAGGACTGCTCTTTCAGAAGATATAGGTGGGCCTATGTAACCACATGTGTGACATTTAAAAACAAGTGTTCTCAGATTTATGTATTACTTCTGTGGTGGGTTGAGCCTTTGCAATTCTCTTTTAGAAAGGCTAAGTACTGTAAAAGGCATAGACAGGAACACAGCAAGTGGGTTGAAAAAGATCAGTCATCTGTTCTCTTCACTGCATAACACCAGGTACAGTGGTACCTCGAGTTATGAACGCCTCTGCTTACGAATTTTTCGTGTTACGACCAGCTCCAGCCCCAAAAATTTACCTCGTGTTGTGAACCACCTTGAGTTACGAACCGGATCCGCGGCCATTTTCCCTCCTGTGACACGTGGTCCGTGGCCATTTTCTGCCCCTGACACGTGGTCTGCGGCCATTTTTCCGCCCCGACACGTGGTCCGCGGCCATTTTTCCGCCCCCGACACGTGGTCCGCGGCCATTTTTCCGCCCCTGACACGTGGTCCGCGTCCATTTTTCCGCCCCTGACTCTCCCTCCAAGCAATAGCCGCCTCCCTGTCCTCCACACCAGAACGGATTAACGGTAATTACATTGAACCTTATGGGAAAATTTGCCTCGTGTTGCGACCAATTCGAGTTGCAACCAGAGTCACGGAACGGATTAAATTCGTAACTCGAGGTATATGCATAACTTGAAGAATGACCATAGCTGCCTAAAGTATACTGGTTGGCAACCATATATTTGCCATCATGTAACATTTGAAGCTTTAGGCTTCATACTTTTTAATATGAGATAAGCTGGGGACTGTAGACTGTGAGGGACCACTTATAAGTGCCCATAAGACACACTGAAAGCCTTAATTCTGAGCTTTTAATTTTAATGGGTTAGGTCCAGATTTAGTTACACTTAAAGTAAATCCACTGATTCCTTTCATTTCCATTCTACTTTGAATGGCTTGGATTCAACCAAATATTGTTCGCTAGTGTTCTCTGGGTTGCTTCTTTTTCTTTCAGCACAAAGGACTGTGCTATATACCGTTACATCATTCACTCCATGTTTACCACGTTCTACCTCCAAAAGCTAAGAGTTTTCATTGGATCTTTCAAATGTCTACTGGCTTTGCCTCCTAACAATAGCCATAATTCCATGCTAATGTGTAGCCCCAGCCATTCTCCCTACTTTCTGCATTCTCCTGACATTCCCTCCATTCAGCCAATGGGAAGTGGCGTAACAGGCAAACAGCTTCACTTCCCTTCTTCCTTGCTTCTGCCGGAAAGGGAAGAAAAAGAAAGCCCACACCAGTTGCTGTTGGGGGAGAGTAAAGTTGCTCCTCTATGCAGTGGGAAAGGACATGAGGGGAAGAAGAAGAAGAAGAGGAAGAAGAGGGAGGAGGAGGAGGAGGAGGAGGAGGAGAAGGAGGAGGAGCCTTGGCTTCTTGGGTAGACGGGAGAATCCCAGAGATGGGAGAGTGGAGGCACGAGTTCTTGCCAGTGGAGCAAACCATTAACTTGGTGAGTTAATTGGCTCAGTTTTCCGGGACAGCTAAAAGTCCTGTGGCATATGGAAGGAGCTAGTGTTTTCTGTTTTCTCCCATTACCATAGTAGCAGAAGGCATGTTTTGAGCCATGTTAAAATATAACAAATTCATGGATGCTTTGTTGATACTTGTGCTTTTGCATAATAACAATAAAATCAGTCAATCAGGAGCTAGTGCTTTGTTTGACATAATAGATCCAGGAGATGGTCAACACCTCTTTACAGGAGGGTGAGGCTGTTTTGAGCCTCCTTAAGAAGAGGCCTTCCCTGAATCCAGTGGTTCTGGACAACTATCGTCCCGTTTCTAACCTCCCCTTTTGGGGTAAGGTCATTAAAATGGTACTAGCAGACTAGCTTCATAGCACCCTAGAAGAAGAGGCTTATATGGACTCTATATGTGAATGTGATAGCATTGGTCACTCTCTTGGGTGTCCTCTGCCAGGACCTGGACTGGAGAATGTGCCCCTCTTGGACCTCTCTGCCACCTTTGATACCATCAACCATGGTATCTTGCTGGACCACCTGCAGGGCTTGGATAAGGAAAATGTTATTTTACAAAGGTTCTATTCCTTCCTCAGTGGGTGGTTTCAGTGTGCAGTAATGTGGGAGGAGAGATCAGCCTGTCAGCCCCTGATATGTGGGGTGTTGCATGGATTAACCTTCTGTCCCCTGTTTTTCAACATTTATGTAAACCTACTGGGTAGGGTCACCTGACAGTTTGGGGTACAATCTCATCAGTATGTCAATGATACCAATTATACATCACTACCCTGGCTGTGAGAGGGATGCTGTTAACATCCTTTCCCGGTGCCTGGAGGCTGTAAGGATGGGAGAGAACAGTCTAAAGCTGAGCTCAAAATCGTTGCTTGTACATCAAGATTTCCTGTTGCAACCAGTGATGTCTCTTGACAAGCAGACACGACCCATGAAGGGGCAGGTCTGCAATTTGGGAGCCCTTCTGGAAACCAGGTAGAAGCCATGACCAGAGGGGCCTATGCCCAGCTTCCACTGGTGTGCCCATTGCAGCTATATCTGGGGCAGAGGGACCTGGCTTAAGTAATACATGCCCTCATTACCACCCGGTTGGACTACTGCAATACTGTATGTTTTTCGTGGAACTGCCTTTAAAGACAACTCAGAAATGGCAACTGGCCCAGAACGCAGCACGTACCTGGTGGTTTTCTTCATTGGGAGCACAGAACACCAAATCTACAGGCCCTTTATGGCTTGGCATCTGAGTACCTACAGGTCCACCCACTGCAACCAGTGTCAGCCCAACATATTAGAGCATCCAGGGAAGTACTACTTACAGTCCCACATTTCTGAGAGGTTCAGGGGACTGAAGCTTGAAGCACTGCTTCTCTGTGGCAGTGCTTTGGAGCAGCTTCCTGGTAGAGATCAGGCTGGCCCCCTCCTTGCTAGCTTTTAGGAAAATGTTAAAAACTGAATTTTTGTGGAGGGTTTTTTCTTTAAGTTTATATTTGACACCATCTTATTTTTTTTTCTTTTTTCCCTTACCTGTTACAGTATTTTTTATCCTTATTTTTATTGTTATCTTTTAGTAAGTTTGTTTTTTATGGTTTTATCCATTCATGTTATTGTGATTGTTTTTTAATCTGACCAGGCATGTTTTAATTTTGTTTTATGTACACTATGTAAGTTGCCAAGAGTTGTTTGATTGCAGCAGGGTAAAAGTTCGATTCATAAATACATAAAAGGCAGAGGCTTTTTGTTTTAAGATTTCTATATAGTTTAACTGTCCATTATTAAATATATCTTCAGGCTATAGAAAGACAAGCTGTTTATGCTGCTGCGTGACAATTTGGAGGCTGAGATTTTCCTGTTCCTGAAGCTGCCATCCTCATTTATAAGATTACATAATATAGTACAAGAAACCTCTAACGTTTCCATTTAACAAAGCATCTGAATAAAGCAACAGCTACTATTAATTTTCTTTTTGTGGTAATATGGAATTTAGATTGCTGTCATTACTGCGGCTAAAAATTAAAGCATGATATGTGCTCATGGATAACAAAAAATGTGCTGAGCAATATATTCTCCATTATGATTTTCAGTCTCTGCTGCTGCTGCTTCTGTCTCTAGTTATCATGTTTAGATAGACGCCACATTTCTCTTGATATATTAAGAATGCTGGTTTCACCTTTAATCACAATCACCACCAGATCTTAATAAAGCATGTTATAGGGTTGATGCAACTATTGACATGTTAACATCTTGAAAGACCTGTCAAACTTGATGACAATTAGACTGTAGATTGAAAACCAGGAAATAAATCAAAGGCTCATAATTTTACTCATTGCTTACTTTGGTTTATATCGGCTAATAAGGGTTTAGCTCAGGTACTCCTTGTCTTGGAAGGTAACTTAGGTCTTTCCTGGAAGGTATTTAACTGAAATAATTAAAACTATGAGTCTCTGGGGTGATATATGAATCATTCTTTTGCATGCAAATGTTCTCATGACACTATGAAATCATATTGAAATATGTCCCAAATTTGTAGTACCAAACATAGGAGCAGACTAAGACAAATTACAATTAGTTTATAAAACACTAACCAACATTGTTTTGTAAAATGTTTGCTTATAGTAATGTTTTAAACAGGGAATTAACTTCACAGCTGACGCACAAGGTGTCCATCTCTTCTTGAATCCATCTACCTTAAGCAAATTGCTTATCGCTCTTGGTGACTGATTTGTTGACTTTTTCCTAATTTTTAAGAAAAAATTATAATTCTCAGAAAGAATAGAACTTCCCATAATTTAAGAATATAATTCTGGTCCTGGTCTCCAGGCAAACAAAGAAAGATTTGTCTTTCTTTTATGTGATTTCCTTGAAAAATGCTATAACTTCCCATGGTTGTCTTTTCTTAAGGCTAAATATACTAAGTTTCCTCAGTCTACCCTTGTAAGATTTAGTTTTTAGTTCCCTGATCGTTCTTGTCTGTCCTCCTTTGCATCTCTTCACTTTTTCCTAAATATTTCTTAAAATGTGGCACCCAGAATACATATTACTTCCCTCACCAGCATAGGACAGAATAGAACTGTTATGTGTTGTAATCTGGAAATCATATATTCTTGATACAACTTAAAATCACCTTTGCCTTTTTTACACACCTTGCTGACATAGTTATAATTCCACGATTGTCTTTATGTGTACTATTGTCACATAAAGAATTATTAAGCATTTTCCCTATAACTTTTCTTTAAAAAAAAAAATCTTTCTCAGCCCATTTCTCAAAACTGGCAAGCCCATTTTGAATTTTGTTCTGTTTTCTGCTGAATGTTAGTCCAAACTCTGGGGTGTATATTTCAATAATTGTACTCTGGGGTGTATATTTCAATAATTGTACATACTGGGCTTGTCAGAGTCAAAACCTAATGTTGGAATTGGGTAGAAATCATTGTATATTCCTTTGACTGAATAATAAGATGTGTACTGTATTGTCTTCCTCCAAATACAATCATGTTTATTTGTTGTTTACTTATGGCTTCTGCCACTGCCTGCAGATGCTTTCAGACAAAAGGAACATACTATTGTGTTGGTTTTAGGCAGCTTGACCCAGAGGTCCCTTGCCATCTTGTGATGCTATGAACTCTTTCCTCTGTTTGAGAGGTAAAATATAGAGGTCTTCACCTCATCCTTAGGGTAAATTTGTGAATTCCAAGAGAAGCTATGCTTGTGAATCAAAGTCTTACCTAAAACTTGGAGCCTTGAGGGGAGGACAGAACACCTGGAAAGAAACTCAATCTCTTTCATCTGACGATCTGGTATAAAGAAGGATAGACAATTGCAATTTTCTAAGGATTTTACAAAACAGAGAATTTCTGCAGGTGCAGTTTTATTCTCCCCTACCTGAAAACTTGGACTTTATAAATACAAGTGTGAAAGTGCAGGTGCAGTACATTATCCTTCTCAGAAGGATTTATAATCTGGTGCTTTCTAGATGTGTGGATTATCAAAGCCTTATTAGGTTCCTACCAGGATGTTTATGAATGGTTGACAGAAGTTGTAGTCCTGCACACCTGAAAGATACTGTATTAGGTACATCCTATCTCTGACAGTTCCAAACTACACAGTGCAACCATGTTTTATATTGGATTAATTTGAAGTTAGTAAAGTATCCAGAGGTAGTATAGTTCTGCTTTTGGATGACATGCTTAACCCTTACAAAGCTATAGTGTTTAAGAAGTTGTACCAATGCAGCCAGTTGTGAGGGAAGCCAGTGAGTGAATGGGAGGCAGTAGTGCAGTTCATTCACCACTTAACTAAGTTTGATTAAATGTGATGTGAGAATGTAGGAGTAGGAGCCAGCACATGGAATTCATTTCTAACTTTATGAAATCACAATTTATGTGTGATGGAGGATGTATTTCCTCTAGGCATCCCAAACATCTAAGATAAAATGGGTGATGGCTAGAAGGAAGGCCTCCTTACTCGTATCACCCCATTTATTTGTAAACATTTTAATTCTCTCAGGTATTTAACTTTCCAGTTGCTCTAAATGATGTTTTATGAATCTAGTACTGTTTTTATATTTTCATTTTGTATATTTTTATTCTGTTACATTTCCATGTAAACAATTTTCTGTTGGCTGAAGGGCAGTAGAAAATACTTAAAATAAATAAAATGAATAAACAACAGACGTCATCAGAGTCCTGGGTAACTGAATAGTTTTGATCAGTTTAGAGTAATTGATCCATAAAGAAATATGTCCTACAAGTCAATTTACACCTGTTAGAGCTATTGTCTTACCATTAATTCAATTGTTGTATGCCACCCAGAGTCACTTTGTGTGAGATATAAATGTGATAAATAAATAAATGGCTCTGGAGAGGAGGTATAGCAGCATTTCCTTCCAAGATCCTATCTGCCCTTTGAGGGTATAATAGAATGCAGCTTTGTTGAGCTGTCTATTATATGGTATTCTGGACTGAAATCCTCCACTCCTATTAATCAGTCATGCTGCCCTATAGATGAGAATGAGCTCTCTTTGTTAGCAGATAATTCCTCAGAAATCTCTCAAAAAGTTGAGAAAATGTATTCAGTCATGACAGCTAACTTAAAATAGGGTATGATAGATCACTTTCATGCTAGAAGACTATTAGCTACATATTTTAAATTCTGATATTATAGTTTTATTCATGTTTTGTTGTGCTCACTATTGATGAACTTTGTCAATGATCATAATTAGATTTTGCTTACTCATAATAGTGTCAAAATGATTAAAGCATTAGTAGTAAATAAATTATTATGATTTTGATTGTTCTCTTTGTAAACACCTGCAACTCCATCTTTCTGAGTGTGTTTTAAAAAAAAACCAGTAATACAAGAATTGCTACTGGCAGAGTTGTAAGTATAACATGTAATAACCACATAGCTCATCTTGAGTTTCCTAATACATGGTGGGATAATAGATGGTGCCCAGTCCTCTTCTGGATCTGATTGCCTGTCTGAACTGCAAGGATATTTTGTGTTGGGGGGCTGGGTGCCTATGTTTTGACACACACATACCTCGGGGTGCCCAGGCTTCCTTTCCTCTTTTTTCTTCTCATTGTTAAAGAAAGTCTTATTGCCTCCACTCCCAGGCTGGCAAAACTAACCTCATTTTTGCTTTAGGGTCTTTTAGAGAGCCAGTGTCAGTGATCGTTTCATTAAAGGAAAGAGGAATAAAACTTTCTTTCATTGCCATAACTCCTTTTCTGCCTGTAACAAGAGTGGGGTCGGTTAGTCCCATCATCTTGGCGTTGACGGTGCTGCTGGCTGGTGGGAGGCGAATCTTGAGTATGCACTGCATATGACAAACTACTGCTACCATAGAGAGTAAATTAGTTGGATAGCTTTTTTCAGATAATCATTTTGTAGAATTGAAAAGTGTCTGAGTGATACTTTTTAATAGTGTTTACTGTGCCTTTGTTTTTGTTTTTTCATTGTCAGTAAAAATGGATTCTGGCTGTTAGCCTCATTACAAGACTAGTTTTTAAAAATGTGTGTAAAATCCTGTGCCAAATTCATTTAATTAATATGAATTAATATTAATAAATAACAATTAATATTTAAGTAGGTAAATATTAAACCACAGCTCCTAGTTCCTTCATCACTGCCCATGCTGGTTGGGGTTGTTGGGAACTGGGGTTCAGAAACATTTGGAGACCCTGTAGGTTCCCTAAGCACGGTAAATAATACATAGGGGCTACGCTCTCTGTGCTGTAAAAGTCCAGATGACCACCAGATGGCAGCAAAGGAAGTTTTCTGCAGCTCAGATTTTTGCAGCCCAGATAAGATAGCCCTAAAATTATACATAATACATACAAATGCATATAACGTACCTATTTATTTATTTATTTATTTATTTATTTATTTATTTAAACAATTTATATGGCCGCCCAACTCACTCATGGTGACTCCGGGCAGCTTACAGGAATAAAAATCCCCAATACAAAACCCATTCCACCTAGGTACATACTTGGTTCTTCCGCTGGTTTGGCAGTGAGATGGCAATTAGAAACACCATGGTTGGTTGTTATATCCCCAGTATGTAACACAGATCACCAAATAGCCAGGCTAAAAAGCTGTGATTTCTATCCAGTTACTTGCGCTTATAAGGATTGTCTTCTTGACTTGAATCTCTTGATTTGGCTGGGCATCTCTGCCATATTGGTCATATGTGCATCCTCCTTTCTTCATACCTTTTTGGTCCACTTGAAGAGAGTTGGTACTAGACATTTGATCAGTCCTGCCTTGACATAGGGGGTGTGTTTATACAATACACTGAACCACAAAATAGTCACATTTTAGTTTAATATTGTGCAAATCCAGCCTGTATTGTTAGTTAATGGTTCAGTGTGCCCCGTGAGTTGGATTAGATGATCATTGTGCACATTCTCGTCACACTGGCCATGTGAATCTGGTAATGCTTTGCTTGTGTCGACTAATTATGTCCTTCCTTCTTTACTCCTTCTTCTTTGTGAAAAATCACATGCTGGCATGTAAATGATGGATGGCAGCCATGTTGTTGTGGTTGGGGTAAATGTTTACCATTTTGCCTAGGAGATATAGCTATAAATTACCTTGAAAGGACCTCTGGGTAAATAGCTTCATGCTTCAGCACATTTAATGTCTTAATTAGCTACTAACAATGCCAGTAAATTGAATGTGTCAGAAAATAATGACTTCCGTGGCCAATTATGATCTACATGAGTAACATTAAAAGAAAAAAAAGAAAGACCCCCTAAAGAAAACTGGGGCTGAGGAGAAAATTTACAAATACCCATTTTTTAGTAATAAAAGCTATGTGCAAGTAACTTTTCACTTCATGCAGAGTCTAGCTCAATAGCCATGTCTGGTGCTCCATCAGGTGTGATAATATTTCCTGTATTGTTCCTTATCTAGAGATGCACAAAAAAGTGAGAATGTGCGCCAGGCCTACATTTGTGCTTCAAATTATGCATGTGCGTTTATGGTTAACTAAAGGTCTGCTTAAAAGACCAGGTCTCACTCAGTTAAAACCCTTAAAAATATATAAAATTGTACACATTCAAATAATGGAGAATTTGTTCTGAAATATGCTTTTTTCCCCTGTGATGGCACTGTCATAGGAAAAAAAAATCCAGACTTTTTAAAATTTACTTTTCTTCCTTCTGCAACAGTCTGATATAAATAAGACAAATGAGTGAAGATTGGTGCTAGAAAAAGTGTCGGTATCAAATTTTCTAATATTGGCATGTCATTAACTGGACAGTTTTAGTTTTTTTGGGGGTGTCAGAATACAGATCTTTATATAAACAGCCCTCATGCATTGTGGGGAAATGGGGCTAGGCAACCTTTTCTGCCAGACAGTGCATGACTTTAAGTCAGTGTTGTCCAAACTTGGCCACTTTAAGATGAGTGGACTTCAACTCCCAGAATTCCCCAGCCAGCATGGCTGGCTGGGGAATTCTGGGAGTTGAAGTCCACTCATCTTAAAGTGGCCAAGTTCGGACAACACTGCTTTAAGTGGTGCACCAGAGCTGCATGATGTGAACCTGGACAAAAACTAAACTTGATTTAATTTCATTTATTTTTCATTAAAATTAAATACAATTAATGATTACTCTCCAGTCATGAGTTTAATAATTCTCCATATCTGTAATATTTTGATCTTCAAGGCCATGGGGCAACCGTTGGAGTCTCAGGTTGTGCATCTATAATCTAGGCTGCCCCCACATTGAAAGTTCTGCCACTAATATTACGTTTATTCAAGTGAAGCTTGTTATATGAAGTGGTTCTGTTTGCATACCAGTATTTACACGTAGAGATCTTTCTGCGAAGGATGGTTCTGCCCTCCTTTTTAGGATCCTTCTTTGTGCATATGAGCCACTTCTCCTGTGAATCAAGTACAACAATCACAGGCCCACAGTTAACATGGCCCTGTAGCCTCCTTTTCATATTCCTTGAATTTGTGGAGGGGTTTCTGAATGTCTCTTATATTAATGACTTTTTGGAAGAAAATAACTGGGAACTTAATCAGAGACCCTACTGCCCCGGGTTTTTAAAAGCTGCACACAAGTCAAAATAATAAAGTGAAGCTTTCCCCATCATTACAAGGGATAATGTCACAACAATAACAACAACGAAACTTTAGTACAGTAATAAATACTCAAAATTACAGAGAGAAATGTTTTATCCTCTTGATGTACGCAGTATACCCAAAATAGCAATATATCCAAATTAGTTGTCCTATCCCATAATGGTGATCTGATGGTGTAACTTTGCAGTTAGATAGCAGAATTGCGCTGCTGGATAGGTAATTTTGAGATCTCTGTTCACCATAAAAGTAACCTATATAACCTATGTTTTGGTTTAGCCAGGTAACTTTTTAAAAGCATTTGTAGTGGTCTTTATATCATGTTGGAATACCATATACAACACAGAAAACATGTCCCATTGATTCCGATTCACTCCCTCCATGCCTGATCGGGAGAGGAGTTCACAGAGACTCCCTCAGGGGCAGGAATGCTGCAAATGATGATCAGATGATTACTGACAGCATTCAGTTATCCAATTGCTAACTTCTTAACTGTTCCTGCTCTGTTTACCTGCCTCCAAAATGTTACTGCTATTGTCTTTTTATTAAAAGTCCTTTAGAATAGATGTGTGTGCGTGCGTGCTATGCTTTATTAGTTAGATGAACCTCCGAAATTTGAATTCAGTCATTTGTATGCATCTGTTGAACTCTGAATGAAATTTAATCTTAATCACATGTATCATCGGAATGGATGCCACCCAAAACTGATTATAGGTATATTTACCGACAGTTGCTGACAAGGGCTGCTTGTGCTATTTGACCTATTGATAATCTATACGGTGAAGTAAATGAATAAACTATTGAAAGCTCATTTAAAATTATAAGGAAAATGAAGTCATGAGGAAAAATTGGGCAGTTTGATCATTGCTAACATTCACAAAGTCCCTCTCCTACTTCCCGAATTAGCACTGGAATTAGTACAGAGTGTTAGCTGGAAGAGGACATGAAAGTTATCCCACCCTCTAAACGAAATGCCACCGTTCTCTTTGGCCAAGTCTGCTTTGAGCAGATCCATTTCTTGCATGAGGAACAGGGAGAATATCTTTTTTTTCTCTTGGGTTTGCTCTGTGTCATCAGTGCAATATATAGAATGCAGAAAGATAAATTGAACTTTGAGGAAGAAACAACAGAGGAAGAGTAGGATTGTTTGTATTTGTATTCGGATTAATTTATATTGGCTGCATTCATACAAAACACCAAACATTAAATCAATCATACTGGCTGAGCGAGCTTATCACATCAAGTTGTGAACCAGCCAACCATATTTTAACCTAACGCTTGTGTGAATCCAAGGCAGTGGCTGAGTTCACATGACATGTTCAGCCATGGTTAACCATGTTTACTCAGCTAAGCCATTTTCTGGATTTGCACCGCTCATAGAGTCATAAACTAACTATCCATACCTGCTGGATTTGCCCAACATTTTGGACTAAAATGTGGTGACCAGCTTGTGATTCAGACTGATGAGCAAACACGGCTAGTATCAGGACAAGAAACTTTAAACTTCTTGATGCGGCTGCTCTTTATGATACATTGCAAAATGTCATGTAGACCCAGAATATACCTAACCATTAAACTAGGGTTAAAGGAATTGTGGGCAAGTGCGTTGTGCAACAAAACCACTCTGGCGTGGGACGCAGATGCAGGTAGGGCTGGAGAAGGAACAATCTGCTTAGTTTCCTGCTGTGTGGAAGTCACCTACCATTTCCCAGGTTCTTTAGCTGCTGTGCTTCCCTGCTGGCCCAAAGCACGTGTGACTTTTTGATTTGACAACATAAAATCACAGAAGTTGCAAAATGAAAGCAAACAAATGTGGGCAGGGCTGGAAAAATCCATATCCTTTTCTTTCAGTATTGTTTTTATATTGAGAATCCCTTGCAAAATACAGAGAAAATGCCTGACTTACATGAAGAACATGGATTTATTCTGACTTCACCTGTGTTACTGGAAAGGACCCATTAGCAATTGAATATTTATACTGCTGAAATTAAAGTCAGTTAACTTGAGCTTCTGAGCTCACTAGATGTTTGGATCCACTATTAACACCTTTCTTTAAAAAAGGATTGGGGCATTTCAGCTTCTTAACATAATGTAGATCTATTTCTGGTCTTTATCGCTTCAGCTGAAAACAACTCATCAGTATTCGTTCAATCCTGCAGAGTATAGAGCAGACAGAATGCATGAGAAAAGAAATAATACAGTGGGAGCTACCTTATTTTTTTCCCTCTGTTTGAAGGTGATCACAATTCAGTCCCATATTATGGCCTATCTACTCCAAATCCCCTTTCCCTTCTTTATAAAGACTATTTTATAAGCAGCTACAGGCACTTTGCAGCCACAGGCTTCAAGATCATTTACCCAATTCGTGCCAGCAAGATGTTATTTGAAAGCTGTTCATATAAAAATAATAAATCACTTGATTTTCAATTGAGCAAAAATGTTTCCCAGACCTTGTAATAGAGAATCAAATGTTTCCCTAAGTTCATAGAGCTAGTCCCTGAGAGTGTTGAATTTTGAAGCAGGCAGGGATAAAATTTATTGCTGGAAAGTTTTGTGCAAACAGCTGATCAGAACAATAATTGTGGGTGATCTCTTTGGGTTTCTTTGCGTCATTTCTGCAGATGTCAACTCTTATGACATCTGTAAATGATAGGCAGGGTGAGTAGACAGACAAGGAAATAGGTGACTAGTGAAGGCCGTGTAAGAATATTTACATCAGTTTATTTTATAGCTTCATTGAAATTTTATGGTAATAGCATTGGAGAGAAAATGGTCAGCACAAATGTCTATGTGGCAAGGTACTAAGCAAACACAGGTTTTGATAGCAGTAGGTAGCCTATTTCAGTGCTGACTTAATGCTTCTGTTTCCTAACTATGCTCAGAGATTAAAAGCAGATAAAGGGCTCAGATGGTCCTTTCTCTTCTTTCTGAATGAATTTCTGTTTTCTTTTCTGCTCCACTCTAAGAAAGATGTAGATTTACATCCACATTGGACTCAATCCCAAATCCCCTACTGTTTGGGGGAGCATTTACGTTAGCATGGCAATACCAAGAGGAAGGAGAAGAAACAGCTGATTTTTTTCAGCTTTGTATGAACACTATGATATAGGAATAAACTAATGAGGAAGCTATTGAGTCCATGTGTCTTATCTGAGTGAATTATAGGAAGTAAGGTCTCTCTCTGGATTCCCAGGTAGATTGTAAGTAGGGGTCCCAGATCGCTCCGAGTGTGATCCAACCTTCATTCTTTAGAATTGTCGTGACAGAAAACATATCTTGGATTAATAAGGGTAGAAAGAAGTTTATTCAAGTGCTTATGGACCTCGGCTTTGTGATGGTTTCATAGCTTTCATTCCTGGCTATTGTATATAGCTTCCTTTTCACAAGATTATATGGCATTCTGGCTCCATCTGTAATGTAGGTAGGTATGTGTAATGGTATGTAAGAAAGACCATGAGAAATGAGCCAAAGAGATGCTGCCTAGGAACAGTCAGATAAGAGCGGGCATAGTCTGCAGCTCCATAATGGGTGTAGAAAGAGGCTCAGAAGGGACCCTCCCTAACTTCTCAGGCTGTAAAGGAGACAGGGGGAAATTTATACTTTCAGACTTGCAAGATTCTGTTAATGTAGCCTTACAGTAAAAGTAGAATTAGCTCATCTAGTCGTGTTTCCAGTCTGGTCTACCTGGAAGGCTGACAGTATGAGACTCCCTAGAAGCTCAAATTGGGGACCCATTAAGGGGTCAGGGCCTTGCAAATTGGTCACAGTATCCTAAGCTCCGATACTCTGGATGTTGCTAAGAACACTGAGACAATAGCATATCTTTATATACTGTTATCAATAAAGTTGGGAGCATATTTATTTCTAATATGACCTGGGTGTATTCAGATTTATATTACTCCCTGTATCCTCTCCCACCTCTTATTGCAAAGACTGTGAAGGCAGAGATTTGCATAAGAGGAGTTCATCTAATTAGAAGAGATAGGAAATGTTTCCTAGGCACCCCAGGTTACCTATACTGAAAGCCCTTTGAACATGAACATTGCTCAATTTCTTTTTGCATTTTCAGGTTACATTCAAGCTTGCAGAGGACTCATGATTGCTGCTGTCTGCCTTGGGTTTTTTGGCTCTGTATTTGCACTGATTGGGATGAAGTGTACAAAAGTTGGAGGCTCAGACCAAACTAAAGCTAAAATTGCTTGTTTTGCTGGCCTGATTTTTATTCTTTCAGGTAAATATGAAATGATCAAACCTAATGGAGTGTGATTTTTCCAGGCACATCAAATTGAATGGGAAAATTGCTGTTGATTTCATTATTTTCTAGAATCTGATTGATGTGTATTGAAGCATTTCCAGATATTGATGTTCTTCACACCATGCATTTTTTAGGACTGAGCGCATTGACTGGTTGCTCCCTCTATGCCCACCGAATCACATCTGAGTTCTTTGACCCCACATTTATTGCACAAAAGTAAGTCCAGTTGAAAAAAACACTGAGATAGGAGGTAGGAGATGCTTTGCTTGCTGTTTTTTCCTATCTGCCTGGTTTAGAGGAACCAAAGCTAACTTACCTGCCCTAAATACAATTTAATCTGTCTGTATGAAGTAAAAGGATAACTGCTGCCTTTTAATTCCATTAGTATTTCAGTGATGTTAGGATGGTAGATTACAAGATCCATAGCCTTGATCTGTGGGTCCTCCACTCTGTGTTAGACAGAAGCCTTGAAAAATATATTTTGGTACAATGTATCTTCAGCAAAATAAAATAACAAAAATTAAAATAACTTCTGTTCTGCTTCTGAATTTAAACCAACTAACAGTTGATTAGTACTCATATTCTAGGACCATTTTCATCTTTCTAGTTATTGCAACCAACACTGCAACATTTACAACAAATCTAATTTTGCACAAAGCCAAGTTGTGCATAATATCTTTACTAGAACTGCTCTCTTTTTGACCAAGCAAGGGATAAAGGATTGTTCCATTACAATTACAAATAGGTGATTGTTATTGCTAAATTATATGCAGCAAAGCACCAATATTTTCTATTGCTGGGGATTTATGGGCTTCTTCCTTATACTGTACAGGTAGTCCTTGACTTACAACCATTTATTTAATGACCGTTTGAAGTTACTACTGTGCTGAAAAAAGTGACTTATGACTGGTCCTCACACTCACAACCATCACAGCGTCTCTGCAGTCACACGATCAAAGTTTAGGAGTTCGGCAACCGGTATAGATTTATTTAGGATGCGGTGGCGCAGCGGCTTAATGACGCTGAAAGTTGCCAGCCAGAAATGGTTGACACTTCAGCGGTTCGAGCCCAGCGTTTGCGTAGCAGAGTGAGCTTCTGCTTCCTCCCCCAGTTCCTGTCAACCCAACAGTTCGAAAACTCACGTGAGTAGGTGAATGGGTACTAACACTCCGGTGGGAGGAAAAATGCTGGCAGCGCCTTGCAAAAAGGAGTCGGGAGCAGTTGCCAGTAGTGCGGAAACCGCACTCGCCCGAAAAAGGCGCGAAGCAACAGAAACCCCACCTCCTGCGCTCGCCAGCTGGGCTCTGCTCTAGGAAGGAGGCACTGGCAAACCACTTCCAAAACACCTTGCCTTGAAAACTGCAAAGGACTTGTCCAAAAAGCAGTCACTGCAGAGTCAGTAACAACTGAGTGCAGATTAAAAAAAAAAGATTTATGACAGTTGCAGTGCCCCAGGGTCATGTGACTGCCATTTGCGACCTTCCCAGGGGGCTTCCAACAAAATCAATGTGGGAAGCCAGATCCACTTAACTGTGGTGATTCACTTAACGACTGCAGCAAAAAAGGTTGTAAAATTGGGCACAACTCATTTAACTACATCACTTAGCTACGGAAGTTCCAGTCCCAATTTTGGTCGTAAGTCAAGGACTACCTGTAAATACATTTGTTATGATAGACCTTGGAAAGCAAGACAGCATTTAGTAACTTCTCCAAATCTGAGAATCAGGGAAGTGAAAAGGGAATTAAACCTTCAGTGTTTATCCCGTTACTACCAACCATAATACAAATGGCTTATTTTAGATGGGATGAGCAATGTTTGCCATGCTTGCTGATTTTGGGGGGCGAGGCTTCTAGTGGAAACAGCAATATTATGGGTAAAAATTATTTAATTAAATGTTTGTTAATACAATGAATGTCTTCATGTATCCTTGTCAACCCTCCCCATGAAATAAATGAAACTGATTTGCTGATTGAACTATTTATTAAACATGAACGTATCACTTATCTGCAGGTATGAACTAGGAGCAGCTTTATTCATTGGTTGGGCTGGAGCATCGCTTTGCATAATTGGTGGCAGCATATTCTGCTTCTCCATTGCTGAAAACAAACAAACTCCACGGTACAGAACGCTGAAATTAATGCATTAGCATATTTCTAATAATTAAACTTGTAAGAAGATAAGCAGCACCAATTCAATCTGCATATCTTTCAGCAATAACCGTACAGTTAGTAGTCAAGAATGATTGGTTAAGAAAAAGGGGGATTTAAAGACCTTTTGCTTTTAGGGAAAAAGCTTGTGAGACTTTGCTCATCTCTGCAAGATTTAAGCATAGCATTAGATATCAGAGAAGCTGATGGATCATTTATGCCATGGAGATGCTTAGTGCTTCCTATTTAAAAGGATGCATGCTGTATTTTCAGTGCTCTTAAGAAGCATGAATGTCATGATTCATGAATCAGGGCTTATGTTTGCACAGAAATATGGATTTATAATTGTCAAACCAACTACCTCCATTTATCTTGAATAGTAGTACTGAATAGTACTTTATCCTGAATAGTACTGAGACAGCAGTATTCACTAGTACTGCCCTTACTTACCTTTCCAAGCTTTCTTTCCTTTTCATCTATCTAGTAAGTGGGATATTAATTTTGTGTCCCTTCCCCCAATACACAACATATGAAGGAATTGGGTCAAAATCAGGATCTAGGGAGGAAGACAGAAGGTGCAGTGCAATAGTGCATTTGCTGTGATTTTTACCTCTTTTGTTGAGAATTTCAAAAATTTAAACTGAATGTCATGCTTATGCCTGTATCTGAAACTGTTTTAAGAGCAGCTTGCTACAGTATATGGCATGGAGAAAAAGTCTCCATGATTTTTGATCTCATGATTCTGTGCTTGGTCAAATATGTATGATTTAAAATAAAAAATCAGAGGCTGATAGCATGACTAAAGCAATAAATAAATGGTTGCTGAAGAAACCCTTTTATTCCCTTCTGAAAATCAAGTGGGTAGATTCTGAAGAGCAGGTAACAAGGTCCCCTTCTTGGTTTTTTAATGTGAAGCAATTAGAGGTATCTGACCAGGGAAGCTTATGTGACATTTGGGAGTGTTTCACACACCAAACTCCATTGTGTCATCAATAATAAGGTGGCAACTGCCTTTCCTGGCTTGGCTGTTGACTCACATTCTTAGCATTTGAACCTGCAGGGCTTTTGACTGTTTGACCTCCGTGTTATGGTCATTAAGGCAATTTGAGCTTCCCACTAAGTGATTCTCAGCATGGGAATATACTTCAGGACACGCCTATATTTTTTTAGGTATTTGATCATAAGCTCAGGACTGCTGGGAAAAGAATCTTTAGCTTAGTTTGAAAAAATTGTTTCTGCCGTGCTAGTAAATATTCCTTCAGCAGTTTTGAAAATTTTCATTCCATACTTCCACTCCACAGAAAGCCTTTCCCAAGGACTAGCAAAGTATTAACACTGTTCTTGTTAAACTGTCACTTAAAAGAATACTGAAAGTTGACCATAAGCAGCCTCTTCAACTGCAGTGGTGTCCACATCAGCACCAGTGGAGATGTTATCCCTGCCATTACTATTAAAATCTCATGTCTGAAAAGTTTTTGCCCACCTTGAACGTAATGGATGGGTACAATATCCTTGTTGTGATTAAGGTGTGAGTACATGCCAACATCTGCAATTTATCAGAATAGCCATGTCTTTTTCCAGAATTGTAAGGCAGCTCTGGGAGGTTTCCACATGATCCTGGAAATCGATGCAGCTGGTTTAAATGAGTTGCAAAGAGCGGCTGTACTCACCCTTCCATGTATTCCAAAACATCTGTTTATAAGACCTGAAGCACTGCACAGCTCCATAACATCTTCCTTTCAATATTTCTTGATATTTAGAGAATGAGCACTAAATTTTCTCATGTTTCAGGACGGTATATACATACAACAGACCTGCTTCTGTGATGTCTACTCGAACCAAGGCCTATTCAGCAGATTTTAAAACATCCAAGACCCCTCCAAAGCACTTCGACAAAAATGCCTATGTGTAGCTGGATGGTTGGAGGAACCTTTTTATTTTAAAAAATCACACATATGTGCTGTCCACCCACAAAATGATTCTTAGGAGTGGCTTGGTGTCTTGAGCATCAGCAATTAAGACTATTTTATAAATGAACTTTTGTCTACTTGATGTAAATTTTCTTCATGCCTTGTTTTAAGATTTATACTTATATTAGACATAAATTATATCTGAAAAATAACTTGATATTTTTTGCTTTCTGTCAAAAAAATTATGAACGAAGTCATACTGATTATAGCCAATATTGTCAGGGATCTGCAGAATCTAACATAAGAGTTTAAAAGTTGCAGCTCTTAAATGGGTACCACCAGTTTTGAAGATGTGCCTTTAAGAAGTTGGGAGTAGTTTTAAAAACATATTAAAATAGACTGAGATAAGCTTAAGCAAAATCTCAGCAATTAGTTATGTAACATCAACACTGTGTTCCAATTCCAGTTTCACAGCTATATGGATTAAAATCCATAAAAAATTATCTGACACAAAACAAAGTATTTTCCTCTTCAACTCTACACAAGGTTGAAATCAGAATTTTGCGTTTGTATAAGGCAGCTCGTGTTCCACTGAATATCATGAACAGAAAAATGTCTCTGTTCCTGAGGAGTTTTCTGTGTTGTTTCACTTAACTTAATCCCTTGCCTGCAAATAGGTTGATTTAAATCAAGGCAGCCTCAATTATTGCTTGAAACAATCAACTTTGCCCCTGAAGGGGTGTCATACTGAAAATTGAAAGTCTAATCAGACCACTAAAACAATACTTAAGTACAAAGTAATACAGATTTTGTTACATCACTTTATCCTGTGTAATTTTTTAGATAATGTGATCTAGAAACTAGGGAGTATTTTTTTTTTTTTTTTGGTCTTCTAGTCAGTGCCTGGACTGACTTCTAGTGACAACTGCCTGGACTAGTCCCTGCAGTTTTCTTGGCAAGTTTTTCAGAAATGGTTTGGCATTGCCTCTTTCCCAGGGCTGAGAGAGAATGACTGGTTTGAGGTCACCCAAATGGCTTTGTCCCTAAGGCAGGACTTAAACTCATGGTCTCCCAGTTTCTAGTCTGGTGCCTTAATCACTACACTGGCTGTCATAGTAGTATAGTTATAGTACATAGTAGGAAAAGCCACTTCCTTCTTTTTCTCTGTTAACTAAGCTTCACTGCCTTGATACATATTATACAATTAAAGATCAACCATATCCTGAGTTTTTATGAGATATGAAACCCATTGAAAGTTAGGATCCTCCATGGATAGATGGTGTTTGTTTGTTTTTTAATCACAGACAACCACATTGTACTTCTGGAGGCTAGTATGGGGAAGATGGAAGAATGGAGCACACACATACTACTCCCCATGTACCCTTCCTTGTGCCTAGAACTAAAAATACAGAATGGTTGGAAAAGGATAAGAACGCAACAAAGCCTTTTGGTCATTGATGAGTCCAGAAATGTGGCTTTAGTAATTATTTTGGATTCGATTTAGCTGTAAATATGTTAAAAAGAACCTTACTATTTAGTTGGTTTACAATAAATGATTTTAATTTTTTAAAATCTGATTTTTTTTAATGCATCCTGTACCAAATTCAGTTCAAATTTGGCTTGCTGAAATTTGTAGCACCTCTTAGGGTTACTATGGTTCCACCTATGAAGTATGCTGACATTATTAAATACCCTGAAACACTAAGTGAGATAGCAACTAACACATCATCTGATGTGGTCATTGGACCACCAGTCCCCTTGAGCAGTTATTTCTGCATGCTCAAGGCAATAGACGCTTCATAAGAAGCAGAAGGGGACAAAAGCAGGGACACAACATCCCCTTCTCTTGCAGGCTTGAGAGCAATATGAGCACAAAGGCCAGGCAAGAGGTCAAGCTTGGTAGGCTACAAAACAAGCCATAATGAATGTGTTCAACTTAAGGTGCTGCAAAGCATTTTAATGCATCTGTCCTACGTTGCTTCAACCGATCCCCAAATAGTGTTCATGTGACTTGATATTATCCCTAATATTCCTGTGCTCACCATTTGTACAAAAATACAGTGCTTGTGAGAAAGCAGGATTCTCACACAGTCAACATCTTTACCATTAAGGAAGTCTGCTAATCTTTCCACACACTGAGGGGCTCCTTTCACACACAAGGGCTGCACCAACAGATGTTGTTGGTCTTTGAGTAGGGGTCTTCAGCAGCTGTGCAGTTAACTTTCAGCTTAGCTGTTGCTCCAGAGGAAACACTGAATAGTTTTGCGGTGCTTCCGCTGGCACTCTGATACAGATAGTTTCTCACTAGTGGAATGCCCGGTTTATCCTGCCTCCTGGGATTTTCTCTTCCTGAGTTACTCCTTTTCCTCATCATCTCCCATCTCAGAAAGCAGCAGGGATGAAGTTGGGTTGCAGCATGAAAGTGCTGCAGGGATCAAGAGGGTCCATGCCAGTGGCTGCATGGAAGTGCTGGGAATCAAAAGGACAATACTTTCTTCCAACTTTTTTGTTGTCTTGGATGTTGGAGAAGGAAGAAAGTAGCATTACAGTAAAAATAAGTTTATATAAGTTATTTGTGTTTTTCATGAAGTTTAAATATGTTTTAATTGTTTTAAAAACTTTATTAGGGCAGTATTTAATACTATTTATTGATAAAACACTTAACTACTTCTTCCAGGAGAACCTTTTTTTTTTTGGTCTGCGCTCAATCATTGCTGACTCTGCAGTGACTGCTTGGACGAATCCTTGCAGTTTTCAAGGCAATTGTTTTTCGGAAGTGGTTTGCCAGAGCCTCCTTCCTAGAGCAGAGCCCAGCTGGCGAGCGCAGGAGGCGGAGCCCAGCTGGCGAGCGCAGGAGGCGGAGCCCAGCTGGCGAGCGCAGGAGGCGGGGTTTCTGTTGCTTCGCGCCCTTTTTGGGCGCGCACGGTTTTTCGCGCTTACCGGCAACTGCTCCCAACTCCTTTTTGCAAGGCGCCGCCAGCATTTTTCCTCCCACCGAAGTGAGAGTACCCATTTATCTACTCGCGTGAGTTTTCGACCTGTTGGGTTGACAGGAACTGGGGAGGAAACAGGAGCTCACCCTGTTAACGCGAAGGCTGGACTCGAACCGCTGAAGCGTCAACCATTTCTGGCCGGCAACTTTCAGCGTCATTAAGCCGCTGCGCCACCGCGTCCCCCACCCAGGAGAACTAGCTGGAAATAATTAAAAGCCTGAATTTAATAAAAGGTAAAACTCTGGACACAGATTTGTAAAGAAAAGTTCCTTGTTAGTGCACAATAAGAAAAAAAGGACAGAAATCAGATTAAACCTCCTTCTGGGACAATCAAATATCTGAAGAGTCACTCCAATCTGTAACAGTGACCAAGCTGCTTTTCTGTGTGCTTGAAGTATCTGCCTCTTGAAGTCCTGTTTAAAAAGAAAACTGCACAATTATTTTGAAAGATGTTCATTGACAAAGACGCTACCATTCCCTGGGACCTACTGTTTCACATTCTTACACTCAGAAAGGTTCTCATTATTATCCAGTCTAAATCTTTTCAGAAAAATATTGTCTCCCATAATCAAAGCTGGCCAATGTGGGAACTATCCAGCTTTGGAATCAGTGCCACTGGGCATAGCTATGAAATGCATAAAACTGTAACCACCCTCACCAGCCCCTAAATGACTGCAGTGCAATCTTGTTGCCACAGGAACTCTTTCTTCTTCACTACTAGGATACCATAATTTATATCATATATAAATCTATTAATAAATAAGTAAATAAATAATACAACTGGTGGGTCTATGTAAACAGTATCCACAGTCATAGTAGATGTAACTCTGGATTAAACCTCCCCTTTCAAATTGTTCAGGAAAAATATAACACAGCAGTTCCAGCATGAAAATACCTTCATCCTTTATTGGCTTTCCCACAGGATTTTCCCATCCATGGATCATGGATATAGCATATGGATCATTCTTTTCAACACCAGGTACATTCTTATTTTTCTCATCTTTCAAAAGTTTTTCATCTTCCAGAGATGATAAATCCCAGTCATCCTCATCTTCAACACCTGTAAACTATAAAGAAAAAAAAAATAACAGCAATTTCTTTAACTTTGGAAATATTTAGCAATAGTTCATTGAGCAGTGGTTGTCAGTCTTTTTGAGCACAGTAACTGCACTAATGCCTGTATATTTAAGATGAAAGGGACACATGAGACAATTAGAGGAACTTTGGAATTCACAGGACTAATACAGAAAAACAATGGTTTTATTTTTCTGCTCTTACTTAAAAAATAAAATTGGAGAGAAAGTATAGAAATGCACAGAGTATTTTCCTGATTCATTATTAAACAATATATCAATGTAGGTAGAAAAAAAAGTAACATGTTATTCTAAAAAAGAAAACAGTGACCTCTATTGAAAGGATGTAGAATGAGCAATGTGAAAGCAAAAAGTATTGTCTATCAGATTTTATAGTTACAATGCTTTTTAAAAAAAAACATACAGCCATGTTAAAATGTTTCTACTTGTATCTCATTCATTTACACTGGAAAGAGTTAAATATGTGTTTCATTCTCCATTAAAATTAATGCTTTATTAAAACTGCATTTAGAACTCACTCCACTGGATACAAAGGAACATAAGTCTGTACAGAATTCTACTGCTGTGAACTTAATACTGGCAGCTGTTTGTTAGGAAAAGCTTTGTAGCAATAAGAACAGTTTGACAGTGGAACCAACAACTGTGGGAGGTGGTGGATTCCTGTTCACTAGATGTATACAAGCAGAGGCCATAAATTTGGGGAATTTCTGCATGGAGTACCATTCTGGACCTGATGGCTTGAGTTGCCCTTTCCAACCATACAGTTCTATTATTATTCCAGATCACATCAGAGAGTCAAATGAAAGCGTGCACAGGAGCAAGAATAGGATCAGAAAATATTTAATGGGACTGTTTAGAACCTCATTTAGGAAATACCTTTACTCCTTGGACACACATTTGAATAGATGCTGAAACACAATTAGTTCCTCCAATTTGTTTACTTTCCTTTCGTTGGCTCAAAAGAAACTTTTCCATTTCATCCATTTCATTTTGAATTAAAGAGCCTAAAACCATCAAGACAGAAGAGAGACAGCTTACAAACCAAATATTTTGAAGACACAGTGGCAATCCATGCTGCACTGTCACTACTTTTCCTTAACAAGACTTAGTTCTGAGACTACGTCGTACAGTGGTTACTGCCCCCTCCCCACCAATCTTTCCTCCAGGATCTCAAGGAGGTGTACATAGCATACTCTCCTTCAATTTTTCCCTACCACAATAACCTTGTGAGCTAGATTGGTCTAATAAAAACTGACCCCAAATCATACAGTAAGTTTCCAAGGCTGAAGACAGATTGGAAGCTGGGCCTCCCTTTTCTGTCTCAGCAAACAGCAGCCTTTGGCCGCCCTAGTTTGGGTTGTGAAACTGCATGCCAGGCGAGTGGCAAGGAGGGTTTCTACTTTTGCACTCAGCCCAGGTTCTGCCCCTTTCATTCCTGCCCACCTTAAATGCAACCAGCTGCTGCAAGAGGTGGAGAGAACGAGAGGGCCCCTCTCTGCCATCCCTCAGCAGGCTTGTCACACTGCTATACCACCTCAGATTTTAAATTAAGAAAATTTTCAAAAGTGAATATACTGTTCACTTATTTTATATTTTTATTTCATAACACAGATGAAAATTTATTTATTTTTGGTGTACAGGATGTGGCCCAATCAAAATTAACCTTGCATTAATTGGTTGACAATTAGATGGAAGGCAGAAGGCTCAGTGGGTATGATTTCTGTGCCTATCAGCTGGTCAGGAATGGATGTAGATTCTAGACACTAAGATGCTACTGAAACAAGTCACACAGTGGAACCAGGACAGTATGATTATCAATAATTCTGCACAATCCTGGACACTGGATAGGAAATTACAGCACTCAAAGCAGAGGAAAAGAATAGTTTCATCAGAGATGAGCCATTTTTGCAGGGACATTATCATCCAAACACTGACCTGAAAAATTAAGTAGTAACTTCAAATCCTGAGATTAATCATATGAAATTTTGATGATCTCCCACCCAAGATCACATGCAAGAATGATGAAATCTTAAAATAACTCAATCTCACAAGATTTCAGCCATTTTTTAAAAGTAATAATTTGGAGGTTTTGCAAAGATCACTTAGATTAGGTACTGTTTTCCTAGCATGGTTCCTTTGGTTCAGCTTGCCAGTTTCTCCTCCCCTACAAGTGCCACATATTTTTAGCTTTTCCCCAAAGACTGCCCACATAATTAACTTTTGTACTTCTGGATGGCTTAAGTTCTACTTCGTCTTCAGGGAAGTTTACATCACTCTGATTTGCAAATCTTGGCAAGTTGTCTTTGCTGTTGCACTTTGATGCCTTATGCAGAGATAATTCAGGTGAGATGTAGGACTGCATGATATCATCTTCCTCCACTTCCTCTTCTGAGCTAAATGGAGGAGTTCTGGGAAAACAAAAACTGATCTATGAATTTAGCCTGTTTCAGTTACAGTAATTTTAAAAATATGAACTAACTTTCTATAATAAAAGTAGAATCAGTAATACTCCTGTCAAACATTGTACCTTAGACAGTTTCCTTAGAAACTCTCTTATGCAAGCAAGGATAATTGGGAGCTGTCACCCATTCCTGGAGATTATTTTGGCATCAACAGGCAGATATATAGCTTTTTATGTCAGAGGAGAATGAAGCACTGACTTTTAATCCAGGGTAACACCGCTCTAAAGTTGGATAAATTAATTCTTATATATTTTAGGCAGAATTCTGTTCAGCCTTCTCCAAAGAAGTGCTGAACTAACTCCCTTCATGACTTTTAGTGAAGGAACCTGTATTCCAGCATCTTTCAAAAGCACAAGGTTGCGAAATGCTGACCTAAATAGATTTTTAGCCAATCAGTTGATTTCATCCAAGTTAAAAGATGGATGACATACAGTAGTCCAATCATAACCATTGGTGGTTCCTGTTGTGTACACTATTTAGTGTAATTAATGGTATCAGAAGTGTACAAATAGCATTTGAGGAGGCTAAGAAACCAGAAGAGGGTTAGCAGATTTCTAATCAGAGGCAGAATGTCCTGCCCACCCTTCTGCTCCCCTCTCTCCTTTTGTTCTGTCCTTATTTCCAATCAGCCTACAGTACTTCTTTAGGCAAGTGTTATATCCAATTTGCTCCAAAATTAATTTTGGTTTTCTAATAGGGTTCATATTTCCAAGCATCCAAACCAAAATGAAGGCAGCTTACACAGTACTTGGTGGCTTTCTTGAAATTTCATCCTTCAACATACTTTTCTTGATTCTGGAAGAAGGGAAAAACAAATATTTGCAGCTTCTATTGGCTAATAAGATGGTTATTTTATATATTGCAAATTTTCTCCTCCATTTCCTCACTGGAGCAAACTTATGGATGTGGTTTATATGTAAATTAAACTGACTACTCTCCTTGTTCTTCTTACAAATTTAAATGTTCATTTTGATGAGATCAGAGAAAATAATATAACTATTTAGTAATTCCCACCATTACTTCCTGATCATCAAGAAGACAACACTAACAGCTACCCTAAAAACATGCAACAATTACATCTCACCTGAAATTTTCAACTTACTTTGGGGTAGATGTGTTTTCAGCAGGCAATGTTCTTTGCATGGGTGAACGTTTGGCAATGGAAGAACGTTTTACGGGCTTGGACAAAACAGTGGATAATGAAGTTCCTAAGTGAGCTGCCCTCTGTTTAGCTGTAATGAAATTATAACTAAGGAGAATCCAGTCTTATTTAAACCAAATGCCATAGCTATGAAAGGATGCACAGTGAAATCATGTCAGAGAAAAGAAGAAAAAGCAGTATCTTCAGTTTCATTTTAGCATGTTAGTTCATCTAACTCTTAGCTAGATAGTCTTTCATTACCTTATTCTAGCAAGTCACTGGACCACCAAATCACAGGCTCTCTTTAGGCTCCGACATTCCCTGAAACTTTGTAGGGCCATTTGCTATCACCATCTCTTTTTAAATGGCTAGTTTTAACATCACTATTTTTATATTGCCTCACTTAAAAAGAAGATAGGTAAGATATGCTTTAACATGCAATGCTATGCATAGAAACGATGTACCCATAATAATAGCCAGTAATATTGCTTCCATGAGTAGCATGTTTAATAAAATGAAGAGACCGCCCAGAGTCACTTCCTTGTGAGATGGGTGGTGTCTAAATTTGAAATATAAATAAATAAATAGGTAATTCTTATACACCTTTGAGTAAGAAAAGTACTCTGTCCACTTCCCAAAGCCCAGGAGGACAACAAAAACATTTCTATGAAGTTTTCCCAAGCATATCACCAGTCCGGTGCTTTCTTAATACAAACCACCAATAGTCCACTTGGTATATACAAGAAAGAGTTATTATACTTTATAAAGCATTTTAGGGCATAAATGTTTAGATTACTAATGGATTAATCTAGCAGGACAACCCCTCTGCAAACTAAGATATTTGCAAGTAGACCTGCTACAGTCAGTAGAAGAGAAATCAGCAATCAGATACAAACCCCTGAGGAGGGCAGATGTGCCTTTTAAGTAGTTGAGGATTAAGCTCGATCTTTGACTATATGCAGTACATTCAAAGCTGTAGAACTGCAATGAAAATCTGCCTGAGAAATTCTGGGCAAATTCTACAGAAAATGCAAGCTCATGTTTAATTCTTGCTAAGCAATGTTCCATATATGCCATTTTCCTGTATGCTGTTACCAAACACTGTTGTCCTTGTTGATTGTTGCTGAAAAGCACTACTGCTAAAATTTAACTGTTCAACTGCTAACTGATTAATCACCTTTTAAAAATTCAAAGTTCAAATAGTGCGATATATGACTCAACACGAATTATAAATTCATACTAGGTCACATTTAATGCGAGCCCAAATTCAGTTAGTGCGAGGATAGCACTTGCGCAGTTGAGGGTTTTATACGCTAATCATCGCAGGTGCATCATGGAGGAAAAGAAGGTTCTGTTCAAGGAAAGCTAAAAAAAGAAGAGGCTCATTTTGAAGAACTACAACAGAATATAGGCAACAGCACATACACTCTGGATATGGGTTTATCCTCCTCCTTTGTCCGCTTGGCTTATTTATTTTAAATATTTATGAGATCTATCTATCTATCTAGAAAATAGATAGGAATGATATTTAGAATGTTTTTGTTTTTATTTTGCTTTCTATAACTGCTCTGTGACTTTCTTGAAAATAAATTTAAGTTGTAAATATATTCTTTTAATCCTTTACTGTTATATTTCATTAATAGAGATATAAAAATTTATGTTAAGAATTTTTTATTGCCTATTTCTGTCAAGCTGGAACCAATTACCTTATTTTCCATAGATATATCACTTTGAATAGTGCAAATATGAATAATGCAACCATTTCATGGGATTCGTTATCAGCACTAACTGAGACCTACCTGTAATCAATAAATCTAGCAATTACAGTCATATTGTACATACAAACTGGCACACTTTTATCTTAAGGAATCATTTATTATCTTAAGGGATCAGCTTTGTTGTACTCTGCCCAC
The DNA here is from genome assembly GCF_059951505.1 of Python bivittatus. Lineage (NCBI taxonomy): Eukaryota > Metazoa > Chordata > Lepidosauria > Squamata > Pythonidae > Python > Python bivittatus. The sequence continues at coordinate 795,099 of NW_028277044.1, read as the reverse complement.
AGTCACTTATTTGTGAGATGGGCAGCCATATAAATATGATGAATAGATCAATACAATAAATTTACAGATAGCAGAGCTTAACTTTTAAAATCTGACCCCATGGCCTAGAAAAGGATCATACCTTCTGGAGAAAGATGAGGGATGGAAAGAAGTCTGCTGCAAGATGATCTTTCTGCAACTCTAAAGCTGACTTGTCGTTCAAGTTGCTCTCGAATATGTTGAATGTCAGGCAACTGTTTCTTTCTCTCTTCTCTAGCAGACTCAACAGATATTAAGACTCTGTTCAAATGATCACTCGGGATGCCATGTACTCCCTGGGTGGGAGGGTTTTTTAAAAAATTAAAAATAATTTTACTTTTTTCAGGAGATATATAAATTAGCCTTGGGAAGGGAACTGATGGAATAGTTACATCACTACTTTAGATGCACTGCCTTCTGTGCTAAGATTTGGTCTTTCACCAAAGACACTAATCTTTTTCCTGTTCAGAGTTGGTTATATTAGGCTATTTTTTGTGTGACATAAGGGTCAGAATGCTAGGCAGGCACACCCAAAACGCATTAGACTGAAAAAGACTTTGTTAAAATTCCTTCACTCATTTGAACAATTTAAAGTGATCTTACGGATTTAATTCCCAAGGATTCCAACTTTTCTGCTAAGGTCTGCTCCAAAACAGTTCTCAGCTCTTTCGTTAAAGAAGGATCGCTCTTCAAAGTATTTATTATATGAGACTTATTCTTTCCTGTTTTGGGCACTTGCTTTTCTATTTCTGAAACAAACCAGGTATTTTTCTTTAAAATCACATCACAAAATCAATATACACTTCATCAAAATATTTGCAACATATCATGCACTCACCTGAATTTTCTGTCTGAACAGATTCTAATATTTCTACATCAAAAAGCAAAACAAAAACATAACTGAATATAATCGGGCTAGCTGTGCAAGATCAAAATCCAACTCTTTCCTTGGCCACAGCTGCATCTGACAAATCATGTTATACATTAGATATCAATTTAATTATACATACAGTAAATCCATTAAAACCAAAAAAATTAAGTTTATTATTGATTTTAGTACACCTACTCTAAGAATGATTTTCAATCCAAACCAATGTAGGTAAGCTTGAAATGTGATATTAGAATCCAAGCTATACTAGTTCATTGAATACAATTTATCATCCACATTAAATTGTTACTTATCATGTTTGTTATTGTTAGCATTTTCACATATGATTTTTCTGCAGGGTTTATCTGTATCCAATTACTTAAAAAACTACTGCTATCACAAGTAATAGAGAAGCCTGCATGCATAAATACCTTCAATCACTGACTCCCTGAAGGCAATTGTAAATCCTAGGTCTGTGTGAATAACGGAGGAGTATTCAAACAGTGGACTGACAGCCACACAAGCCAAGAATTGTAATCAAATGAACTGTGAGAAATTCCAACAGCACCCCAAAATAAAGAGAGTTTCATTTCAGAACCAAGGCAACTGGTTTGCCCTCTTCTCCAAGAAAGCCAAGAAAAAGGAGGATGCCAGCTAACTCAATTGTCCATATGTGTGAGAAAGTTTATTTGGAGGAGACACACTCTGGCTGGACATAAGGGATGGTTACAACTAGATCTAGAGAGACTAACGGTGGGCGCTAATTGGCCAAAAGGAAGGCCAAGCGATAGGAAAAGCTACTTTTGTCAAAGGGATCGTAGAAACACTGAAGCTCAACTGAAAGTGTTGATGTAAGACTTTAAATTTTGTTTCTTCTGCTAGAAAACAAGATTGCTGTCAACATGACATTGCGCGGTCTCTCTCTCTCTCTCTCTCTCTCTCTCACACACACACACACACACACACATACGTAATGCAAGAAGAATTTAGGCCACAAAAGCTTCAACTGGTCCTGTTGATTACCTTTTTCATTCTCTGGAAGCTCCTCTATGGGCTCCAGCATGGGTACCAAGAGGGCTTGTTCTAATAATGAGGAAACACATCAATAACGGCAGAAACAAAGAGACAGACAGGATAGAAAGAGGTCAAGATAAGGCCCAGAGAATGAAAACCATTAAAAAATGTATGGAATAGTACCACGTGCATATTCATCTTCTGATTAGAGCCCAATCAAATGCAGTAACTCATGATCAACTTTATACAAATTGTAACCTGCCTATAGCTACAGAGATATGCACATGTGAAATATTTATTATCATGCACAATTTGTTTTTCAACCACTAATCACAACTGCAGGTTGAATGGATAGATAGTATGTTTTGGGGTTTAAACCAATAAGGTCATGAGGAGATTTGCTTTTTTTCCTCCTGCCGTCATACAGTGCAACAGAAATTAGGATTTGGGTTTAGAATCTTTTTCCTTACACCATTTTGCTCGCCATATACAGATATTGCGGGGACTGGGGAGAAAGATTATTTGAGTCAGGTTGCAGAAACAGTCAATTCAATCTCTACTCTTGCCTTAAGGCTGTATTAATCAATTCCTAAACAGCTGATCCTCTTCTGATAGATATACTAAGCCATAAAAAGCAAAGGCTGAGTAAAAAGTGTTTTGGCTGTTTCTAGCCAACACACTGTCCATGTGCTCATGTCAAAACATTAATCCATCAAAGGAAGTATCATTTTACTAGTAACAGTTCAAAGCAAATCTGAGAAATTTTATCCTCAAAAATTTGTAATGAGAAAATCCCAAGGCCCAAGCTGAAAAAAGGTGTTCAACCATCCAATTTAGAAAAGCTTCAATGGACTGCACTGTGAGGATTGCAACACAGAATATGGCTGTAATAATACATGTGGTGCAATGCAAACCTGGCAGCTTACTATTTGCACCTAGTATCAAGACACAAGTAGGAAATTTGCAAATTATGTTTCCTCATTTGTCACTTAAGTTTGTTGTGGATACCTATGTTCTTACAAATTTTACTTTAAAGCAATAATTATAAAAAGGCAAGAAGAATGTGGAGGTGGAGGAAGAGAGACACACAGAGATAGAAAAACCTGTGGAAATTAAACAGGCAATCACTAATAAAATAACCCAAATGAAATACCTAAATATGTCCAGATTGAATATGGAATGCTGAATACTGAGAACTTTGAATATTGATCAAATGTTAGACTGTTTTTTTGTACGTTCAGAAATAGCAAAGATTCAAAATTCAATTGCTACTCAAAGGTAGCTTCAAGAAACGGTATCTGCTATTACAAGTAATGATCTATACTTATTTGAGAGAATAACACTGATACCTGTACAAAGTGGAGGAAATTGAGCAGCTATTAGCAATGACAGATAAAGATTCCCCACATCTTAAACTTTCAGATCTAAACAATCCAATTATTTGAGTTGGCAGCTATCATGTGATACAATTCCTGGCACTGAAGGAGATTGCACCTCTATAATCATTAACGTTATATGTGAAATGCTAGAGAGATTCAGTCTTCCAAAGCTGTGGTTTCCAATGAGCACATCTGACATCTTAAGGAATTGCCTCAGGTTCCACATAAAAATGGCTCTGACCAATTAGCACAGAAAGGCAAACTGGCAAGGCTGAAAGACAAGCAACTCACTTACAAAATACAAAGTAGAAATGCATTTTGCACCATGGAATACAAAACCAGTCCACTGGACCAACACATTTTCTACTCTAGCATAACCCCGTTTTATAACAAGCAAATAAATGAGGCAAAAATATATATAACTTGCTCTGTTCCTGAATATGCCTCAGAGGTGGGACCGAGCCTTAAAAATACAAATCTGTTCGTTCAGTCTTCTCTTCTGAACTCATTCTCTCTCTTACCACTAAACCCTCATTTCATTCACTCTCCACCCTCTCCACTTTCTCCTTTAGAACCATCCCTTTCCAAACATACTTTCCTCTCCTTGAAGTGCTCCTGGCCAAGTAGAAAAGCAATTAAATGTTACAAATGAAATAAATCCCAAGATCTACCAGAGCCTTTTGCAAAGCATGGGTGATGGTTCTGCAGGCACAGTGGCACCTGTGAGCACTACGCTGCCTCTCAACAAGCCTCCCAGCGTATCCATTTTCTCACATCTTTTGCATATTTAGAAACCACTTGAGATAAAACACATTTTAATTAAGTTTTTTTTAAAATGTCCTATTATTGCAACTTTATTCAAGGTGCTTGCTCCAGATTAAACTAACCTTAGACGGCTGATTCTGGATGCTCTTTTGATAATATAATATTCTTACAGCTGGGAGAAAGGATTGATTTTCTGCTTCAATTCCAAAATCTATTGAGCCAGCCACAAATTAATTTGATTACAATGAAGTTTTATGCTCTAAAGTAAAAAACCTTCAATTTTGAGTTTAAGTAGAAGTAATTATTACACAGAAAGAAAATGCCAGCAAGTTACATTTACATCAATGAATACGGTGACTGATCCTTCCAATATATTTCAGAACAGCTTAATAAAAAAAAAAAAGATTGTTCCATTAATTAAATTTAGCTTACTTATTATTATCCCAGAGGACAATACCTAAGGATTTACATATCCATCACAGAAACCTACCACGCACAGATGATGGGCTTGATTTAGGCTGAACATTTTGCACTGAAGCTTTCACTAGGACACAAAAGTGAAAGGATATAAGCTACATATATTTCCAAACAAGGGTTTTTTTTTCTTCTTCTCAGAAGCAGTTTTACAATAAAGAAAAAAAATATTTATGGCACATTTTAAACTTTCTTCCTTAAAATTCCCACTTACCCTCAGATGACTTTAAATTTTCTACTGGTTTTTTTGAAGCCAGTTTCTCTATCTGAAATTACAGAGATAGAAAACAGTGGAGACAGACACAGAAATGAGAATTTGCTTGTACAGTGCTAGCTAAGCATCTCCCATTTGGACAAAATAAGGTGAGAAGTAAATGCTTCCAGATAGGTTACAGGACTTCATCCCCAGCCTATCAGATGGGAACCCAAATGATGCTGTTGCAATACCTGCTCCCTGCACAAGGTCTCCCCTCCAGATGAACAGCTCTTAATTGGTCCCAGTAATAAGGACAAGCACGTATAGTAGCTTTCTCTTGGAGAGAAAGAGGAGACTATTCCTGGCTATAATTAGTTGGCTCATTATAGTACCGTCAAGGCTGGCCCAGTGACAAAAAGGACCTTCAAGAACTGGTTCTAGTGACTTCATGGTCCTGGAATTTCCTGACAGTCATCCATCCAAATTCTGGCTGTTGAGCCCAGCTCCCTAAGCCTCTTCTTGTAAAGCTGAGTCTCCAGACCCCTGATCGTTCATATTCTGCACATTTTCCCATTTTTCTGACTAATTCTTTAAAAAGCAATGCCCAGATGCAGCCTAAACTTGTATTCACCTTTTAGCAGCCATGCCGTACTGCTAACTTGCAACCACCCTAAGTACTAAAGGAACCAGAATCACTGATTGTAAGAAAGCAAAATGAGAAGTGTATAAGGTTAGAAAATATTTACTTGTGTAGTTACTAAAATTCCATCCATATTTTTCTACTTTTTATAAAGATGGGCCTTTTGCCCATGCTCTGGTATTTTAAAAGGGCACCATTACATGGAACAGACCTGGTGCTTCTGGGTAATAATAAGATCATTCTGTTCTTGCAGCTTTTGTCCTAATTCTTCTAGCCTCTTCTTATAGAAAATGTTGCTCGTATTCAGATCCTCAGCCACTGATGCTTTGAGCTTCTCTATTTGAGATGTGAGCTGAATAGGTCAAATATGAAAAAGTCAATTGGTTTAAATGTAACTAGAAACCTTATGTTTATCTTATGCTAAATGTGTCTTACCTAAAATAAAATTACTGGTCTAACTTTCCTCCTTCCAGGTTAACCTTTTTTGTTCATAAAGGTTAAAGGTTGGACCCTGCTCCCCCTCAGTTATAGGAAATGGAAATATATCTGCTATGGGAAGTTAACTGGCACATTTCCCTTTTATGAGAAATAATTTAGATCTACAAAACAGGCTTATTCTCTAAAGGAATTAGATAATCCATTTATTGTTCTTTTGTCCTCTTTGGTATGGTTAGGCAATTTGGGGCCCTCTCAACAACAACAAGAGAGCATCAGGGTGCCTATCTTACTCAACAGGGTTCTGATGACACACAAAAGATTTGTGTAGATATCACAATCAGTCAAAACCAGACAACTGCATTATGGGCATAACAGACTGTATAGTTTGCAGCTTTTTTCCTTTGAAAAAAAATGAAAGGCAGATATCCTGATATTGTGTGACACTTTTAACTGCATCATTACACATTTCTCCATTTTGCGAAACTCCTTTCCTGAGTCTTCCTTTTATACAGATAAAACCCCACATATTTACCTTGTTCATGGTTTATAAGATAGCCTTTAGCCTGTACTTCCTGCATAACCTCTGTCATATATAGAACACTTCTGTGGGGGAAGATGAGGTGTCCCCATTGGAATTCTTGGCTTTACCAGCTCAAACATTCACAGAGAAAAATCTGAATTTAACTGAGCAAGTTCAAAGTAAGTCTTGTTGTATCAAAAGGCACATACTCCTGCATTCTGCAGCTTATTTTTCAATAAAAGAAGTGAATGTGAAATAGCTTCATGCAGCTTCACTGAGAAAGTGTGGGAGGAGGATGGGTGAATGAAAATTTACATATCTAAAGTGGATTTTAAACAGCCATTCTGAATGGTTTACCAAGTTCTCATGTAATAAATATCCATTTTTACATAATTTAATGCTATGTAGGAAGCTTCCATTCAGCTTTACCTGGTGCTTTTCATTTTCATGTTCTTCCTGAAGAGCTTGTACCTTAGAAGACCACTTAGCTTCCTACATAAAACAAGTGGAATAATTTGAACAATGTCTTAATTTTATATTTCTTAATTTTGTTTTATTGAAATCCAAGTATCAACCTGTTTCAAATTCGCAATACAGATGAAGTCCCAGTATGAACTACCGCACCAGAAAAGCAGCCATGGAGCGTAAAAGCTGTGATACTGGCATAACATCACAATTCGTTATACTACCTTAACATTAAAGGGTGAACACGTGGCAGTTATTAAATAAGTCCATATTGCTTATACTAAGAAAGTAAATTCAAATGGGTTATCTGAGACTAGAACCACACTGTGAAATTAATTTATTTTTGCTTTCTGTGCCCAAGTTAGCTGCCTAGATCATTTCATGCTCATGTCTGGGCTACTGAGCCAGCTGACTGCTTCATTTGAATCCACAGTAGATGTTATGAACTAATTTAGCTTGCAATTTTGATGTCTGGGATCTTACCAATAATGCAGCTGTGCTCTGGAAGTTCTAGAGTACCTACTTATCAAAAATCAGATTCCAAGGGTTTGTGGGAAACTCTGGGGTGGGGGGGATGGGGGTATCTCAGAGGTTATGGCATTAAGGGCGGGGAATCTGCCATTCAGATGAAAGAAGGCAAATAGTCCACTCAACCCAGGTATACGTTATGTCATATTTTAGAACAAGACAAAAAACTGAAACCACCTTTTAACAATTTAAAGCACAACTGATCCTGACTCTGGAAGGAAATATATAACCTGGTGAGACTGAAAACTAATCTTTCCCTTAAGTAAGTAGAAGTAGCAGATCAACATACCTGAGATATCTAATTCTGCTTTCACTAGCCCAGGTCCCCAGATGAATTGAACTGTAATTTCAATCATCCCCAGCCAGCATGTTCATTCTTGGAATTGGTGGGAACAGTGTGCAACGTACAAGGAGATGAGGGAAGGCCACGTGCATGTTAATTCTGTCTCCCTGTTTAAACTAGATACATGGGACCTGGAGTCTGAAATCACAATGCCTGACATTTGTGTTAAATTACCTGTTTTTCAAGAAGCTGCATTATGTTATGATGATCCATAGCAGTTTGATGCTTCTCTTCTGTTAATTCATAGGTATCTTTTAATGTGCCTAAATTGGATTTCAGATGTTGGTTGGACTTCTGTACTTCTAGCAAATGCTAAGAGGGGCACAACAGCAGCAATAATAAATTCAAAGTTCTCTTTTGAAAGATGAATAAGCTGGTATATTCTGCTAGAAAATACTTCTAAACAGCAGAGTATTTTTTGCAATTACCACCAATCCCTATATTGGAAATCTAGCCATTTTCTTGAATTCTAATTATTTAAATAATAAACCACCACAGAAATATAAACTAAAGTACAATTATTTCTTTTTAAGTTCAGAGGGATGTGTGCTCAACTAAACCCCTCAGATCCTTTCCAGGAAAGTAACCAATAAGTAGGGTGAGGGGGAAGAGAAGAGAGAGCTCTCCAGAACTGATGAGCAGGGCCCTTCGTTCTGTTTGGAGGACTTCTGAGGCACAGCCTTAGCTGCTGCTGATGAAAACAGTCCTCAGCTTGAGGATTATTCCAACAGCCCTCAGCAGGAATGGGAGTGGAATGGAAAGGAAGGAATTTGTTGTGGCAAGATAGATCAGTATATTAAGATTTTTACAAAGTTCTACACTTAGAAATTCTCACGTCTTCTCCAATGTTATAAAGAACACCATCCAATTTTTCAGTTACTTACATTTTCTAATTCTGAATTTTTTGCAGTTAATTCTTTAAATTCCTTGATAAACATCTCTTTCACCTTCTCAAGTTCACTGGCCAATTTTTCCTTTTCTTCTTCTTTCCACTTGTGAAATAACTGTCGAATCTCCTCCTCTTTGGACCTGCGTTCTTCATATTCCTGAAATTGAATGAAGTTATTCTGAGAAATCTTGCCCCAGAAGGTCCTTTTCTACAATTCCTGCCTACTGATAATGATGCTAATCCCAAACCAATCAAACCTTATCATAATTTAGTGTGATGTATGGATTGTAAAATATTTCAATCTAACTAGAGGACTGCTGAGCAGTGAAAAAGATTTGTAGTGGAAATGGTGCTGTGTGAAAATGTATACTGACTCCCTTTAACCTGGCTAGTTGCTAGGACAACATCACGCTGGAGTATCATCATCTTCAGTTAATGAAACACCTATCACAGTTATACCAAATCTGCTAAATATTATACGCTACGTTTATGTAACATCCATTCACTGATTAATGCAGACATTAAAATTTTAAATGCTGTTTTGGACAACAGATTTCAGCAAGTGATTTTTTCAGTGGTCAAGAATAATAAAGCTGGATTCATCAAAACCAGACATGAATCAGATAATATTCAGGTTGTAGTGGTACTGATTGATTTAAATAAAAACAGAAAAGGCAAAGTTGAAATTCTATCGCTTGTTGAGAAAAATGTTTTTGATAAAATCCATGGGTAGTATAGACAATTCTTTGGAATTTCTCAAAGAATGTATAAGAGGGGTCCAGATTTTGTATGTGACCACCAAATCTAAGATGAAAGTCAATGGTCTTTTTCCATCCACTTTTTCATTCTGTAAAGTGTAAAGGTACTAGACAAGGCTAGCCACTTTCTTCTTTGATTGTTGATACTGGTTTAGAATTATAATCTTAATTAGTAACATATAACTGAATGATACCTAAAAACTGAGTGGTACAGAATATGCCCTACCTTAGACAGTTTGGCTATATGGGCATGCTGCTCAGCTTCTAACTGAGACCTGGTAAGTTCTAACTGTTCCTTCAGTTGGTTGATCTCCTCCTGCAGTTTATCAGTCTGTGATTTTTTCTTCTGATCTGCTTCAAAGAATGCATACTGGTGATAGTGCCTGTTAATATACTTCAGAGAAATGCAGTTCTACCTACATAGACATTTGAAGTATGATTTCTTCCTGTGGATTATAATGCTAGGTACTTTCCTCAGTACACTGTCATCTGAAAGATGCAACAGGGACCCCTCCAAGCTGCTTTAACAATAAACACTCTAGAAAAACCATGAGTTACTTTTGCAATCATTAGTTTAACATACTTTACAAATACTAGCCTACGAGAAAATTCTCCATTATCAGAGTTCAGATCACTCTTCCCTTCAAATGCAACATCCCCCAATCACGTCCTAAGTCAGAGTGGGGAACTTACACCCCTCTAAATGTCCCTGTATTACAGCTCACAGCTTTTTTCACATTGAACATACTCACTGGGACTGCCAATAGAACATCTAGAGGGTCACAGGTTTCCCACTCTTCTTTTTGGAATGAGCAGTGGGAGGAAAGGAACAGGAATAACTCCTTCCCCAGCATAGTTGAACTCCATCTCAAATAACAATAAATATAAGTATTATCCAATCTTAAAGCATGATCACAGTGAGTGAACAAATCAAAGAAACTATATTTGGCATATTCCCCTTCAACCACTTTGACTGATTTCTCCTCAGCCACAATGCTGAAGAATTTGTATGACAGACATCCTGTCAAACTGAACCCAAGACCAACACAGTTTTCTGTTTTGCTTCATTAAGCCTTTTTCTCTTTCTTATACATATACATACACAAAATAAATGAATGATGGCTAAGTTCTGGGTGCCCTGATAACATCATAGGCTGTAAACAATCTGTGCTATCCTCAATCAGTTTTGAACCCTTCAAACATTTTGAACCATTCACACCGCCTACCCCTGTCAAAAGATCAACCCTATAGAGAAAAACAAATATTTGTAATGAATATTGTGAGGAGATGCTCTTCACATCAACTTTCACTCTTCCAGAAATGTTAAATTGCAGATCTAAGCTGCAAAAATCCGTATGACCATTAGATCATACTAGAGGTTTTGCAGCTGAGAACTGATAGCCTAGGTTTCTCTTTATCCATACTGTCTGTGATCATTAAATTTAAGCCCTTGCATGTGAAAGAAAAACAACTGTATCTGAGAAGACAATTAAGCTCCTAAAAATTACATATGATGATCTATTTTTGAGCTAGCACCTTAAAACCAATCCGCTACAATTTAATCAGTCAGAAGCTGCAATAATTGGAAGTAAACAATTTGTTTAAAAAGTAGAATACAGATAGACTGTCTTTGATTTACCTCTGCTTTATGCAAATATTTCCAAACTATTAAAACACAGAGTCCAATTATGTCACAGAAAATTACATCCATTTATGTCACAGAAAAGAAAATTGTGACCTGTTACATTGCAGAAAAGAAAATTATGTCCAATTATCTCACAGAAAAGAAAATGAGTAATAGCTACATAATGCTAGGGTGAAGCATTAAATGCTTTTGGTAGTAGAACCACACAATAAGTTGAAATTATCTTTATTTCCTTTTATTAATGGAATCAACCTAGAACTGTTTTTTAAAGTTATAATTTCATAGATATAAAGTCATACTCATATAAGAAGGCATGTTTTGTGATGCACTGATGGATAAGCACATTTGATACACCTTTTAAAGCAAATACAGACACTGATTTCATATTGATAGTCACATCATTTATTTATTTACAGTCCAAGATCAATTTACTCATATATTATAAAGTATCTTTTTCATAACAGATCCTTTCCTCTGATCATAAATGAAAATTTAAAATTCATTAAAAAATAAAGCCTAAATTTAAAAATACTGTATCTAGATATAAGCCATACATGCGTGCACACACACACACACACACACACAAATTGTACAAACTGCATTTGTACAATTCACTTTAATTTTTTTTAATTTAATCACTAGTAAGTCCTTGCATTTTGGCAGAAGTAATAAGCATGCTAGACTTCCTAGTAATTAAATGGCTCTCTAAACCAGGCCCCCTCCTCATTCTCTGAGTAGCACCCACTGCATTTGTTTGCCTTTTTCAGACAAGAAAAATTATGGTTTGGATGTCAGTTCTGAAACCTATTTATTTATTTATCAAAAACTCACCAGTGAGCGGTTCTTCCGAATGGCGACGCTGCAAATGACTGTGCAGGAAGGAATAGTTCATAAAGGCTTTGTCACAAAACTGACACTGTAAAATAAAAGTATTGTTAAACAACAACAACTACATCTGTTCAACTAAAGATATTTATATCTGTATGTTTCTTTATCTTTACCTCTGTATGATTCAATGTTTATCATTATTTTCAATGACATAGCTTTGTTGTTATGAAAATAACTGCCATTTAAACAATTTAATGGTAACAGATCGATGCAGGCAAATCAATCCCCTCAAAAATGGGCTGGAAAAGACCACTGATTAAAATGTGTAAATATTAAATTATAAAGATACTTTTAAAGATACAATACATATAAAGAAACTTAATTCTTCTGAATCACTACTGGTCACAGGAGGTGGCAGTACCCAGCTGACGTTGGCTAATCTTGAAAAAGTTAAGCAGAGTCAGGTAGTCCTTGGATGGAAGGCCACCCAGAAATTGTATGATGATAGACAAGACTGGGAAATCGAAAAAATGTCCCAGAAGGCAGCAGAGGTAAACTACTTCTTTGTGCTAAGAAAATAACATTCACATATCCATGTAAGCCCCGTTGGTCAAACATGACTCAAAGATTTTACCTAAGGGGTACTGAATGGCTTCAGGTTCATAAGACAGCACAGGCCTTATTTGATCTGCAGTCCTATTACTGCACTTTGGCCTTTAGTTTACTCAAAAAACTTGTTACCCTGACCATAATTTTGTATTTGCTACTGAGGCTACCTGGGTACAACTTTCATGCCCCTATTCCTAAATGCATGAGGATCTGCCCACACCGACATATCCAGAGCATGTACAGCTTCATTGAAGAGTCAGGGCTGGGCATGTATAAACCAGACAGATTACAGCTACAATCTCCTTCTGAGGTAGTCTTAGAAGAGAAAGAAGGCTGGAACCAGTCCATACCTCTTAAGAAAATCAATTTTTCTGAGAATAATCTGATGAGGGATGAACATGTCTCCTGTCTGATGACTGGGGAAAAGACACAGGTTGACTTTCAGCGTCCCACTATCATACACACAACTAAAATGGATCTGAGCTCAAGGGGGTGTGATCTAGCCATCAGTTATGGATGATGACACATCAACTTTCATGAAGTTTTCAATGATATGGCCAAAAAGTCTCCAGTCTTGGTGACAAATGCAACACCTTCCCAGTTAAAGAGCAAATCAGTCCTCAAATTATTCACTAGTGTAGTCAAATAAATGCTTACTACCTGCATGTTTCTACTTCAAATTAATGTTACAGAAAAAGGCATCTGTAAGAATAATAGTATCAGGATGTCAGGGTATCAACTACCAACTGGTTACTCTGGGTCATTCTTGCAGATTGGATGTGTTCCCCCCCTGGAACTAAGCAAGAAGGAGCCAAGGAACTCTGTTCCATTGAAACTTATAAATATAAGCTGCTACAAAAATGGTGAGAGTAAATGAGAAAGGGAAATTACCCCTAGTATCATTTCAATGTGACACAAAATAGTTACTGCTATCCCAAAGTTGGAACATCAGCTCAGACTTCTTGCATTCAAGGATGGGGGCAAAAAACATTCAAGCAAAAAGATTCCTTTTTACCAGCACTAATAACTACAATAGCATTATTAGGTATATTCTTTTTATAATTTACAAAATTACACGTATGATGTATAATTCCCAGAACAAGTTGTTCTTCTACCTCCTACTCTTCAAACTCCACACCTACCTGAAAGAGCTATCTTCTACATTGAAAGATATTAGCTGTCACAATATAAAACAATGGTATATAGCAATAAATGCCAATTGAAGGATTTCCTTAGTTGAATCAAACTCCATTGCTGAATTATCAACTTTTATCTACTGTTTAAAATCCTATTATTGATAATTACCATGAGAATAAATTTAAATGACTTGAAGCTGCTAAGGCAATAAATAATTAAGCAACATTTTTGTTTTGAAATGTAAGCTCACATCATCCCTGGATAGCAATGGATGCCTGGGAGGTGCCAAAATGCAACAAGAATCTTCTACATACCACAAGTTAATACATTAACTTGTCTCAGAATATCATTATCCAACCAGATACTCAAGTTATAACTGTCTCGCTAGCCGGTTGTGATTGCATGGTTCATGGGATTAATTTAGTGTTTTATGCTTGGTGAGGGCAAGCCACAAACTTCTTTATTCATAAAAACCATAAATATGTAACATAAGACTTGATTAAAAATGAAGCAGGAATGCTATTTGTATCCAATAAAAAAAAATCCATAAAAAAACAGCACTTGCTGATTGCCCTATTCTCAATGGGTACAATGGTACATTTATGATCTGCACTGTAGAGTTTCATTTTTGAAATTTAAATACATTTAACTCAGTTATCTGAATATACAAAAACAAATTGTATGCATGCACTCGTATCTTTTTGATTCATTCACTGACAGCAGGATTATGTGGTCAAGTGCTTTCTAGAAGATGCGTCTACAAATAACATAGAAACTCAACATTTGAGCATGGGGGACCTGTCAGACAGTCACTCGTGCCCTCATCGCTTCGCGGCTTGACTACCACAACAAGCTGTACATGGGGCTACCCAGAAACTTCAACTGGTCCAGAATGCAGAGGCACAAGCAGTGATGGGCATGCCTTGGTACACCCAAGTAATGCCTCTGCTTTGCAAGCTGCACTGGTTGCCAGTTTACTCCCATGTGCAATTCAGGGTTCTGACTGGTGTTGGTGCACGCAGGACCCCAGAAGTGCGCCTTTTCTGTAGCAGTGCCTGCCCGCTGGAATGAGGTTCCTCCTGAGATCCAGATGGCCCCACTCTGTTGTTTAGACGTGAAGACCTGGCTCTTCACCCAGGCCTTTGGTGAGGAAGAGTGAGACCCCTCCCTTCATCGTGCTTGCCATCTTTTATCTTTATCTTTTATTGATTTCATTCTTAATTTCTTTGTTTGATTGTTGTGATCCACCCAGGTTGCTAGGAGTCAGGTGGCATACAAGTTTAATATATTATCGTTATCAACTAGATGCATGCTAGCATAATAACTCACACTACAGGTGAAACTCAAAAAATTAGAATATTGTGCAAATGTTCATTTATGTCAGTATGGCAACTCAAAAGATGAAACCAATATATGAGATAGACGCATTACATGCAAAGCGAGATATGTCAAGCCTTACTTTGGTATAATTGTGATGATTATGGCGTACAACATATAAAAACCCCAAATTCACAATCTCAGAAAATTAGAATATTACATGACATCAATAACACAAGGATTGGAAATAGAACAATATCGGACCTCTGCAAAGTATAAGCATGCATATGTACTCAGTACTTGGTTTGGGCCCCTTTTGCAGCAATGACTGCCGCAATACGGCGTGGCATGGATGCTATCAGCCTGTGGTACTGCTGAGGTGTTATGGAAGATCAGGATGCTTCAATAGCGGCCTTCAGCTCCGCTGCATTGTTCGGTCTCATGTCCCTCATCTTTCTCTTGGCAATGCCCCATAGATTCTCTATGGGGTTCAGGTCAGGCGAGTTTGCTGGCCAATAAAGCACAGTAATCCCATGGTCACTGAACCAGGTTTTGGTACTTTTGGCAGTGTGGGCAGGTGCCAAGTCCTGCTGGAAAATGAAGTCAGCATCCCCATAAAGCTCGTCTGCGGAAGGAAGCATGAAGTGCTCCAAAATCTCCTGGTAGACGGCTGCGTTGACTCTGGACTTAATGAAGCACAGTGGACCAACACCAGCAGATGACATGGCTCCCCAAATCAACACAGACTGTGGAAACTTCACACTGGACTTCAAGCATCGTGCATTGTGTGCCTCTCCATTCTTCCTCCAGACTCTGGGTCCTTGGTTCCCAAATGAGATGCAAAAGTTGCTCTCACCAGAAAAGAGGACTTTGGACCACTGGGCAACAGACCAGTTCTTTCTTTCTGTAGCCCAGGTAAGACGCTTCTGACGCTGTTTGTTGTTCGGGAGCGGCTTGACAAGAGGAATACGACATTTGAAGCCCATGTCCAGGATCCGTCTGTGTGTGGTGGCTCTTGATGCACTAACTCCAGCCTCAGTCCACTCCTTGTGAAAGTCCCCAACACTTTTGAATGGCCTTTTCCTGACAATCCTCTCCAGGCTGCGGTCATCCCTGCTGCTTGTGCACCTTTTTCTACCACACTTTTCCCTTCCACATAACCTTCTATTGATGTGCTTGGATACAGTACTTTGGGAACATCCAACTTCTTTTGCAATTACCTTTTGGGGCTTTCCCTCCTTATGGAGGGTGTCAATGATGGTTTTCTGCACAACTGTCAGGTCAGCAGTCTTTCCCATGCTTGTGATTCCTACTGAACCAGCCTGAGAGACCATTTAAAGGCTCAGGAACCCTTTGCAGGTGTTATGGATTCATTAGCTGATTAGAGTGGGACACTTTGAGCCTAGAATATTGAACCTTTTCACACTATTCTAATTTTCTGAGATTGTGAATTTGGGGTTTTCATAAGCTACAGCTACATACTCATCACAATTATACCGAAGTAAGGCTTGACATATCTCGCTTTGCATGTAATGCGTCTATCTCATATCTTGGTTTCACCTTTTGAGTTGCCTTACTGACATAAATGAATATTTGCACGATATTCTAATTTTTCGAGTTTCACCTGTATAGCAGCATCATAGGACAATTCAGAAATGTCTGAAGCTATGCCAATAAAAAGGTAAGCAAAAGTCAACAATTCTGTGCTACTCTTTAACATTTACAGCAGAAAGAAGTGACAGAAAAGATTACCTCACTTCAACTTAATTTTATAAATTTAGAAGAATCGCATTATTGAACATTTCCCTATCTTCTAAAAAATGCCCAATATTTTATTGTTTTGCTTTACTTACAGCTTTTGTTATTTCTATGTATTAATGGAAGCAAAAGACTGACTTGCAGGGGGCTTCCACACACGCCAATATTCAGAATGGTATCTTACCTGATACCATTGACACTGAGTTCAAATCACGAGGCTCACAACCAAACCTACCCAAACAAGGGGGGGGGGGAGAAGATGCTTGTAATCCTGTATTCATATGGACACATAAAAGTCAAATCACCCTTGAATCAAGCTCACCTTCTCCGTGCAGTTGTCTGGGCAAGCTGGCTGCCATGGGGCGTTTTTCCGACCTCCCAAGCCGGCCCCATCCAAGAAGTAGCCAAGGCCGATCCTGCTTAGCTTCCGAGCTCCGCCCGAGGCGCCCACATCCCGCCGCCCCGCTGCGCTAAACCCGTGGCGAGGGCCCCGTTGCCCCGGGCCCCGCGCGCGGGAGCTGCGCCCTCCCCGCCCGCCCACCTGGTGGTAGGTGGTCCCGGCCTGGATCATCATCTGCTGGGTGCCGATCATCTTCTTGCGGCGCTTGCACTCCTCCTTGAGCAGCCGGATCTGCTGGGCCCCGCGAGCCACGTCCTTGGCGAGCAGATCGCGGTGGGCGTCGGCGGCGCGGAGCAGCTCCTGGCCGGCGCGGAGCTGGGCGCT
Organism: Python bivittatus; assembly: GCF_059951505.1. Lineage (NCBI taxonomy): Eukaryota > Metazoa > Chordata > Lepidosauria > Squamata > Pythonidae > Python > Python bivittatus. Next base: position 777,786 of record NW_028277044.1, on the reverse strand, counting down.
GAGGTAGTCCTGCGAGTGGAGCAGGTACTCGAGGCTGAGCTGCGCCAGGCGCAGGAGCTTGAGCAGCAGCGGGTCAGCGGGGCCCTGGCAGTGCGGGCATCGCTCGCGGCCGGCGTTGCAGAAGGTGACGTGCTCCAGGTGCTCCTGCAGCGCCGCCACGTCCACCTCGGCCGCCACGCGGTCCACCTCCACGGCGCTCAACCGACGCCAGTCCGGGCCGTCGTGCCGCGGGCGAAACTGGAAAGGGGGCAGGGCCGCCCCCGGCGGCGGAGAGGCCGCTGCCGCCATCCAAGCGAGCGGGGCTGCCTGCGGGGACAGAGAGACGGAGGTCCCGCGCCGCCGTCCGCCGGGGTGACTTGGCCGGCCGGCCGCCGCGTGTCCCCCCCCGTTGCCGCGGCAACCGAGGCGGCGCTGCTGGAGTGTCACGCGGGGGGGACGCGACTTCCCGCCCGCGAACGTCTCCGCGACCCTGCGGCAGCAGCGGATTTTCCCTGCAACGGCCTCCCTTCGTAAGGAAAGTAGGGCCCTGAGCTGGCTGGGGGGTTCTGAGCGTTGAATCCGCCCACTTTAAAGCGACTGAAGTTGAGGAACAGGCCCCGCCTTCGCCCCCCACTGCCAGCCGGGGCTGGGGCAGTCTGATTGCGAGGGGCTCCGGATAGGCTTTGGTCGGCCTGTTCTCTGGGAGAAAAAATCACGCACTGATTTAGCAGTTTTACCGACTCCCTCTCATAAAATAAATTCCGCTGCATTAGAGCAAGGTGAAGCTTATTCCCACAAACGGATCAGAACCCTGGCCATCCAAAGAGCAAAGTGTCCCAACAAGTTGAGGAATTAGAAAAGTGATAGGTTTTAGGCGTGCACTGGTCTTTATTTAACGTTTTTAATCATCTGCAAGAAAAACGGCTGATTTCAGCTTTGGCACATCCAAAAGTAAGGGGGGAAAAGAAGATAAAAACAGGTCATTTTTGGAGGTGCAGAGAAGCTGAATTCAAGCATCACAAGCTCTTCATCCTGGTTCCAGAAATTAGCACTGGATTTGACTGTCTTTAGAGCACATAAAAGCATCCCTGTTTTACTGTAAGCACCCATTCTGCATTTACAATCCTGTTGTTATCACTCCTAATTTATTTCTGAAGCATCTAATAATATAGCATCTAATAATCCTTCAATCCAATAGTGTAGTGGTATGAATCAAAAATGTTTTAAGATGTCATATATATTGTAACCTGGAAAAATGTTGCATTGGTGCAGAAACAAGCTTTCCACAATTCCCTGCTTCCCTCCCTTGCTTTGTACTTCCAACACTTTTGTCCAGATCAACACAAGGAAAATTGTTGGTTAATCTGAATTTTACTTGGGGTTGTCCTCAGTGATCCAGTTGCTTAGTCATGGTTTGCTGATAAGCCATAGTTGCCCGAATTCACATTAAGCCATTATGTGGCTTGATTTTGGCTTGGTATGTTGCATGCATCAGTATTATTCATAAACCATGATTTATGGCTTAACATAATAGTGATAGCAGCCAATTGTGGCTTGTTAAAGTTTTTAAATTCTGGCTTCTGAATCCAGCCATTATGGGCCTGTGTTATAATGATTCTTTCCCTTTCAAGTTAATCAGAAAGGAATCTTGTTTATCTTTGATTACAATCTACTGATTTTTGTGAGAGGATTTCATGCTCTCTATTATAGAGTATAAATTAAATCTATCAGCACCTCCGACTTCAATATTGTATTCTCTGTGGTTACAGAACAGTCATATACATACACATATATATGAACATATATAGGTGACATGTATGTATGTATGTATGTAATGTATTCACACACTTCTATCTCTGACAGCAGATAAAGTGGGTTGCAATCCGTACCAGTGTACCGTATGCCGTGAGAAAGACGGGGGTTTGTAGGGGGCCAAAATACTGTTTTTTAGCCAACAAAAGCTCCCATTAAAAATGCCAATAGTAATATTGACACATTATGCAGCCCGGTTACACGGCGTGTTGCTCTAACCTCGGTATTAAAAAAGGCACCTTCCCCGCGGAGTTAGGAAGCACGTTCGCATTCAAGCCTTATTCCAGCAGCCCAGTCCGACTGCAAAAGAAGGACCAGCGCAGGGAGGCGAGAACAGGCAAGCGGACTTCCCGCTACCCCCGCCTCCCTCCCTGGGCTCGCTCTCCCGGGGCGTTTGCCCGGCGGGAGCTGCAGGAGCGGAACGAGCTCCCTTTGCCGGATGCGATGCGGCAAGATCCCGTCACAAAGAGGGGCTTTGCAGAAGGGTCGCCCGGCGACAGGGGCCGGGGTGAATCGTCTCTCCCTTTCCACCCCGCCGCTGCTCCCCTTTCCCTGGGATCTCGAATTTGCTCACCTCACCTGGATCAGTCGACGCTCCAGAGAAGCGGCTGGCTCGACTACCCGGCCCCGCCGCCTCCTCTCCCCTCGCGCGCTTCCCGCAGGCGACCGCGTAGCCCCCGCCGTGAGATGCGCGGGCGCCTCGCGATTCCTTTCTGTCTTCCCCCTTCCTCCCGTCCGTCCAATCCTATTATCCCCAAGCGGGGAGGAGCAAGCAGAGGCACGAAGCGGCCTTGGCCTTGTGGGGAAGAAGCTGCGCTCGGGCCGGGAGGAAGGCCCGTCTGCAGAAGAACAGGGCGGCCCCTTCGGTTCCTCCTGGAGCGAAATTCCAGAAGGAGGGGACCGGTTGGGAGGAAGCGAGGGCGGCTAGATGCACACTTACGGGTTTGCAGAAGTGGCTTTATGCAGGCGCCACTCCTGTGCAAATACGTCCGAAATGAATCGGTGCCTAGATTGTAGAGCCAAGACCCCGCTGTTGGTGAAGATACCGTGGACTCGCCCTTCTTGGCAGCCCTGCAGAAGGGAGCTACCTTTCCCTTTTTTCTACGTCGTCGTCTGGCCCACAGGCTGGAGTTTTGTGGGGGCCTCAGCCAAATATTGCCTAAGTCAGAGGCTGCTCAGCTTCTGGGCTCAGGGGAGGGCTCTGATTGCAGGGTTGCAGCCACTATCTTGACAATGTTGACCCCTCACACACACACCCCTGGATTATAAAACACTGTAACACAGTTGTGTGTAAGGAATGGTGGGAGTTCTGTTGACAGCAGCTTTGGTCTGACTGCAGCTAAATTGGAGAGGAGGGCTCAGCAGGCAGGTGTGGGGGGAACCTCCCTAACATTAAGCCAGCCGCTTTTTCTGGTGGGTACGTGTGTGTGTGTGTGAATGTTCCTGGGCGGCATGAGTGAAGAACGTCTGGAGTGTATGCCCCAAGTATATATTCCCACCAGGGTCACCCAAAGCCTGAAGGTCATCCCAGCTGCCCAACTAAAGCCAGCAGGCATCTGTGTTGGGCAGCGGTAATATAGGAAGGTGCTGAAGCAGAAGATCACTTTAGTGACAACAGCAAAGACATCACTTTATACTGTGTGGGAGAAGGCAATGGTAAACCACTCCTGTATTTTTACCAAGGAAACCACATGGACAGAAAATATAAAATGATTGATGATATAGTGCCGGATGATGGCCCTCTCAGGTCAGATGGCACTCAACGTGCTACTGAGGAAGAGCTGAGGAACTTCTGGAGAACTAATGATGCGTATCATGTAGCTAGATTAAAGCTTTTGGCACATCTAGTTGCTGATGTTACCATGCAGGAAAAGAAAATCCGAAGCTGCAAAGATAAAATTACAGTGGGAACATGGAACCTAGGAGGCATGAATATGGGAAAACTCACCACAGTGAAAGTTGAATTGACCACACCTTGACTTCTTAGGCATCAGCAAATTGAGATGGGCTGGAATTGGATACTGTCAGAAAGAAGACCAAACTATTTATCACCAGGACCCAGAACACAAAGGACTGGCATTACCTTCACAACCAGAAAGTATATTGCAAAAACAGTACTTGTGTACAACGTAGTCAGTGACCCAGTAATGCCATTTGGACTTGATAGCACATAGTCAGTCCTCAATTCACGTAGCCCAGGGCCTCGGGTTATGCCAAATTTTCTGACGCTGGAGCAGGATAGTGATGGCTTTTCCCAGAGCCTCCCATCACCATGGCCCCTCTGCCTGTACCTCTCTGCAAGCTTGCTGCCTGTATGTGCTGTCTTGGAGAGTGCTGACCCGTTGCCTTTATTGAAATAATACTCAGCTACCAGTCCGAGACAGTGATGGAAATGTCCTTTATTTCTGGCAACAATATGATCTGAAATGTCTGCTGAGCAAATGTTGATCTCTGTTCAGTCTTTCAACTGGCTCCATTGCAACAAGTTTTATGTAGCATCGCAGTAAAATGGCATTCGGTGAGCAGTGAAGTTTTTTACCAGTTTCAAAACTCTATAGAAGACAAGCCTTTGACAGCCAGTTTTGTTCATTGGCGTAGCTGCTATCTTGATTATTTTTCAAAACTTAGATCTGTAGCATGAGATAGGATAGAGCCGGCCTCATCCTATTTTAATAATACCTTAATAATATAAAAAGAGCTTTATTTCTTTTCTGGATTTTTTCACAGACACTGAATAGTTTTTGCATTGAATCATTGAAAAAACGGGTTTTTTTTTCTTTTTCCTTTTTCATTCCATAGAAAAATCTGCTAAAGAGGAAAAGTTGAATACTTTCTTTTAATAATTAGCATAGCTAACAGCAGTCCTCTATCTGGAAGCATCCCTAAATGTGACGTTTGAGCAGCTTTTTAAAAATCCAAAACCTCATGTTAAGACCATGCCTTTAGTATTTGAGTTTCTTCAAGCAAGACTTGGCTGATACATACATCAAGAGGATACAAAGGAGAGATGTAACTGATGCCACGGTCTTAAGATGTTGGAACTGTTTGCACACAAGCAACCTGGCTTCCATAAGGTATGAAACTGATGTTAGACAATTCTAAAGATTTTCAAAGCTTATTGGGAGAAGAAAGAAACAAATAACTATCAAATTACACTGCTTGGCCTTACATCACGTTAGGTCACAATTATCTAACTGGATATTAGCCTAGTGTGTCATGGGAAGGCTGCTTTCATAGGTACTGTGGCCATGTTCAGCCAATAGCAATTATTTATATATTAAAATGCCAATAGGTATAATATGCTGTTCATTTATTAGCATCTTAGCAGCCTCAAGTAATAGTAATACTACTAGCAGTTTTATTTAGTGAGTCCTTATAACCAAGTGTACTACAGATAAGCCAAAATTATATACAATATAAACCAATATCATAATAAAACAAGGTAAGATATTTTCTATTACAATAGAATAATAATTAGAAACAAAACAAACAATTCCTAATGCTAGCACAACTTTGTTATATAAATCTACAGTGAAAAGTGAGAGGGAAGATTTTTCTGACTTCATAAAGGTACCACAAAAGGAAGTATTTTAAAGACCTTTTTAAACATCTAGAGGTCAAACTCCAGATGTGCCTCCAGAGAGAGTTGATTCTAAAGAAGGAGTTTCTCTTTTTCCTAAAAGGGAAAAAGTCTTATGTGAGGTGGTAATTTTAACATCTGCGCTATCAAGCTGAACATACAGGAGCATCTTTTGTAATCAAGCTATTCAAATCATGAGATGATCTCGAATGCATGACCCAGAAAGTCAGCACCAGAAATTTAAACTGATAACACTCCCCAAAACCCAACCAATATAAGGACCAATGAAAAAAAGGAAAGTTGCAGGAGCAGTTATATTCACAAAAAAGCCTTCATGAGTTTCTTAGTAACTAAAGAAACTAAACTAAAGAACTAAAGAAACTAACTAAAGGTTCACACCAAATTGAAGGACAGACCTCAACCTCAACTTCTGTAGACAATAAGGAAGATTATTTTGATGGAGATATATAAGACCCATTACCAAAGTGAGAAACCAAGAGAGGAAAAACATATCTTAAGTACACAATAAGCAGAAAATATGCAGAAGAGGCTCAGGCAGATACCTCCCTAATTCACCTGAGTATAAGATGGGGAGGAGGTATAGCACTCTTAGATTTGCAAGCTTCTGCTGTTATAGCCACTCTCAGTAAAAGTAGCTTTAGTCTTCCTTTGGAGTTGATTCCTGGTCTGGTCTACCTGGTAGGGCTGACAATTTCACCCTAACCCTATCTTTACCATACTGCCAGTAGAAATGTTTGATCCTGTAAGTTACTCTGTCAGTCAATTCCTATTGTAATATGATTGTATGACTACCATTAATCGTAAAAGCATATGCAAAAACTAACCATTAAATCTAACCATAGACCTCATGGAATCCTAACCTTAACTTCAATATACCACCAACAGAAAGATTTTACACTGAAGTCTTCCTAGCACTGCAATTCCTATCATAGCATGATTTAAGACTACCGCTAATTATAAAAATTCCCCTAGAGTCAACTTTCACTCCAGATTGAATCACCTTAATCCTATCTTTATAGCAAAATATTTTTTACATCTGAAATGTTATCCCAGAGAGCAATCATCACTATAAAACATGTGGTTTAGATTACTACCAACCATAAAAACCTGGCAGAAATTTCTACCTTAAAATGAACATTATACCATTAATTATAAAAGACAAAAGCTAATTCTACTTTTAAGTATAGACATCAAGAAATCCTAAACCTAACCCTAGCCCTAACTTTACCACAACGGCAAAAGAAATTTTACACCTGCAATGTTATCCCAGGAAGGAGTCCCCACAACAACAAGGAAGCATAACTCTAGCTCTGTCTTCCCTCTTCTGCTAAGTTTCTGTCCTCAAAACTACCATGACAGGAAATCCCTACTTTAACATGAAGATAAGTATGACACTAATAATAAAAACTCAAACGCTAACCACACTGTTTTTCCCCAGATTTTTAGATTTAAATTTATTTAACAATCAGCAATACAGTGGAGCATATATAGAAGCAAAATACTGTACATATAATCTATCTTTTCTAAATGTTCATGTTCAGAAGAAATGGTTTCCGAAAACTTTCTAGTTCTTGGGAAATATCTTTGGCAAAGAGAAGTGCACTAATTTTATACACTCCATTTTTAGCCAAGGTGTTGATTCTTCTGAATTTATCAAGCTAAAATGTTATTGATACAATTAGCATCATAATAGGAGTTAATATCTAAAATTCTGAGGTCTCCTCCACTGTTATTTTGATGAAGAACCTTTGAATTTATTCTTGCTTTTTTACCAGTATGTATACATTTTCTAACCATTTTCTGTCATTTAATAAAAGGGTTTTTTTTTAATATGTGTATATATATACCTGTGTGTGTTTGTGTGTGTGCATGTACAGGGTGTACCAAAAGTCAGGCCTTACAGAAAATGTATAAATTACACATTGTTTGAATTGGTTGCCATTTTCTTCTAAGCACTTCCTTACTTGTTTGACACATGACATTTGAACATTCCGAAGTTCAGTACATTTTCGCTGAAAAGATATCTATTAATAAAACATTGTGATTGGCCTTTGGGGCCTGACTTTTGGTATACCCTGTATATATGGGTGTATACATGTTTGGAAAAGTTGTGAGCAGTGAAGAAGTACCCACATTTTTACTATAGTGCTGTTTTAGAAATTATGATACAGATAATTTAAATTTTGATCTTTCCTTCAGTTTCCTGAGTGATAGATTAATGGTTTGAAGTTCAGTTGAAATAATTTGACTAAATTTTTAGGTATGTGAACCCCTAGATACTTGAAAAAGTGCTTACGTATTTTAATTCCTGATTATCTGCTTTGTACTGTCATGGGTGTATTTACACACAGAAATTCTGGCTTAGCAAATTTAATACTTAACTCTGCTAATTTACCAACATTTGCAAAAGTGTTCATAATTCTAGAGAATGACTCACGAGAATTTGATAGGATCAGGGCAAAAAGATTTACTTTATAAAGTGTAGCATTGATATCCCACTTCAACATTATCATCTCCTAAGTTCTTACTCCTCTTATTTGGATTTCTTCTCTTCTGCTGCTCCTGAGTTGGTAATAGATCTTCTTCATTCTCTTTCTTTCTGTCAGCCCTACGATGTAGAACAGACTAAGAAACAGATACCAGGGAAGTCTAAAACTACTTTTATTAAGATGGACTATTGTAACAGAATCTTGCAAATCTGATTATGCTTTGCCTCCTCCCTTTCTTATACTCCTGTGAATTAGGAGGGTGTCTGAGATGTTTACACATTCCTTCTTCTTGTTTTAGATTCAAGCCATGTTTAGCTACTCATTGCCTTACTAACAGATCTCTCCTCTCTCTGTCAAGGTCATCCCCTTTCCTCCACACTCTCCTCCTCCTCCTCTCCTGAAGGTCTCTGGGTGGGATATATAGACATATATTTTTTCTTTCTATGTGGATACAGATTTTTTTCTTCCCATACAGAGTTATTACTAATCCGAAGGGAAATGTCCAGCTATACATTTTCCTAGGCTTTCTAAGATTTTTTTTTTAGTTTTTAAATTAATGCCTTTTTCTGAAGAGTTTCAGTTGATATATCTTGAAATATTTGGGCTCTGTCTTCACCACAATATATGTTTTCCATTGTTCTAGCTTTTTGCATAGCATTTTTAACACAATACAGTAGTGTGAAAACTTAATAATAGTGTCGCTAGTTTTTTTTTTTATTATTATTACTCAGAAGATTATACTGTCGTATTTGGTGCACACTTTCCATGTCTTCAGGACTAATGTTAATCTCTGGTAATAACTCATTTAGTCAATTTAGTTGAGAAAATATAGCCTGTCCACGTAATTCTTTTTAACCTAATGCTGCAACAGCAGTTGACATTCTCTAGATACAATCATATTGCACATAAAACTTGAGACTCTCTTTTCATTAGCTAAATTGTGGATGAATTCCTTTTGGTGACTTCTAATGTTTTATTTGTGGTGTTACCAATGTTTACTACAGTGGAGGACAACTTGGGGATTTCTTCTTGCAGTGGTTTAATTACTTTTGATCAATTGCTAAGCCTTTTTTCAACTCAGCAGACACTTCTGGTAGTGAGAAAGAGACATTACCCTCTTTGTGTTGTAAAATTTTGGGGGCCGTGATTCATTCTTCCTCCTCTTCTGAGGTCTCTTTCTTCTTAGAAAAGTAAGATGGCAAATTCTTTTTTTTAAAATCAGCTTTTGTTTTCTGGAACATACCACAACAATAAATTGTATCAGGAGACAGATGTAAGTGTTTCTTTTCACTGTATAGCTCAAATTCAAAAGAGAGCAAGAACAGTAGGACTTAGACATTATTTCTATCAGTGATGTCACTCCTTCCCCCCATGCTAACTACTATTAACTTTTAACATAGATCTTATGGAAGATCTATGTTAACACTAACACTAACTTTATCATGTTGGCAAAATAAATTTTGCCCTGAAATGTTATCCCAGACAACAATTAATGATATTAGCACTACTACTAACCAATAAAAGCTAACTCTCATCCCTAGAGCCAAGGAAACCCACCTCTCAGCTGATCTTCACCATATTCTACCTTACCAGTCACCCTGCCTGGAAATCCCTACCATAACATGAATGTAAGTGTGCAGTTAGCCCCAAACAAATCCTATTGCTAAATTTAACCATAGACCTCAAGGAAGCCTAACCCTAACCTTATCTCCCTCAGCTACTGGTACATTTTCTATCTTAAGAGTCAATTTTGTTTTTGTATCCACTGTTCAGTGCCCAGAGCTGTATATTTAAGAAGAGTGGGTGGGTGGGTGGGTGGGTGGATGGATGGATGGATGGATGGATAGCAACAAACACATAAATAAAATTTATCCTAACAGCAAAATAAACTTCATACCCTAAATGTTATCCCAAGAAACAATACCCCCTGTGACATGTCCTCAAGAGTACCACAAATCATAAAACTAACTCTCACTCTAAATTGAACCACAGACTCCAGACTCCAGGGAAGTGTACCCCTACCTTCCCCCTACTGCCAGTAGAAACATTCTGTCCTAAAGTCAACCTGGCAAGAAAATTAAGTGTACCACTAATCATAGCTTATATTGAGCATCAGGAGGCAGAAACAATTTCATCATATATTAGGACTCATCAGATGTATGTAGCCAGATCTCTCTAAGGAGTTCAAACCTTCTGTTAGGAATTGAACTCACAGGGCATTGTACTTTAGACAACTATAAATAGTACATTTGCTTTAGGAGCTATCCAGGTTCTCAGTCGCATTGCAGGAAGGGATATCCAGTATAGAATCTATCAGAATGGAATACAACAATCCACCTTCCCTTAACATCTCAGCGCACAGAGATATAGATGTTACATTATTTTATGTCCTTATGTATGAAATTTTACATTACTTCCACACACACACCCCAGTTGGAGGAGTGAGGAGTCCCAATATAGGATAAAACTGGTCACATACTGCCTCCTGGTGGTCAATGTAAGTAACAATACCACATATACCACTGTATAAAAATAGTAAAATTTTGCCCCTCCAAGTGGTGCAGGGTGGAAGTCATATAAAACCTCATACACAGGGACATGACATAATCTAACATCTATGTCTCTCTGCTGTAAGAGATTAAGGGAAGATGGACTCTACATATGATTCTGAGAGACCCTATGTTTTCTGAAATTCTTTTGTTGCTGACTAATTTAGAATTTGCAGGATGGATATCAACGCAGGAGGACATTACGGGAGGTGCCAGGATCAAAACAAACAGCATCATGTTTATTTAAATTGTTTACAGCACCAGGACTTTGGGTCTTCTGGTTCCATCCCCTGCTCAATGCAGGAATCCTCAGCCCATTCCAGACAAATGGCCATCCAACCTTTGCTTGAAAACCTCCAGTGACAGAACACCCCAGCTCCAGAAGGCAGGTTGTTCTACTGTTTAATAGATCTCAAGCCAGGAAATCCCTCTGATTTTGAGTTTAGTCTCCCTTTGCAAAACTTCTACCCATTGGTTCTTGTCCTACTCTTGGGCAGGATGGAGAATAAATCTACATTGTCTTCGCTGTGATAGCCCTTCAAATATTGCAAGGCTGATATTGTGTCTTAGTCGTCTGTTCTTTATGCTAAATAGACCCAATTCCTTTAACCATTCCTTTAAGATTTAGCCTCCATGCCCCTCACCATCTTTGATGCTCTTCTTTGCACTCTATTTCCTCAGCAACCAGAACTGGACACACTGTTCCAGTTTGGTCTGACCAGTGCAGTGTAAAGTAGAATTATCATTTCCTGTATCACAACACATATGGCTCTATTGATACAACCAAGTTTGCATTAGATATTTTGGCAGCTGCAGTACATTACTGGCTCATGTGGTCCACCAGGATGCCTAGATCCTTCTCACAGATCTCTCTGCTAAGCTAGGTACCATACATCTTGTACCTGGACATCTGGTTTTTCCTACCTAAGTGCAGAACCTTACATTTCTTGCCATTGAACTACATATTGTTGCATAGGGCCCAATGTTCAAGTCTATCAAGCTCCTTTTGAACCTTGAGCCGTCTTCTGTGGTGTAGGCAATGCTCCCAGCTTTGTGTTATCTGCAGACTTAATGTCTTATATCCCCTCACCTAAGGTATTCATGAAAATATTGTATGGCACTTTTATTTCCCAAGTTTCAATAAAAAGCCAATAAGAAGACTTGAGATGAGACTTCTGATGAATAGCAGATGTATTTTGATCAAGACACAGCTAGGTGACCCCAATCAACCCATTAACAAGAGATGTTGATGGAACCACACCTCACAAAACAAACATCAGAGGCTTTATAGACATTTAAATCTGTAATCAGATAGTACATCCCCTCATACCCATACAAGGGATTTTTGGGACGGTCTGAGCAAGTGAAAGGTGGTTCTTAGGAAGGTAAACTTAAATGTAACTTTTTCTTCTGGTTACCAAGGGAATGGCATACCAGATTCTTCTTATCTTTTTCTGGAATGTAGGGCCTCACAACTGTTGCAAAAAGCTTGGTACAACATTGAGCTTGTACTCGGCTAATTGCTTATTCAAAGACAATCGGGCATTCAGCAAAGAGATGGGGGGGGGAGAAACCAGTGCTCTTTACAAAACAAAAGCAAGTTAACCCTTTAGAAATAAAATAGAGTGCACTGTTACAGGTATACATGATGTGAAGCATATATATATATATATATATATATATATATATATATATATATATATAAAATTTTGTATATATAAAATATAAAATTGTGTATCAAAATAATGCCCTTAAATATGAAAATAGAGCGCCAGTTCGGTGTAGTATTGAAGGTGCTGGGCTAGAAACTAGGAGACTCTGAGTTTTAGGCCTCCCTTAGGCACAGAAGCTGGCTAGGTGACTTTGAGCCACTCTCTTTCTCTCTCAGCCCAACCCATCTGACAGGGTGGTGGTTGTGGGGAAAATAGGCAGGAGTATTAGGTATCTTCACTCCCTTGAGTTAGTTGTGGGATAAAATAATAATAATAATAATAATAATAATCATCAGCAGCAGCAGCAGCAGCAGCAGCAGCAGCAGCAGCAGCTGCAGCATTGGGCCTGGGGCAGAACCCTGAGGTATCCCGCTGGATGCTTCCCTTTGTGTTGACATGTTGACATTGAACTATTAAGGACTACAGGTAGTCCTCAGGTTATGACAGCAATTGAGACTGGCATAAGCCAAGTTGTTAAATGCAGTGACTTACCTGTTTTGTGCAAAATGATATCCTAAGCATGTGGTCACAGAAAATACAATTGTATTTAAAGGTCCAGGCACCCCTGGTCAAATTACATGCCTCAATTAATCCATGCATGAAGATAAGCCAACAAAACCATCACATGTCAAACACGACATCTTTCTGTTAGTATTATTCCTAGAACAGCCACCTGACCTTGGCTGATCTTCCAAAAGCTAAGCAGGGTTACACAGATCCAGTTAGTCCTTGGATGGAAACCCACCTGAAACTCTAAAAAGTTGTGGACTGGGAGGCTTTAAAAAAAGTCTGGAAAGGAAGCGATCACAAGCTGTTTCTGTCCTTCTGCCAACAAACTACCTGGTCATGGCCATGAAGTCACCAGGAGTCAAGCATGACCTGAGGGAATCTTGCCTTTTTTTAAAAATTGAAGCAGCATTAGTTGTTGTCATACTTTTGACTGATTTTTTCCCTTAAATGACATTACATGGACAAAATTATTGCTGTCTTTCAAACCTATAATTCAGTCAGAATACAGCCTATATTATTTGATTTCATTTCATTTCAGAAAGAATCTCAAGGCAATACCTTCCCCTTGCCTTCCCCCTGTGATAGAAACCTGCCCTATTGCAGAGCTATTTTTGTTGGCCAACAAATGTTAAGCCTATGCTTTTAAGGTTAGCAGAACCGGTCTTTCAGTAACTTTTGCTAACAGACAAGTATCAAAAGATACTCTTCAGATTTTAATAAAATAGTAAAGAACAGGATGACATACATTTGATTTTTGTTTGAAGTTTAATTCCATTCCACATAATTAAAACACAATGCAATGGAGACGATTATTCAGCGATAAGACCTGTTTTATCCTCCATGGGGCTTACTTACAAATAAGTTTGTGAAGGGTTGCAGCATTAGTTGTATAATTCAATCTTTTGCAATTAATAAAATAGATAAGATGTGACTGACTTATTTGACCTAATAATAATCCACCTAATTTGAGTAAGCAAACAGTTGTTTCCCAGGTTAACAGCCTGCTGTGGGCTTCAATATGGTTTTCAGTGTTTTCCTTGCGCACAGTCACGAGAAGAATCCTGTGAAATTCAAAGGGTTTCTTGTTTTGGGGAACTTTTTAAAATATAATCCCGTGGAGATTTTTCCAGTCGGAAATGTCGTTCATCTATCGCGTCTCATAGAGTCGTAAATGAGCAGGAATAAACTCCTAACAAAGTGAGGGCGCTGTTACGTCAGCTTAGCTTCATTTGCCCTTAATACGCATTCTGAAGCAAAAGAGGGCGGGGACTGTTGACAGTAGTCTCTCCTGCCTTCCACGTTCCCCTAGCAAGAGGCAGGACGGCGGAGATGTCAGCCAATCAGCGGATCCCACGACCCACCCCGGGGAACCTAGTTTAGAAAGTTGAAAGTTTCAGAGTTCCGAGGTAAACTTACCAGTGAGTCTGGAGCTCGCGCGCGTGAGTCGGCGGGAAGTCATGTTGTCTCCTCAGACTTGTATTAACAAGCTTGGCTCGGTGCTTCCTTTGCTGTTGGTGCTCTGGGACCTCCACTATGAGGGTGAGAGAAAGCTCTGCTGCTTGTAGCAATCGTTATCTGGAAAGTTTAGTTACTTGGACGGGAGGAAGGACTTGCGGCGGGGCGGAGGCAGTAGCGTGTGTGTGTGGCGGGGGGGGGGGGGCGTTGATAGAAGGCCTCTCCTCTGACTGGGCTATAAGTGCGTGCATTTATAATGATGATTCTTCTTATAGAACTAAAAACATAATGTGACTTTGGATAATTGCAAATGTACAGCCTTTCTTGTGGAGAGGGGCTGCAATGAAGCCCCCTTGGAAAGAAGCGGAGGTGTCCCCAGTCTATAATGCAGTGTTTCTCAATCTTGGCAACTTGAAGATGCATGGACTTCAACTTCCAGAATTCCCCAGCCAGATATTATTAGATAAATATCTAAATGTTAAGTATTTTCTGGCTGGGGAACTCTGGGAGTTGAAGCCCACACATCTTCAAGCTGCCAAGGTTGAGAAACACTGCTAGAATGTAATCATTCTGCTTACTCAAATCAAGTGGATTATTATTAGGTCAAATAAGTCAGTCACATCTTATCTATTTTATTAATTGCAAAAGATTGAATTATACAACTAATGCTGCAACCCTTCACAAACTTATTTGTAAGTAAGCCCCATGGAGGATAAAACAGGTCTTATCGCTGAATAATCGTCTCCATTGCATTGTGTTTTAATTATGTGGAATGGAATTAAACTTCAAAAGTTCTGCTTGTGGGTGGTGTCAGATTAATGATGCTGAAAAGGCTCAGGAAGAGGGGGGAAATGATCCATCCCTAAGTGAGGTACTGCCCCTACAGGAAAAGCTCAAAATATCCTAACTGTTCTCATGGTAGGTGGTTCTTAGAAAATCGGCATAGTCCTGGGACATTTGTTCTAAAACGTTGTAGCTTATATGCAAGGCTGTACAAATTTACTCAATGGGTTTTACTTCATGTGAATTGTGTTTAGGTATTCAGCTCATGAACTGGTAAGTGCCCAGTGTTTGTTTTGCTCCAATCTGCTCAAGTTTCCTAACATTAAATCTACAGGTCCTTCAGGATTGGCTCTTCCATCTTTCAGAGAGAAAGAATATCACTGACCTTTGTCACAAGTCTTTTGAGGCAGTAGATAAATTGCGTAAATAAATAAAATGAATAAATGTAGCAGTATGCTCAAGGAACATATGATGAATATAAATTAGCAAAGGATTTCCTCTCAGTGACATCAGCATGCTAAACCTGTATGATTGGATAGAGTTGGCATGCTCCAGGCCCCTTCCATTAAGGACTGTCATCTACTGAGACCTAGAAAATGTGCCTTCTCCATTGCAGCTCCTGCCTCTGGAACACCATCCCTTCCCCCTCCCACAGATGCATCCAGCCCCCACCCTGACCATATTCAGAAGGGCTCTAAAGACGTGACTTTTTTCCCAAGCTTGGGTTAGAGTGGGTGGCAGGTCGTATTTGAGTGCCTTTTAATGGTTGCTTTTCCTCTAGCATCTGGGTGATTTTTGTTTTTAATTGTATTGTATGGTTGTTTTTACTATATACTACCCAGAGCTGTCATAGAGTTGGGCAGCCTTATACAGTTCTAAAATGTCAAATTTAAATAAACTTTAAAAACCCTGAGTTCATTGGCTGTATTTTGCAAATAAATTGTTAGTTGGATAATTGCAAATGCATGTGCACAGTTGCACATTCCAAATATTGTTTTAAAGTTTGGTCTCTGATTTGCTGCCTCCCTTTTATGCAGTGGCTCCCCATAGCTGTAGGAGTTGCATGGGTTGCAGATGTTTTGACTTGGTTGTAAAAATATATTTTATCCTGCAGTCATAACTTAATAATATAGCTTTCACATCATGCTACCTTTTTTAGTTCAGGGATATGGGGTGTTTCCTTTTAGGTACTAATGTATGCTTATAATTAATTTGATATTTGGTGCTGAATATTTATACTACTTATATTGATTTAGTTTTCAAATTTATGCTTTCTGCTTTTCCACATATAACAGCCAAGATGAATAAAAATGAAAAACAGCAAAATATATGAATTTAAATATAACAGTATAACAAACACCAGCAACCCAGTTAAAACTTGCATGCAAATCAGCAGAAAAGAAAATAATTATTAGGTCTGTTAGAATTAATTTTTTTACTGTTGATCAAGGAAAGAAGTCCATGAGATGACTAGAAATATCTTCCTTAGAAGGGTAGCGCCTTGATTTAATGCAGTCAGTGAAAAGGCCATCCATTGTGTTCCACCAAGTGTGCATCAAATGCTAATAGAAGCTGAGAAAAAACCTTTAGACAAATTTGTGGACCCTTTAGTTAACTTGTGGCTGAATTTAAGAAATTCCATGGTTAAGCGTTCTGAAGGGACTGAAGTTGAAGTGTTGATTGTGGTATAATTTCGTGAAGATTAATTCACTTATGCCATTTATCAGTTGAGCAAGTATGTGATGCCCATATCTGGAATCCAGAGGGGTTTGTATGTGTATTTGAATACCGGAGACCAGGACATGTATGGGTTGAAGCATAAATTGATTTATTGACCAATACGGTAGATCCAATGGGTAATGCTAGAGACCCAATGGGTAGTGCTAAAGAGGAGTAAGGTCACAAGCCTTCTTTATTGATATATACAAATCATCCCTTCCATTTGATTGGTTACATTATAATTACACTTAAGCAGCAACAATATAATAGATAATGACCTATTGTTATTGTTATAATAATTGTAGTAGTGCAACTGATAAAATTACCTTTATTTATTGGGTTCATTTCTATGCATATTAAAACATTCATTGATGGAATGAATAAGTTGGGAGGCTGATATAGTACTGACAGGCCCACTGGATTGCCACAAAGCTCTGGGAATGCCCAGGAAGCCCAAATGTAAGCCTGAAGGCCACAGAAGCCACAAGGAGGCTGCTGGGAACATGGAGGCTGTGCAGGAGCGTGTGGAGGACATGGAGGCTAGGAAGTCTGTTGAGAATGCTGGGGATATGGAGGCTATGTGGGAGATGGAGATGCTGCTGAAGCTGCAGTGGTCTCGGAGGCCTCGTGGTTGGCAGCCCTGACTCCAGAGACCAAAGCCACCATGGATGCAAAGTGTGCTGGGCCTGGTAGAGCTGGTACTGACAGTGCAATGGGAGCCTGCAGGGCTGGTGGAGTGGCTGGGGCCAGCAGGGGCCTCAGAATTCAGGTACCTGGTAGTGTCATTGGAGCCAGTGGTAGGATGATGGCACAGTGGACTGCTTGGCATTTAGGGCTGGTTGTGATGTGTCAGATGTCTGAGTGACCATGAGTGGCTTTTTAACATCTGCACCTCCCTTGGACATTGGACTGCTAGGGTGTGGGCTGGTTTGGTCCTCTCAGTCTATCTCTGGACCTGTGTGGAAGGTCCTGGGGCTGCTCTGGAGGAAAGATGAAAGTTGTGGGGCATAACCAGGTTGTGCTGGGCTTGCAGATACTGTGCTTTTTGGGGCCTTTGCTGCCAGCTTGGAGGCCAGTGGTGGGCTCTGGAGTTGCCCAAACAGGGTTCTTCCCTGGGCCTAAGAAGGAGGTGTCTTTCTGTCTCTCTGGCCCTTTGGAGTTGTTATCTTCCACCCTGATGGTGGATGGCAGGTGGCCCTGGTTGGGTCCCTTGTGGGACAGGGTGAGTTATTGTGGCTTGGTTTGTGTTGGTTGTATGGGTGTGATTGTGTGCCTTGGCCTGAGAGGAGGGACCAAGGTGTGAAGAGAGCTGAGGGAGCAGGCAGGAACATCAGGACAGTCACAGGCAGAGATAGGTGTGGCGGTGACCCAGGGGCAGGGCGCATATGGGGACATTGGACTTGCCACTTTTTTAGCCATTCAGGTCTGATTTCATCTATCAGTGGTATCAGAGATATTGGTTATTTTTGTGATTTCCATTTTTTTTAAAAATGCAGGTAATAGAAAAACTCACCTTAATTTTTCCTCTTCCCTCAGGAGTACAATGTGGCATAAATGCAGAAGTAGAAAAGCAACTTGAATTGGGAAAGAAACTGTTGGCAGCTGGGCAGCTGGCAGATGCTTTGTCACACTTCCATGCCGCCATAGGTACGTACCTGAAGACTGCTGAGTTTTCCTTCTGAATATGTGGTTTTTGCTACCTCTAGTCCATCAAGATAAATTATTCTGGTGTTAGTTTCTGCATTCTGTCCCTGTCACTTAAATCTAAGTAAGCAACTATAGTGTTCACTTCCAGATAACTTCTAGCTATTCTGTGGTTTCTTTCATTTATATTTATTACAGTTTAATTTACGATTAGAACACAGATCAGTGGAACTTAAGTTAGTCATGGTGTTAGTATAAGTTCTTCATGGCAGAGATCAATTGTGGTATAGTGGTTTCAGTGTTGGCGCCAGGGGACTCCAAGCTGGACAGACACAGATCCTAGTCCCCTGCTTGACCATGGAACTTGCTGAGTAACTTTGGGTCATATTTGAAACTCATTTAGTGGAGATAAATTAAGGGGAGACTTCCCAGGTAAGCTGTTTTGAACTTGCTGAGGAGAAGGGAAACTATCAGTATAACAAATAATGGCAGACTCAGGTTCAGGTGTGGCTATTGCAAATAAGATCATCAATACTGCATTTGGATTGTGAATTGTGTAGGACTTGTTCAAATTTTCCTGATCGCTATGGGTTTTTACATTTCAGTGGGTGAGTCAGGCTTGTGCAGGGATTTCTAGAATCACAGAGTCCTAAAGCCTATTTAGATCACTGAGTCCAACTCCCTGCTCAGAGTAAGAATCCAAGTTAAAGCTTTGTTCTTTAGTTTCTAGCTTCCAGCTGAAGATTTCCAGAGAAGGAGTTCAGTAACACTCCACTGTCAAACGATCCTTACTGTTAGGAAGTTTCTTCTAACATTTCATTGGAATTGCCTAAAATCCAATACTCCGTTTTTTGGATTTTGAGAAGATAGAGAACAGGCCTTGGTGATATGTTAGATCCTCACTCATACGCTGTTATAGGAGAAGATAGATATAATAGGCCATCATTTGGAAAGTTGCATGAGAAAGGGATGTCACTGTCATTCTACCATTCTCCTCTGCAGTTGGAGGCTTCAGCTATTTTCTCTGTTTGCAACTCCAGTCTTTGGCAGAACAGAGATGAGAAATGGAAAAAAGGGTCTGTGTCAGGAAACTGCGAGGGGAGTAAGGTATGGGAATGAGAGTTCTCACTCTCTGCCTCTCTGTGCCTCTTGTAATATCTGAAAATATTTATGTGTGATGAGGTAGACACAAGAAAATAAATGTTTTCCATCATTGATTGTGGTTTTTTTGAACAGTGGTTTATTAGCTGAGTTAGCACAGCACACTGAACTGTAAACCATTTCCAAAATAGTGATTGAGTTAGGGTTAAGGAAGGGCTAGGATCATGGGTGGACTTATGCATTTTATTAACCCATTCCCCCCAAGTATAAGGTTAAAATTAGGGGTGATGAGAAACTCATTCTTGGTGAGCATTCTGGTTGCTGATTGAATGTTTTTATACTTGGTTCACAGTTCCAAAATATTCTAGCTATTTGCAGGAATTAAGCAAAAAGGCTGGTATGTTTCTATTGGGTACATGCTAAAGGCTTATTAACAGGGAGGGTGAGAAGAACATTCCATCACTGGTCTCCAGCAAGTCAATTATTTGGCCTTCCATAAGGGAAGGATGTAGAATCCAGGACCAAAATACAGTGGAGCAAAAAAGTATTTAGTCAGCCACCAATTGTGCAAGTTCTCCCACTTAAAAAGATGAGAGAGGCCTGTAATTTTCATCATAGGTATACCTCAACTATGAGAGACAAAATGAGAAAAAAAATCCAGAAAATCACATTGTCTGATTTTTAAAGAATTTATTTGCAAATCATGGTGGAAAATAAGTATTTGGTCACCTACAAACAAGCAAGATGTCTGGCTCTCACAGACCTGTAACTACTTCTTTAAGAGGCTCCTCTGTCCTCCACCCGTTACCTGTAGTAATGGCACCTGTTTGACCTTGTTATCAGTATAAAAGACACCTGTCCACAACCTCAAACAGTCACACTCCAAACTCCACTATGGCCAAGATCAAAGAGCTGTTGAAGGACACCAGAAACAAAATTGTAGACCTGCACCAGGCTGGGAAGACTGAATCTGCAATAGGCAAGCAGCTTGGTGTGAAGAAACCAACTGTGGGAGCAATAATTAGAAAATGGAAGACATACAAGACCACTGATAATCTCCCTCGATCTGGGGCTCCACGCAAGATCTCACCCCGTGGGGTCAAAATGATCACAAGAACGGTGAGCAAAAATCCCAGAACCACATGGGGGGACCTAGTGAATGACCTGCAGAGAGCTGGGACCAAAGTAACAAAGGCTACCATCAGTAACACACTACGCCACCAGGGACTCAAATCCTGCAGTGCCAGACGTGTCCCCCTGCTTAAGCCAGTACATGTCCGGGCCTGTCTGAAGTTTGCTAGAGAGCATTTGGATGATCCAGAAGAGGATTGGGAGAATGTCATATGGTCAGATGAAACCAAAGTAGAACGTTTTGGTCTAAACTCAACTCGTCGTGTTTGGAGGAGAGAGAATGCTGAGTTGCATCCAAAGAACACCATACCTACTGTGAAGCATGGGGGTGGAAACATCATGCTTTGGGGCTGTTTTTCTGCAAAGGGACCAGGACGACTGATCCGTGTAAAGGAAAGAATGAATGGGGCCATGTATCGTGAGATTTTGAGTGAACACCTCCTTCCATCAGCAAGGGCATTGATGATGAAACGTGGCTGGGTCTTTCAGCATGACAATGATCCCAAACACACCGCCCGGGCAACGAAGGAGTGGCTTTGTAAGAAGCATTTCAAGGTCCTGGAGTGGCCTAGCCAGTCTCCAGATCTCAACCCCATGGAAAAGCTTTGGAGGGAGTTGAAAGTCCGTGTTGCCCAGCGACAGCCCCAAAACATCACTGCTCTAGAGGAGATCTGCATGGAGGAATGGGCCAAAATACCAGCAACAGTGTGTGAAAACCTTGTGAAGACTTACAGAAAACGTTTGACCTCTGTCATTGCCAACAAAGGATATATAACAAAGTATTGAGATGAACTTTTGATATTGACCAAATACTTATTTTCCACCATGATTTGCAAATAAATTCTTTAAAAATCAGACAATGTGATTTTCTGGATTTTTTTCCCCATTTTGTCTCTCATAGTTGAGGTATACCTACAGTATGATGAAAATTACAGGCCTCTTTCATCTTTTTAAGTGGGAGAACTTGCACAATTGGTGGCTGACTAAACACTTTTTTGCCCCACTGTATATTACACACATGTGAGTCTGCAGTTAGAGATTAGAAGCTGTAGCATGTTGGCGCTCAGCTTTATTCTTTTATTGCCCACTTCTGGAAAGCCTGTCCTATGCATACCATTTTTAAAATTTTCATTAGAGTGCCTACTTTGCTGGAAATATTCCTTCATCAAGTTATATGCACTGGTAGACCCCCTCCTCACTCCTCCCCCCCCCCCCAGTAATTGTGTTATTATTCCTCCTTGTTGCTTGCTCCCTTCTATCCAAAGCTTTGGCTGGCTTGAGGCAATGTTCTGATTGCTACTTTTTCTCTTGCAGAAGGAGACGCTGATAACTACCTTGCTTATTACAGAAGAGCCACAGTCTATCTAGCCATGGGCAAATCAAAAGCTGCCATTCGTGACTTAAGCAGGGTAGTTGAATTAAAGCAGGATTTCACATCGGTAAGCAATGCTTTCTAAAAATTCCTTCAGGGTGGCTGGAAATGGCTTTTGGTCTTTATTTTTCTGTTGCCTTTTAAATGGGAGTCTGTCTCCCTTTCTTTTTTAGTAAGTGGTCTAATCTAACAGGGAACCTCAATTATCATACAACTTGGGGGGATTAAATGTAGGCTACAATTCTAGGTGGGAAGACAGGATTTTCATAGTATTAATTCAGCATGTGAATTTTCTCTGATTACTGCAAGAGGTATTAATATGTTACTGTGATTTGGGGCTGAAGATTTTGGCATAACTACAAATTGCTGAAGTATACGCAGATGGATCCTTAAATCCTTTTTAGATTCTTAAGTAGTCTTTCTTCATTATCAAAATCATGATTGTTTTATTTGGAGCATCCATAATCTTGCTAATACAGTGGTATATAGCACTATGTATTTTGATGCCACTATATCAGCGATAATCGTAATATTTCTACTGCTTGGGAGGTGTATATTTTTAGAAAGTAATGCTGATGCTATAAAATCTTTGAATAACGAAGTAACACTTTTTAAAATTGGAAAACTTTGGAAATATTGTGCTATATATCAATACTTAGTAATTTTATTGGTGATAGATTAGAGTTATATTTGTAGATCTTTATAAGATTCAAACTGGGATCTGGATTTTTTTTTTTTTTTTTTGGAGTAATGTATAGTAATTTTACCTTGTCTTGTGTTGAAACCAAAAGCAGATGCTGTTATCAGAAGCAGAGGCATCTCTCTGTGTGTAGGTTTTAAAAAGTCAAGATGGTGGCTGTAATACAAGTAAAAAAGGAGTAAGTCTTTGATCATGCAGCTGCCATATTGACTTTTTTGACCCCCATGTCTCTAATCAGAAATACTTTTTTCTCTCAGCAGTAATGATTTTGATATTTGTTTTGATGTTTCAGTAAGACTATAATTTGGGGGAAATTCAAAGTCATATGAAGCATTTACTTAGAAATCCTTTCAATTTAAAGGAAAATGATTGAATTGTGCCATCATTTGCAATGATACACTTTTGACTGATGTAATAATTTTAAAAAATCTTTGCTAAAAACTTGTAATTAGAAAATGAAGAAGCCATGCATGTTATGAATCAGACAAGGTAAGATAATGTCCCCATGGTTCTTCTAAAGTAATTTAAGTGAAATGTATTTTTTTGCTTCTATTAAACAGTTCCATTTACAGTATTTATTTAATTTCTAAGGAGCTAAGTTGACTGTCTATTTGTCCCTCCTCCTCCATGAAGTAGTGAAGCGGGGAGACCAGGACCATCTGAAAGCCTCATTAGAGTTATGCCTTGGAATACCCCAGTCTTAATCTGGCAATCTGATCACAGTGGCTGTTTTTGTATTACAAAATTATTTTTCTTTAGGCAAGACTACAAAGAGGGCATCTACTGCTTAAACAGGGAAAGTTGGACGAAGCTGAAGAGGATTTTGATGGCGTGGTAAGTGAAGTACCTCCTCGAGGCATAATTGAAGTAGCAGCATATGATGAAAGGGTATTAAGCAGTGTATGTCCCCTTATTCCTATACTACATACTGGTGGAATAGTTTAGAATTTGAGTAGTGCTAGAGTCAGCAAGAAATTAGGACCATGTAAATGGTGTTGCTGCCCTGCATCTTCAACTATCTTTTAACATTGATATGGCCTAAACCTAGAGTCCTGCACATTTCTGCACCAAGGAGAGACCATTAAATATATAATTGCCCAATGGTTGCCAATGGGTGGGTGCATTGGGACATTTCGTATCTAACTGAGAGGGAGGGAAGGCTAAAAAAAGAAAAACACCTTACCCCCCCAAAGCAAAATAAGAATGAGGGGGGTGACATTTGAACTCCAAAATACACAACAGTTCGTTTTCAGAGAAGGTAAACTAATGAGTCAGAGACAAGAAAATGAGTACAAAGTAAAGGTAAGAAATGTGACCTAAATGCCTGATTGCATGTTCTTCTTCACAATGCACTATCGCGTGTCATTTCACTGAAAGCAAGCTGATGATTCTCAGAAAAATATGCATCCTAGGAGACAAACATGCCCCAAACCTTCAGTTGAAACCTATGCCTGGAACAGAAGAGAAAACACACACTTTTTCCCTGCTTTCTTCAGCCTTGCAGGATGCTCTTAACCAAATCCCAAGCTGTACTGGATGCTCTCATTCCCTTTTTCTACTCCTGCAAGATGCTCCCTCAGCTCATGACTTCTGCTTTACTTTCTTTTCTTTTTTTAACTTTTTTAAATTAATTTTTAATTAATTTTTTTTAAAAAAATTAAAAACAGTAAAAACTAGCAAGAGCTAATATTAAGAAAAAGAATAAGAAGAAAAAAAATTAGAAAAAAAGGATAGTAAAGATCAAGAGTGCAGAAAAAAAGAAAAGAAGAAAAAAAAGTTGAATCTGTAATTCAACTTCTATTCCAACAAATCTACCATATTCGTTCATCATATTCTAATTTTGTTTTTAATTGTGGGTTAACATATAACACAACTCCATTAACTTTTTTTGGGCCTGCCAAAATAAATTCTTTGTCCCAAATTCTTGCAAATCAAATATTTTATTTCCTTTTTTCTAGTATGAGTCTCTTGTAAACAAATTACATCTTGTTTAAGTTTTTTTAAATTATGAAACACTTTTCTTCTCTTTTGTGGAACATTTGCTCCATTAATATTCCACGTTAGCCATTTGTAATCTATAATTAAGCCAGTAATTTAGAAAAGTATATACCTGTGGCACCCAACTTAGAGTCCTCTTTTTGATCTTCCTCCTGGACAAGTTTGGCTTTTGAGCTTGTCTTCTCATCCTCCTCCAGGTCCCCTTCTGATTTTTCCAGAAATTCTGTAGCTTTATGAACAGAATTTTGTCGACATCTTTTCTGTTGGAAAGTAAAAATCACTCCCTCCAGTTTATCCCAATGAAACAAAATCTTCTGTTTCAATATCTCTGTCAAAAAAAAGCAATCCTTTCTCTTACATAAAATTCTGATGGGAATTCTTTTAATATAATTATATCCACATTGCCAATGTTCAGTCTGGTCTTAAAATGCCATTGCAAAACTTGATCCCTGGTCCTTTTCTTTGCAAAATGTACTAGCTCATCCCTTGGCACATGTCTTATTGCTGCATAGCATGAATTTACCCAGTACACCTTATCATTCTCATCTTCAGCTCTTTCCTCCTCCCAATTTAAACATTCTGCTAATACTTGAACCACCATTCTTCTAATACCTTCCCCTGGAATTTCTGGAATAGCTCTAAACTCAGGCAAAATTCCTTCTCCCTCAACTCCAGCAAAGCCACATTGTCCAATCCTTTCTCCAACTCAAGATCTCTAGTTTCTGTTTTATTCTTCAATGTTTCCATCCTCACATAACCTGCTTCGTTTCTTCAGAGATTTGTTTCATCTCTCCAGCAATTTGTTTCACATAACTGTCCAGCTTATCTATTCTTTCTTTTTTCCCCCCAAAGTCTCAAATTTAGCCCCTAATTCATCAAATATTGGTTTAAGTAAACTTAAAGTGACCGTCTTCTCCAACGGTTGCTTTACGGAGCCTCTTCTCATTTCTTTCACTGCCTTCCTTGTAGCCATGTTCTTTTTATCCCCCCCATAGCCAAATATATTAAATACAAGAGAAAGTAAAGAGACAGTTCATGCCTTCTGGTGTCTTTCAAGATGGAATTGCAGGCACGCGTCAAAGGAAGTACACAGGGATCAAGTTACAGCCTTCTTCTATTTTAGAAACCGAACCAATCAACAAGCACAGTCCAGCAAAACAAAACACTTTCCCATGGAAAAATCAAGCCTCGTCACTGCATATGGAGTGTCATAGAAAAATAAAATTCTAACAAGAAAGCTTCCCTTTTTAATATAAATAACTTTTAATATTTAATATAATTCCCTTTTAAATTCCAATTTTCATACAGCTTTTGGTGAATTAATCAGATTCAAATTAAGCTCTAATTCTTCTTTTAAAAATATAGACCCAAAATTAAGGATAAGCCCAAGAGAATTACTTATCTGTTGTGAAGGAAGGTCTCTCTTAAACTGAAAAATAATTAAAGTCCAAAGTATTTTAGAAATGAGGTTCAATTGGCTCTAGTATCCATATAAAGACAGCACCATAGCTGCAAACGAAGATGGATCCCCCACCTCCTGGCTGCTCAGCTCGAAAGCCATTCGCAGAAGCTTCCGTCCCCATGATTAGCTTTTGAGAAACAGCTGTCTGGAGACTGAATGGGTTGATTTCTTGCTTCCTCCTTGATTCGGAGCAAGTTGAGTGGCCAGCACTTGCCGCCAGCCGCCAATCCTGCTGTGATGCCATCTCTGCTATTTCAAAGATGCCTAAGCCACCACTGATCCCCCACCGGAAGCCCACTTTCTTTCTTTTCTTGAGGAAAGAATAAAATACTTCAGTATGAGGTGCTGACCTGCAACTGTGTCATTTTCTGATTCACATTGTCTGATTTTTAAAGAATTTATTTGCAAATCATGGTGGAAAATAAGTATTTGGTCACCTACAAACAAGCAAGATGTCTGGCTCTCACAGACCTGTAACTACTTCTTTAAGAGGCTCCTCTGTCCTCCACCCGTTACCTGTAGTAATGGCACCTGTTTGACCTTGTTATCAGTATAAAAGACACCTGTCCACAACCTCAAACAGTCACACTCCAAACTCCACTATGGCCAAGACCAAAGAGCTGTTGAAGGACACCAGAAACAAAATTGTAGACCTGCACCAGGCTGGGAAGACTGAATCTGCAATAGGCAAGCAGCTTGGTGTGAAGAAATCAACTGTGGGAGCAATGTGATTTTCTGGATTTTTTTTTCTCATTTTGTCTCTCATAGTTGAGGTATACCTATGATGAAAATTACAGGCCTCTCTCATCTTTTTAAGTGGGAGAACTTGCACAATTGGTGGCTGACTAAATACTTTTTTGCCCCACTGTATGTTAAAATCAGTAAAAAGGATCAAGTTGCTCAGTTGAAGTAGAAGACTGCACAAGACTATCAGTACATCTGATTGTCTCCTGGGGGGGGCTTGCTCTTTATTAAGTATGTACTTAATGTTTGAATTTAGGAGATTTAGGGTGCCTTCTTTTATACATCATAACTTTAAAGTGTTGCATTTTAAAAAGAAGCATTTATTAGCCATACATTTGGCAAAAAGAACTTTTGCTTTGTTGTGAATCTTCTTCTGGTCAGTTTCAGCAGGATGTGTTTTTTCAATTTTGTTTGTGTCTCTCTTACATGTTTTGCACTCCCAGTTTTTTCACTCCTTGCCTAATTTTGATGTGATTATTTCACATATATTCAAAATTCCTAAATGTAAAACAGCCAAGATGATGGTTCTTCTCCTGATACTACTCTTATTGGAGCTCAGAATTCAAAGTAAATATTAGGAAGCTAAAGACCACTCATTCTGCCTTGAAATAAAAAGAACAGATTATTTTGATGGCCTGTTTAATATCTGTTAAATATTATGCAACTTTTTGTCTCTTTTTTAACAAAGCGTATCTTAGTATAGAGGGAAGAATATGACAAAAAGATTTAAAATCTTTAATTGAGGAAACTAGAATACCTTGTCTAAATTGCAGCCCAGTATATTTCAAATAGAATTAGACTATTCTTTAGAAAAATAAAATTACCCTCCAGAAATAAGGAATTATAGGAGTTAAAAACAGGCAGCCAGCCATTTGATTAAGCTTCCCAGTGGGCAATATTTTAAAAAATAAATCATTAGGACAGAGTTCTTTTGAATATATTTGTGAGGGGATTTTTCTATTTGCAGCAGCCCATTCCTTATAGGAAAATAGGGGCCTGCAGTCGGGCCCATCGAAGTAATCATTCAGCTGGATGTGGGCATTGCCATCTGATCTGTCCCTTGCAGGGTCAGTTTTAAAAAGTGGGCTCAGCCTCACAGCCAGCCAACAGCTGGCTGGCAGGAGAGTTTCTAGTTGCTTTTTCCCCTCAAATCCCCACAACTTGGAGAACAACTGTTCCCCTTGAGAACTATTCATACAGCTACAGTTGGGAAAACAACTTTAATCCATTTTGTGCTGTTCCACTAGAGGCCAGCAAAGTCTGTACTTGACGGCTACTTTTGTTAAACTCCATCTCCCCTAGTGTAAATCATCATCATCATCTAAACCTTGGATCTTCTTTTCTTGTTTTATGACATTCACAAAAATAAGCAGTGAAGTTTTAATCTGCAGCTTTTTTTTTTTAACCCAGTGTATTTTATATAAATGAGTCCCATATTTCATTATACTTGTCCATACAAAGTATATTATTATACTTATTATTATATTATATATTGTCCATACAAACATCTATAGACAATTTGCTCATGATGGCCATATAACTTTATTAGAAATATATATGTATGTACTTGAATAATATTTGTATTAGATAAGCATATACAGAATTATAACTGTTTACTGTTATAATGATATAACACTTTTTTTGTTGTATATTTTTTTTATTTTGTAATCAAAAAATTTAAAAGTTTTAATTTGCAGCTAAAGGAAGTGAAATAGGTTCTGTGAAACAATGTGATACTTTCCCTTGAGTTGTATTTTTAAAAATGATAGTGCAGCCTCACTTTCGGTACTGAGTTTTTCTGTAATATCTCTTTTACAGGCATGTACCATATTTAACAATTCTGTTTGTTTCTGAAACGATCAGGAATTCTGTCAAGCCAAGTGAGCAGGCTGGGGGCGATGGGAGATTGTCCCATTAATCTTTCACCAGCCTAACCCGTTTTGCTTTCAGGAGAGAAAGAAGGGCAAATGCCTTCTGCAGCTGTCAGGCATAGGATCTAGAGTTAGGGACAATGACCAAAGGACACTTTGGGACACATGATTTGCAGTAATAGCTAAGTGCATCCTTCACCCTTTCATGTTTGTCAGTGGGTTTGCACTGCATGGCCCTTTTGGCCACTTGCCCCCTTGTCCTACGGATGCCCCTGCCATCAGGAGAGGAGGGCAGTAAGCTTAGTTGAGTGGGGTGACATGATCTATTCTTTCTTTGCCATCCCAAATATTTCAAGTAGCCAGCGTTAGCATTAACAGCCTAGTTAAAATGTTTTAAATCCAGAAATGTTTAGGGCTTTCTGCTTGTGGATCACCTGATGTGATTACCTGCTTTTGTATTTTTTAAAATCCAAGGTTTTGATAAAATGTTCTCTTTTACTCCTCCAGTAGAAATAGATCTGCACTTTTTCATTTTTTCCCATTGTTCTAGAACATGATTCCATTTGCTTGTAGCAATAATCCAAAAATTTGGGGGGGGGGAGCGGAGGTCATATTCATATTGATGCTGCTTCTCAGGTGCTCCTGTTGACTGTCCCTGGTAATGGGAGAAGCTCAAGTTTATAGCTTAGTGTAGATATGAGCTGTAGTCGTTGACTTGTTCCTCTCCTAACAAATCAGTCATAAGCCAAAATTTGGCTAATAGTATGTGAAATCCTTTAAATAAATAAAAAGGAGCTCAATGTATTTATCAAAACTGTGCTGAACTGTATAGATGAAGTGAATAAACACTCTTTGGAAGTGTTTGAGTTTACATATTATCTACAGCTAGCATAGCAAATATTGGACTGGTCTTGATTTAGGTTCTGGTGAACTAATTAATATTTTCTTCAGTTTAATTGGTATTAGGGATAATTGACTAATACATGCTTATTGTTTGATGATCGTAACATCAAGTGGTCATTTGAACTGGCCATTACATAATCTAACACAATAGCGTCCATTTGCCAAGGGTATACCAAATAAGTGATGTACATACGTGAACCTGAATTTAAGAGGATGAGAAGAACCCTGTCTAGTCTGGAATACTTTTCCCATAATAATCAGCTAAGAAGGCTACAAATAGGACATAAGCCTTCCACGCGTGATCCCCACTGAGAGGCATACTGTGTCTGATACCACCGACAGTATAAAATAATTGGAGCCCTGCAGAATAAATATCTGCTGAACTGGATGAAGACTGATAGGAAGAATGCAAGGTATTTATTCTGCATGGCTCCAATTATTTGGTCTGGCACTAGACAGCTGTAGAGAATTAGGGTTTTCTGCCTCTTTTTGCTCCCTTCTAGTGGTCATCTAGATTTTTGCAGCCCTGATTGGGTAGTCCTAGTTTATAGCTTGGGCTTCAATTTGTGTATACTTATTTGGGAGTAATCTCTGTTAAGCAAAGTGAGATTAGTTGGTGAATAAATATATATAGTGGTGCACTATTTATAAAGGTGTGGTATTACGGGTTTATTTTGGTACATGTTTTGATATTATGCCTGAGCTCTCAAATTTCTAATATTTAAAAACAAGGCAAACATGTTAGTGAAATCTTATTTAGAAACTGGGTCTTAATGTTATTTTGGAATATAATTTTTATTAAGGATTTTGATTACAGTAGTAAAAACTAATACAAACTAAACTTAAAAGAGAATACTAACAAAGAATAGTGCAAGAAAAAAAGAAAAAAGATATAAAGAAGTGACTTTCAATGTTCATTACAGCAGTATAGACAAATTTAGTAGCTCTTTACCCCCATAGGGATTCAAACAGATATTTCTTCTGTGGAGTCCTTGGTGCTCTTTGAGCTTGGTTGTTTGCTTGCAGACATTTCATTACCCGTCTAGGCAACATCATCAGTGCTAGTGAGTGTGGGGTTTGCTCCCTGTTTATATCCAGTAGTTTGCCCTGCTGGTATTGGTGGGGGTGTGGCTTTCTCCTTGGTAGCTCCTTTATTAGGGTATTGTTTTCTGCTTGATTATTTATCTGGTGTTAATCTCTGCTTATCTAGGTATTGGTTGCTGGAGAGGAAGTATTCTGGTCTTTTTGTTTCCTTACTAGCTCTTTTATTGTCTCTTTTGAATGGTGTGTAACTATGGTTTATCTCTATGTGTTTATTGATGGCTGATTTGTCTGAATGCCAAGCTTTCAGGAATTCCCTAGTGTTTTTGGATTTAGCTTGGTCTAGGATGCTCACAGTTTCCCAGTTGAAACTATGGTTGAGTCTGTCCATCTGTTATGAGATTAAGGAGTTTTCATCCTGTCTTCTGACTGCTAGTTGGTGTTCATGGATGCACCCTGCTAGACTTCTGCCTATCTGCCCTACATAGTGGCTGTTACAGCCCTTACACTGTATGTTGTAGATGACTCCTGTTTCTCTCCTTGGGCTACTGGGTCTTTCAGTTTACTTAAGATGTTTTGGAGGGCTCTAGTTGGTTTGTGTGCTATAGTGATGCCGTGTGGTTGTAATAGTCTATTGGTTGTTTTTGAGATGTTTTTGATGTATGGCAGTGTTATCCTTTTCATAGCTTGTTTTGGCTGTTCAACCCTGAGCTACATATCTCTCTTCTATTTTATTTATTTGTTTATTTAATTTATCTCTGCCCATCTCCCCTGATGGGGGACTCTGGGCGGCTCACATAACCCATTAAAACAATAAATATATATACAATCACATAAAACATGAAAACTGTACAAAATATTACTAAAGAAAAAGAAAAAATCCAAGAGGCTGATGGTTTCCAGAGCTGCAGATGACAGGCCTCTAAGGGACTAGCCATCCCCACGCTTGATGTCTTCCCTCCCCATCCCAGGCCAAGCGGCAGTGCCAAGTCTTCAAATCTCTCTGGAAGGCCAGGAGTGGGGGGCCAATCTCATCTCCGGGTGCAAGATATTCCAAAGGGCAGGGACTACAGCAGAGAAGGCCCGCCTTCTGGACTCCGCTAATTGGAGCTCTTTTACTGAGGGGATCTGAAGCATGCCGTCTCTGTGTGATCGGGTGGGACAGGTTGAAGTCATGGGGAAGAGGCGGTCCCTTAGGAAACCTGGTCCCATGCCATGTAGGGCTTTAAAGGTGATGACCAACACCTTGAACTGGACCTGGAAGCAAACTGGTAGCCAATGCAGCTTGTGGAGCAATGGTGTTACGTGGGCCCTTCTTGGGGCTCCAAAAATAGCCCGCGCAGCTGCATTCTGGACCAGCTGTAGCTTCCAGATACTCTTAAAGGGTATCCCCATGTAGAGCACATTGCAGTAGTCTGTGTGGGAGATAAAAGGGCATGAGTGACCGAAGGGCATCCCAATCCAGGAAAGGGCGTAACTGATGCACAACCCGAAGTTGTGCAAAGGCCCTCCTGGCCACTGTTGCCACCTGCTCTTCAAACAGGAGCCATGAGTCCAGGAGGATCCCCAGATTACGCACTGGGTCTGTTTGGGGCAGTGCTACCCCATCCAGCACCAAAGATGACAGAGTCCCAGATACAAAGGAGCCATTATCCCACAGCCACTCCATCTTACCAGGGTTCAGCTGGAGCCTGTTGTTCCCCATCCAGACCCTTACAGCCTCCAGGCACCGTGAAAGGCAGTCACAGCATCACTTACCTCACCTGGGATGGAGATCATCGGCATATTGATGATACCTCATCCCATGATGGCGGATGATCTCACCCAGCGGTTTCATGTAGATGTTGAAAAGGAGCGGAGAGAGAACCGAACCCTGCAGCACCCCATAAAGGAGGGGCTGGGGATCGGACTTCTTGCCCCCTATGACCACCGATTGGGATCGGCCCTGGAGAAAGGAGGTGAACCAGCACAGAACCATGCTGCCCACCCCCATTAGATATCTTTTCATCCCATATCCCATCCCTTATCTATAAGCAAATCCGTAAAACATCAACTTTTCAATCCTGGTGTCAGCAAAAAGTCTGTAAAGGGTTGCTAGAACTTTGCAAGAAAATGTTTTATTCTAACCTTGATCAGATAAGGCAGCTTTGTATTCTTTCCTTTTACTTCTAACAGCTTTAATCTTTAGTTCATTCAAATATTGTCGTAGGATTTGATTTCTCTTCAATTCTTCTTTATCTCATTGCACAGACTTCTTCAAAGGTTTAACAAGCCTCTTTTGTAGATCCAATAAGAAAACATTTCCCAGGTTCTCTTGGTTTGTCATTTGTATTTCCACTTTACTTTTTAAAACTTCAGCCAGTTTCTTTTGTATATCCAACAAAGAATCCTTTTTCAAATCATTCTCTTGGCCTGTCATTTGTAGTTCCACTTTTGGTACTTTCTCTGTCTTGTCAGACAAAATTTGCCCCACATCTGTCATTCCCTCATTAACATCTTTTGGACATAATCTGTCCATTGAGTCAGACATCATTCCTGTTGATACTGGAGTTACTAATTTCTGGCCCCATTCTTCAAAGATCTCCCTTAATATTTCCAATGTTATGACATTTTGTGTCATTTTGTAAGTCCCAGTACTAACTGACACCAAAAGCAGGCTTGTATTTTTTCCCCCTTCTACTTAGAGTCTTTAGTCCCCTTTAGTGTCCAGTTTCTAGAATCATAAAGTTGCTTATCTTTGTTATGACTTACTATAACCAAAATAGCCAAAATAAGTGTTTCCCACAAGAAGCTATTTTTTATAGTTAATTCCGAAATCTTATGATAAAAGTGAGTATTCCAAATTAACTGGACCCTTAATCCGTTTATAACAGATCAAAATCTTATTTAGCTTTTTGCTGTTTATTTCAAATTCTTTAAGTTCTTAAGCTTGTAATTAATTTTTCTTTTGTACAGATTTGAAGCTAAACTCATCCAGTGACTTTTCAAACTTGTTCTGAAGCAAACTTGTTCTAATAGCTTTAAGATGGTTAATAGGCAATTTCTGAAAGTGATTAGAAAGTGAGGCTTGTGAACTTAGCGTCTTTTAAAAGGCTCCACTGTGGTTGCAGGCAAGATGGCTGATCTCTTTGTCTCCTGGTGCTCAAACCCATGGAAGACCACTGTCCTGCGGTCTCTTCATGAGGAGCAGCTGTTGGAGCGCATGTGGGCAGCCTCTCATCCTCTCCTTATCCAGAGAGGTTCTGAAGAAGCAGTCTAGTCACCGGTTCTTTGGTCTTTGCCACAGTCATCAGCTCTGCTTTTGCAGAGACTTCTTCAGTTCACCATGCCTCCCCCGGCTGTCAGACCACTGGATTTTAATGTATTTTTGTCCTTGTTCTGTGGAAGGGCCTTCCCTGTCCAGGAACAAATTTAAACTGCCCTTGCCCTGCCTTCCTTTAAAGAAGCCTGGAGAACCTGGCTCTTCCCCAAGACTTAGGCTAGGGTGGTCCTTGGGCCTCCTTAGGTTGGACATTGTATGGGGAAGAGGGTTTTTATTGTTCCCTCTGGGCAACTGTCATTCTTTTCTAATATTGCAGTGTTTCTTAGCTTTTTAAATCTGAAAGCCTCCCAGAGTAGTTCTGGAGCCAGGTGGCCCTAAAAGGGGTTGAGTTGTTGGTGGTTTGGTAAATATCTCACAAAAGTGGCTAACCCAGGTCTCCAAAGTGTTTGAGTTCCCAGGGCCAAAGGCTTCCCCAGCAGTTTAAATGGCAACTAAACGCCAAAAGGTTTGCTTGTTTGGTCTGCAGGCACCAATCTCCCAATCAGCTCTTTGCCTCTGCATTTTCTTCACCACTAAAAGAGACTCTGTTCTGCTTTTAGGGGATGAGAGGTGGCATAACAGCAGTTTTCATTTTTGTATTTGGTAGTTCTAAAGGCAGCCGCTAAATTAGCCTTAGCAGGGTATATTCTTTGTCAAGCCAGGGTCTTGAGGCTTGTTTGTAAGGTTCCTTTGCACAGGAGGAGAGGTGCCTTTATGTTGATATTGTGAAAGCTTTAGTAATAGTAAGCATTTGGAAATTCATAGACATCTTTTGCTGGCTTAATGGACTGGTTAAGTGATGATATGAGGAGTTAGCAGCTGGGAAATTGCCACAGCACTCACTTTGGAACACTTAACATGGTGTTAAGAGCAAGTAACTCAAGTAAAAGGAAGTGATCTCTGCTAGGGTGAAAAATTACTTCAAAGTCAGTTCTGCCAATGAGTAGTATATTGAATACAGTATTGATGTTGATGGTACCAGATCCTTTTGGGCCCTAGAAAGTGGATTCTCTTTCTGGGTTACCAGGAGTTGAGCCATTTAAGGTCCTTATATCATAGCTGATAGCTAAAAGGGTAAGTCTCTAACCTCCTGTTGTTATGGTTTTATCTTTAGAGTGGTGGGAGCCAAGATGAAAGGAGCTTGGCAGACAGAAAATTTGGTGCATTAAAATGTAAGAGTAGGAGTTTGTCATCAGGTCCCCATCTGGCATTAAAATCACTAGCTAAAATCAAAACTGAATTAGGAAATTGAAAGGTCAAACCTGATGCAAAATCCTCAAAAAAATCCCAGGAAGCATTGGTTTGAGAAACCAATCTATTGCAGGCAGGGCAGATGGGGGATATAATTGAAGTTTGATTGAGATCAGAATGGTTTTGCCTCTAGTGCAAAAAACTAGGTGGTGTAGGTTTTGAGAAGAGGTAAAAGCAGCCAAAGTATCATCTATTGCTTCCATGTTTCCTGAAGTAGTACAATATCATGCTGTGGTAATAAAGTACTGAAAATGGGGTCATTCCAGAAGATCAGTTGTACAGTGTGACCAGAAACTCTAAAACATTTGGTTGAGAGGGGCTTCTAGAGTAGCTCAGGATAAAGTGCAAGTTTGGATCTGTCAAAGGGTGGATCATTCAGGCGTGAGGAAATTGTGTTTGAGTTGGTCTCTGGTGCTGATATACTTGAGTTCTAAACTTGTAACTGGGTCCTTGAGTTACAAAGAAATTATGCCTTGGCTGAATTTCCCATGAGCATTGATCCAGAGTAGCTGTAAGAGCAGGGTCAGCTTATGACATGTTTTGGCTTCTGCAGGAGCTATTTGTGTGACAGTGGTTTCTGTCGTTCAGCATAGTGAGAGCAGCAGGCTGTAAGATCAGGCAAATTAGGAGAAGAAATAGGTAGAGTTAATTCCATTAATTGGCAAGGGGCTGTAAGAACTCTATGGCTGATAATGTGAGGTTCTAAGCACTCTTTCATAGAGACACAAGGGCTGGTGTTGACAAATAAAGTTATTTTAAGCAATAGTTTTAAGTCTTCTAGTCTATGAAAAATAATTACTTCTTCCATCTTTGGTAGAAATGAAAGCAGTTTTTTAACCAATGTTTTTTCAGGGAGGACACCTGGAGCTGAGAGAGTTAAATGAACCCTGGTCAAGCCATCATTATTTGTGCTCAGGATTAGCCTATCTCCTGAGTTGATGTTGTCTGGAGGTACTTTGGTTTTTTCACAAACTGATTTGGCAGAGTACCTCTGCTACAGCAGAGGATTGATGTTCAAGTCACAAAAACACATTTTAATTAGATTTTCTCTAAAAAATGAGATGAAATAAAATAAAATGGAATAAAACTGTTCACTGAGAATAGCAAATAGCTAGATGGATAAAAGAAGTTGAATAAGAAATGCATTGTAAGAACTAGCATGGAAGAGCAGAGAGAGCTAAAGTCGCAGCAGCTCTGAGGGAAGGCAGGCAGGCAGGCAGGCTCTTTACAAATATGCAGTCTAGTGACAAAAACTGGTAAAACTCAGGATGACAAGTGGTTAAACTCAACATACAGTGGGGCAAAAAAGTATTTAGTCAGCCACCAATTGTGCAAGTTCTCCCACTTAAAAAGATGAGAGAGGCCTGTAATTTTCATCATAGGTATACCTCAACTATGAGAGACAAAATGAGAAAAAAAATCCAGAAAATCACATTGTCTGATTTTTAAAGAATTTATTTGCAAATCATGGTGGAAAATAAGTATTTGGTCACCTACAAACAAGCAAGATGTCTGGCTCTCACAGACCTGTAACTACTTCTTTAAGAGGCTCCTCTGTCCTCCACCCATTACCTGTAGTAATGGCACCTGTTTGACCTTGTTATCAGTATAAAAGACACCTGTCCACAACCTCAAACAGTCACACTCCAAACTCCACTATGGCTAAGACCAAAGAGCTGTCGAAGAACACCAGAAACAAAATTGTAGACCTGCACCAGGCTGGGAAGACTGAATCTGCAATAGGCAAGCAGCTTGGTGTGAAGAAACCAACTGTGGGAGCAATAATTAGAAAATGGAAGACATACAAGACCACTGATAATCTCCCTCGATCTGGGGCTCCACGCAAGATCTCACCCCGTGGGGTCAAAATGATCACAAGAACGGTGAGCAAAAATCCCAGAACCACATGGGGGGACCTAGTGAATGACCTGCAGAGAGCTGGGACCAAAGTAACAAAGGCTACCATCAGTAACACACTACGCCACCAGGGACTCAAATCCTGCAGTGCCAGACGTGTCCCCCTGCTTAAGCCAGTACATGTCCGGGCCTGTCTGAAGTTTGCTAGAGAGCATTTGGATGATCCAGAAGAGGATTGGGAGAATGTCATATGGTCAGATGAAACCAAAGTAGAACGTTTTGGTCTAAACTCAACTCGTCGTGTTTGGAGGAGAGAGAATGCTGAGTTGCATCCAAAGAACACCATACCTACTGTGAAGCATGGGGGTGGAAACATCATGCTTTGGGGCTGTTTTTCTGCAAAGGGACCAGGACGACTGATCCGTGTAAAGGAAAGAATGAATGGGGCCATGTATCGTGAGATTTTGAGTGAACACCTCCTTCCATCAGCAAGGGCATTGATGATGAAACGTGGCTGGGTCTTTCAGCATGACAATGATCCCAAACACACCGCCCGGGCAACGAAGGAGTGGCTTTGTAAGAAGCATTTCAAGGTCCTGGAGTGGCCTAGCCAGTCTCCAGATCTCAACCCCATGGAAAAGCTTTGGAGGGAGTTGAAAGTCCGTGTTGCCCAGCGACAGCCCCAAAACATCACTGCTCTAGAGGAGATCTGCATGGAGGAATGGGCCAAAATACCAGCAACAGTGTGTGAAAACCTTGTGAAGACTTACAGAAAACGTTTGACCTCTGTCATTGCCAACAAAGGATATATAACAAAGTATTGAGATGAACTTTTGATATTGACCAAATACTTATTTTCCACCATGATTTGCAAATAAATTCTTTAAAAATCAGACAATGTGATTTTCTGGATTTTTTTCCCCATTTTGTCTCTCATAGTTGAGGTATACCTATGATGAAAATTACAGGCCTCTTTCATCTTTTTAAGTGGGAGAGCTTGCACAATTGGTGGCTGACTAAATACTTCTTTGCCCCACTGTATGAGGCTGGGTTTTTGACTTAAAGCAAACTAAATTTATAAAGAGAAATAAATTGCTCACACAAATCATTTTTAAAAGCAGTTTGACTACTTGCATCTCATTTGTTTTATTCTTTATTAAGCTACTAATTAAGTAATAATAATTTTTTCCTTACCTAAATTATGTTGTTATGGGGGGGGTCCCTTTTTATGGCATAAGATCTCTTGGTATCATTTTTTATTGCAAGAAAACTTAAGTGAACAAACTATTGATGATCATGGGAGTGATTTCTAAGTATGGCATTTTTCATGAAAGGATGCATTTCTTGAAAGAAAGGATGCCACTAAAATCTCTAAATGGTGAAGAATAAGCAGTCACAATGAGCATACACATTGCATAATAATTGCACAGAAAAGTAGTGAACAGTGTTCACTAGATGACTGATCTGTTTGGATGACAACTAGAATCTCTCTTGGTGCATTGTGCGCATATCTGCTCAAAAGTAGTATTGAGTTCAGTCAAACCTCAGGAATTTTAATGTGATTTCCCTGGAAATCTGATGCTTCTCCATTTTCTTGTTGTGTGCTAAGTGTGCTTCAGTGTAGGCTGTAGTAACTTCAGCTCTGTATTTCCAGAGTGGTCCAGGCATACGGAATGTGTGATGGTCTCCTTGTTCTCCATTGCAAATCTCTATGGGCAAACCATGGCCCATACTGTTATAACAGAAGGCCTCTGGCATTTGAACATTTAATTCATAATAATACAAAATTTTCTCAAAACTTTAACAACAAATGTATTTATGAAATCTAAATAAAACCTCTATTAAATTACAGACTAACTACAGGCTGTTTCATCAGATAAATGGAGTCCCCTAATGACAGCGGAAAACATACATACATACATGTATATGCTGGGTAGATGGAACAGAATGAATAGTGAGATCAGATGGGAATTAAACTGAAATGGTACAGATAGAGATAATTATCTTCTGGGCAATGATTATTTGCAAAACAGTTGTTAAACATCACACAGACATTCTTACATTTGCAAGTAGTAATAAAAGTGCTTAGTATTTATATATATTCTGAATTCTGTCCCAGGTTCCTGAGGAGACAGTCCACATTACTATTTTTAACCCACATATGGATATACCAAGAGTGGAGAAATGAATCAGGTTAAAAGGTCTGATGATGTCTGGGGGTGTTATAGGCCAATACTCTCTTGCAGAAGCCCTTCCTTTATCCTAATGGTAATGGAGTAATTCCATTGTTCTGCACTGGGATGAGAAATGAGTGTCCTGGTCCTCCTGCATGGAGCATTTGGAGCAAAGAGAAGGGGGCTTCTGCTTGGGAGCTTCTGCCTCTGAGGCTCAGATGGGGATACTGCATAGGCCACCTCTGATCTGCCGGACAGTTTTCCACCTCTGTGTTACACCTCTATCCAAAGCCCAGTCCAGATTTCATTTGCAGCTGCTTCTGTGAACTTGTAAAAAAAAAGAATGATGCAGACTAGGTGAGAGCATAGTGATGCTTAAATGGAAAACAGTTCATAATGTAATCTAGCGCACGTTGTTCCTTAGATGGCTAGTGCAGCTGGATCTGCAGTTTTATTTATTGGCATGGATGCCCACAGAGTGTTTATTTTTTTCCTGACTGTGTGATAGGGATCAACCTGAGTCTTCAGATTCAGGCCGGTCTAAGCCTCAGCCTGCATCACAGGAATCAGCTAAAGAGGAGACGCAGCTGCAGTGTGGGTGAGCTGACCCAGACCCTGAGCTAGGCAAGGTCCCAGGCCCAGCAACACATTGCAAATTAAGTAGAGAAGAGCAAAGGAAGTCAAGCTGTCTAAAAGAAAGAAATGTGACTCAACCAACTGTTCAAGCTGATGGCTTTTGAGATGGACTCTTCCTGGCAAACAACATTCTAGTTTCCTACCTGTGACTCTTATTGTTAGATTACCTGGAACCTTGAACTGGAAACAGACTGTTTTTGGATCTTTGTGAACACAAGATTTGCCTCTCCAGGCTCCTGCAAAAATACATTATTGTGCCTGTTTTCTACACAGAAAGCTTTGAGTTTGCAGCATGCTTTGTACTACTTTGAGGAAAGATTTACTACAACAATAAATATTTTGAGTTCATTATCAGAAACTGGCTATGTGTGTGTAACTGGCAGCACAGAACAGGTTGTTTGCTACCCCATACATCCTTTAACTACAGTGATGGAAATGGAGCTATTACAGTTTGAATTCAACAAATAAAAGCACATGCAGGCTATATAGAATTTACCAGTGCCTCCAGCTCTACAGCACTATGTTGCTAATGTCCTGCCTCAGTGCCTGGAAAACCTGATGAGGCTCTTGGTCAGGGCCCTGCCTTTGTAGTGCAGTGCATTTTGTACATGTAACCGTGCAACCTGTGCATGAAGCTTCACACTGAAGACTTTCCCTTGCCTTAGGTAAGAATGGGTTGAGTGTGGAATATAACTTGTGCAGACAACGCCAGGGGAAAATGAAAGCATTCAGGAAGGCCCCCAGGCTGTTGTTTTGAACACACACATTTGGAAGAATGCACCTGTTTGACTGAAATTACTCGCCATTATTTGTCTTAGGAAGAGAATGTACGATATAGATTCAAAATAATATATGAGAGGATAAGTATGTGGAGAGATGAGTATTCAACCCTTGCAGTATCTACCTCTGTGTAGGATTAGTATGGGGGATGTGTGTCAAAATCTGCCTTTGTTGTGAATTGTCTGGAGTTTGGGGAAGAAGGAATAGAAGAGGGCATGGGGAGAAGCTGGCAGTAACAAGATGCAACACTTTCAGAGGGAGAACTCGGTTTAGAGTCACAGTCTCTTCTCTGTTTGGGCAGAAGCAGCTGTTTTCTTTTGAAGTGACTAGGGAATTGCTTATATTCCTGTTCTGGATTACTAGCCAGTAATCTAGAATTATTATCTAGGCTAGGTTTTTTCCATGCAAAAGAATCGAAAGGCATAGTTTTGCTTTGTTCTGGGTTTAGGGATAGGGTGATGGTTTGTCAAACCTTTGAATTTCAGCATGTAATGGTGTTTTTATGGGGGGGGGGCTCATTGCTTGCAGCTCCTGTCTAACCCAAATGATAAAGAAGAAGGAGAAGCCCACTCTCAGTTGATGAAGTCAAATGAGGCTCGGCGCCTGCGTTCCCAAGCACAATCTGCCTTTCTCAAGAAAGATTACTACACTGCTATCAATCTCTTGGATAAAATTCTAGATGTAAGTCCTAGAATTTTGGAAACTGATGCCAAGATGTAAACATGGTTACTACTCTTGAATTCTACTTTAAATCTTGAATTAAAAGTTCTAGACCAGTCTACTTTGGAGTCACAAGATCCAGTTAGATATATTTCTTTCACTAGATGCTTGCAAATTAGAAGATTTTCATCAATAGGAAAGGTTTCAGTTTTACTACCCAGCTGAATGGCAGCACCTAGCTCACCTTGCCTGATTTTAAAAGCTAAGTATGATAGGACCTGATTCGTACCTGATTAGATGGGAGTCTCCTAGGATATCCTGGGGCGGTAGGCTGAATTGGGAAGTTGAAAAAACACATTGTAAGAAGACAATGGCAAGCAATTTCTTTATCATTGCCACAAGTATTATACAAACGTATTCATGAAATCCTCAGGAGGTAGTTTCAATTGACCAAGACTTTACCTTATCAAGCAGTTTCCAAGAATTGTGTTGAACATGTTGCTCCCATTGTATATAGATATTTACCAGATTCTTAAAGCGTGTGTGACATTGTGTGCCTTATTGCCTTGTTCTAGGAGGGAAGATCTCATTGAGTAAGTACAAACAGTGGTATTGGACTAAAGTCTCCTTTCATTTCGGTTTCTCAAGGTTTGTGTTTGGGATGCAGAGCTGCGGGAACTCAGAGCTGAAAGCTATATCAAGGAAGGGGAGCCTGGGAAGGCTATCAGTGACTTAAAGGCTGCTGCCAAACTGAAGAGTGATAATACTGAAGCATTCTATAAAATCAGCACTATATACTATGAACTAGGAGACCACGAAATGTCTCTAAGGTAAGTCTAGTGTTATCTGTAAGGGTAGGGGGAAAAAATGTTTAGAATTTTAGAAAATCTGTGCTGGCTGGAAAGATGGCTTGCCAAAATGAAGGGGGAGAAACATGGTTATGGAGTTCTCCCAAGGCTCCAGTTTCCTCTGTTGCAAGTTCTTTTTCCTCGTGGGAGAGAAAAGTTCCAGAATGACCTGGAGGAGGAAGGGGAAATGTTCAGTGTACGTACCAATGCCTTATGCCTGGTTTAAGAGTATCATTTCTATACTAGAAATCCAAATGAGCTAATCCTTGAGCTAAGAGGCACTGCAAGAAAACAAAGTTGCTATGTTCTGATCATATCTGAATTTATTTTTTTCTTTCCTCTGCATTTTAGAGTATTCCTTTCTCAAGGAAAGCTAGATTTTTTTCTTTTTATTAAATAGTAGCTTACAAGAGAAAAAGAACTAAGTAAAGGGTGTACAATGTTGTGAGGAGTAATACAAAAATAATATAAATAAATAAATAATAAAAGGCTTCATTAACAGTGCAATCTAAAAGTTATTCATAATTTCCATGTATCATAACAGTTAACAGCACCTATTCATATTAATAGCACCTATTTATTTATTAAATAACCTGTTGCTATTAATATAATGAACATAATCTGCCCAAATTGGTAACAGTGTGATTCTTGCCTCAAGGAAAGCTAGATATAAACAAAATAATAGGTCCTCTTTTTTTCAGTAGCCACCCGTAAAAGTTAATGGCTATACTTCAAATCATAACAAATCATAAAGGCATATAGACCTAGATATAAAATTAATATAATTATATGGAAACATAATGTAATTACATTCTTTTGATTTTGTTAGTGCAAGTAAAAATTAATGCTCAGCTCTGAAAAGCTGAATAATTTGAGATTATTGCATCAACTTTTTTTTTTTTAACAATATCACTTGATTTGGTGATTCTTTTCTGTTTATACTAGAGGAAGGGTGTTGTATGTATGTATATGTGTGTGTGTGTGTAAAAAACTAAACTGGGTGCAAGAGGTGACAGCCATGGAAACTGGACATAATAATAACTGATCTCTATGAAAGGGGCCAATAATTTCAGATTTATCATTGATTCCAGGCAATCTACTGTATATACAATTGGCATTTTCTTATTTATATTAAAGAATCAGAAAAATGACTGATTCTTCTGCATAAATGGCCTCACCCTGCAGCTTTTCCAGTCTGTATATTCTGAGATTCCCTTGCTAAACCTTCTAGTGTTGATGGACATATTTCTTGAGTGGGTGAAGTTTTTCTCAGGC
This sequence comes from Python bivittatus, assembly GCF_059951505.1. Lineage (NCBI taxonomy): Eukaryota > Metazoa > Chordata > Lepidosauria > Squamata > Pythonidae > Python > Python bivittatus. The sequence goes on along the minus strand of NW_028277044.1, from coordinate 734,428 downwards.
GTATTCAAGCAGGAAAACACAGATTCCAGTCCCGATAACTAGTAATCTAGTGTAAGAAATGTACGCAGCAATACCATGTGAAGGGCTTTATGTTTTGTTACTGTTACGTTTCTCCATATTTCCAACCTTTGAGAGATGATTAGTATCCCTATTTCTCAGCAGAGGAAGTGAATCTAAAGGAGTGTGCCTTTTGCAAACAGACTAGGAACAAGAACTGAGCTCACAGTGTTTTAACACTAGCATCTTGATCCCACAACCAAACTGTTTCTCTTCCTTGTTCTTACCTGTGTGCAAAGTGAAGTGCGGGAATGTCTGAAACTGGACCAAGACCATAAGGCGTGCTTTTCTCACTACAAGTGGGTAAAGAAGCTCAATAAGCAGATTGTTTCAGCAGAAGAGCTCATCCAGGAAGGAAGGTAAGGTGGCCGTTGTGTGCTTTTGTTTTCTTGGTTACGTTTCCTCCTCATAGCTCTTTGTGAGGGGAGTAAAACTCAGACCCATAGCCTATCATAGAAGAAATGTAATGATTGGAAAGGCATCCTGGAGATCATCTACTCCAACCTTGCCAGTGCGGGAATCTACTACTGCCACATCCCCAACAGATGGCCATCCAGCCCCTGGTTAAACAGAGTAGGATGAAAGAGAGTCCATCACCAGCCAAAGCACTTGGTTCCCCTGTTGAACAGTTCCTGATGTTTTTTTTCTGATGTCCGACCATAATTTACTTGCTTATAATTAAAGCCCCTTGGTCCTTGTCCTGTCTTGGAACAACACTGAACAATTCTGCCCTGACTTTTATGTGACAGCCCTTCAAATACTTGAAGAATGCACTCATGTTCCTGCAAAGTCTTCTCTTCCCCAGGCTATACCTAGCCAATGTCTCAACTGTTCCCTACATATTTTTCCTTCTAGGTCTCTTTGTTTTGCTCTCGTTGGGACATATTTGTCAGTGCCCTTCCTAAAATCTGATGGCCAGAACTGGTGTAATCTGACCAATGCAGAATAGAAAAGAATGATGATTTATCTTCATCTTAACACTATACTCCTGCTGATGCAGGCTAGGGCTTCATTGAGGTTTTCTGTAGCTGCATCACACTGTTCTGCTTATGATCCTCCTAGAACCTTTTCACATGTGCTGCCACCCAATATGGTCTTCTCCATCCTAAACTCATGCCTTTGATTTTTCTTACTTGAATGAAGTATGTTGTAGTCCACATATCCTAAACCTGCCTTTGTTGAGAAATACTGTCAGCCTTGCGAGGTAGTCCAGACAAGAAGCACACCCAGATGAACTAATTCTGCTTCATTGTAAAGTTACATTAACAGAATCTTGCAAGACTGAAAGTATTTCTCCCCTCCTCTCCTTTTAGTCTCTGGAAATCTAGGGTGGATCCCTTCTGAAATGCTTCCCATGCTTTTCCCCCACCTGCAGACTGAGCTGCCTCTTATCGGACAGTTGCCTAGGCCAGGGTTTTTGTCCTGTCTCCCAAGGTCATTCCCACATACCATTACAAACACTGCTCTAGAGAGGCGGATATCAGAACTCCTAATCCTAAATAGCTACTGTTAGTCCATCCTCATGGCAAGGGATTCCTTAAGGAGGTCTTCCTGTTAACACCATCCATGATTCACTGGTGGAATCCATCATGGGACCTCCAGTAGTATTCTGAGCCCTAGCTCAGTCATAGAACATTTAACATGGAAAGTGCCATTCCTAATAACTGGGAAAGTGTCAGAAATAGATGTAGTTTTGCCAAGAAGGAGTCCTGTAACATCTAGCCAGATGCCATCACTCTGTGCCCAGATCTGACTTTTAAGCCTTAAGTTAATGTGGTCTTCCATCAGGGAAGTAATCCTCCCTTTCTTCTGCCCAAATCCAAGACCCTGTTAGAAGAGGATTTGCACAAACAAGACCTCAGATGACCAAGATCTACCGAGAACAGTTTTTTCAGTAGCCTCACCTGTACCACGGAGCACCACCAATCATGGTATCTCAGTATTTAAAAGCCTGCATTAGCCTGGGAGACCAGTACAAGCCTGACCCACTGAAGTGTGGTCATTTCAGCTGCTTCTGACAGGGCCAATGGGCTCTCAGTGTCCTCAATTATTAAACACTATAAACTTTTATGCCTCAGCCAAAGCAACCTTCAGCAGGAGAATGCTGCAGGAAATAGTTCTTAACAAGGACCAAGAACCATCCAAATATAAGATTCTACCCTTCGGGACAGCTCTGCTATCACACTCAGGAGACAAACATGGGGGAAACATAGTGTGGTTCATATTGATACCAGAGATCAATTGTTCTTAACTTTTTTTATATCCCTTCTTTTCTTTGAGTTCCCTGGCTGGCATTCCAAAACTGGAGATGCAGCACCAAGAGTTTTCAGTGAGTTGGTAAAATATACCAATATACTATACTCAGTTTCCATGGTGGGGTCCATGTCTTTATTTCAGTCTAAAATAGAGCACTGGAGTATTTATCTTGCATTCTTTAAAATACAGAACAATATAAATTGTTTTTCTTAATTTAATAAATAAAAGTCTACTGTTGGCTGATTTTCTTTCTTGATGTAAATAGGTACCAGGAAGCCACTGAGAAGTATGAGGCGGTTATAAAGATGGAGACAAATGTTCCTGTTTACACCACACGAGCCAAAGAGAGAATCTGCCATTGCCTTTCAAAGGTAAACACTTCAATTCAGTTGGCAGAAAACAACTGGGAACATAATGACCTTGCTGGTCCATCTTACTGACCTTATTGGTCCATCTCACTTTTCTCAGAATCAACAGTCAACAGAAGCCATTAAACTTTGCACTGAAGTTCTGCAGCTAGAGCCAGAAAATGTGAATGCCCTCAAAGATCGGGCTGAAGTATATTTGCTAGAAGAAATGTATGAAGAAGGTACAGTTTGAAGGATAAAAAGTACATTCATTGGGGTGTCCAGCTTTCCTGGGAACTTACCAGTATGGTGTAACCTGCATTATTTGTTGACATTATACAGAGTGAATTAGACTGGGAACTAGGGAAGTGCAAAATCTTCCATTCTGGGGAAAGTTCTAGTGTCCCATTTTTCTTCAAGATCATGTTGTTCCAGCTGTTCAGGGGATGGCATTATAGTTTTCTGGAGGCAAATCTTATGGTACAGGAAGTGGTTTGGGGTACTCTGGATGTGATTCAAAAGGAGCCAATTAATGAGTAGGCATGAATGAAATATTGGGATGATATCTGAAAGTGCAACTGTTCCCTGGATTCCCTGGATTTGGGAATCATCTTTATGCAAACTGTGTGGACTTATCTGGGAGTATCCTATGAAATTCAGTGGGACTTTCAGCTATATGCAAGCAAATTCAGCAGTGTGTTACATGAAACTTAAGCTTGTGTCCAATTAATTGCTTTAATTGGCTTTGCTTCTTACTGCCAAAAATGTTTTCCAGGATGGAATTTGTCTCTCTCTCTCTCTGTCAGAGAAGAAAGTTTTCCATCCTGCCTTAAAGTGAATATGGACTTGAAGTTCTCAGGTGGAAGATACATACTGTATATCATGGAAAGACAGAGTAATGAGTCTAGATATAGAATGCTCAGCATGGCTCCTTGGTGCCTACTGGGGCCCCTGTTTTACTTTATTTTTAGGGTTTTTAAAAGATGGTTAATTTTAAACAAAATTGAACAAAGGAAGCTGGCATGCTTGAAGCAAATCACCAACCTTTGGAATTATCTTTAGTTCCAAAGCTCTTGATTTGAGATACCCTCATATTTTCATTTATTGTATTTGGGCAAGGTTACCCTTTTTTAGTTTATAAAAGAATTGGGGCTTTGTTTTTGAATGTGAGAAGGATGGTTGAATCATCTTAGATTGAGACTTTTTGCAAATATTTCAGCAACCATATATAAAGTTTGTAAGATGGGCATTAAGAGCCATCTCTTGCTGGCTTTCTAAGTGAATGACATTCACTTTTAATGTTCTGGCTGCTGTCAGTCAAAATACTTTAGTGGCACAACACAGTAGGCTGGCTAGTGAAAATGAAAGGGAAGGAAGATTTCTGCTTTGTTTGCAGATGGATGTTTTAAATCACTGGGGCATCAGAAATACTTTCACAATGTTCTGTAAAAAGGGATTGGATACAACCACTGAGTAAATGGTATAAATTGGACCCTATCTCCTGCCAGCATGCCTAGAAACAACAAAAGATAAATGTAATGCCTACTGAGAGAGAACAGCTGCTAGAAGATGATCTGATGCAGATTCTTTATCTTAGCAAAGTTAGATATCTTTAGATCCATAATGAGATGTTCCAAAATTAGAAACTGAAACCCCAAAAAAAGACTCATTACATAGGAAATGCAAAGCAGACTGTAGTGAAGGATGCTAAAATGGAAATGGAAATATTTCATTTACTAGTGTGTGACAGTCATACAGTTACAGAAACATTCTTTGTTTTCCTTTATCAAATTTCAAATCAAATACCATTTGAAATCTGACCATGCTGGAAATGAATTACTGTATTACAAGTCTCCAAATAAACTCTGTGTGTTGTCTTTATGATAGCTATCCAGGACTATGAAACTGCTAAAAAATACAGTGATAATGACCAACAGATTCTGGAAAGCCTTGAGAAAGCCCAGCGGATGCTCAAGCAATCTCAAAAGAAGGACTACTATAAAATTTTAGGAGTTAAAAGGTAAGCATTTAGCAATTGACAAGCACCTATTTGCTTAGATGTTGCTTTTTCTTCAAGATGCTATACAGGTAGTCCTTGATTTACGATGGCAATTGGGACTGGAATTGCTGTCGCTAAGCGACATGTTCATAAAGTGCAACATCATGTGACCATGCCACTTAGCGAAGGCAGTTGTGGCAGTCCCAGTTGTGGTCGTTAAGCAAGGATCACATAGATTGTTAAGTGAGGACCTCACATGACTGCGACTTCCAACTTCCTGCCAGCTTCCCCACTGACTTTGCTTGTGGGAAGCCAGCAGGGAATGTCATAAATCGTGATCACGTGACCATGGGGACACGACAATGGCTGGAACTCCGAGGACTGGTTGTAACTACTGCTCATTCAGCATCATCGTAAGTTTGAACAGTCGTTGAATGAGTGGTCATTAAACATGGACTTCCTGTATTATCCTCCTAAGAAGCCTGTAAGAGGAAGTTTCTCAAAACTATCTTTAAGAAGTTCTGTACTAAGGAAGGAAACTTATAGATGCAACATATAATGCTGCATTTAGAGAAATTTAAAGAAATTTAGCTCTTGAAGGGACCATCCTGGGTCCCTTGAAGGAACCCATCCTGGGTTCAGAGAGTCAACATTCTGCATATTTCAATGTTAAAGAGAAATTGAGCCATATATATAATAGAATATGATATCTGCAAAAGAGACAGCCGAAATACCTGAATTCCCATCTACCGGGGACAGCTTCTATCAGATGCTGCTGGCTAACAACTTTGGCCTCGAAAATTGAATGCTGCATCTGGAAGACTTAATGTTGATTAAGGAGGAAATTCATTTTGATTGAGTAGCATAAGCAAAGTTTGAGTGAAATATTAAAAGTGAAGCCAGTGCTGTGGAAAACATATTCAAGCTGGAATAACTTGAAAAGTTACGATGATGATGATTGCTTGGAAGAGTCCCCTTGAAATCTAGTACCTAATGTCTTGAGAGCATAGATGTAGAGTCCTAAGATGCAAATGAAAAAGCTCTGCTGTATTACAGGGTTTGTCGAAGAAGATGTTTTCTCCCTCCCCTTTGCTCCCATCTTTCCTTTGGCATCAGGGATTACTTTCTAGAAATGTCTTTCAGTATTCTTTAGTAGCAAGAATATTGTCGCTTGGGCCAGCAAGTTGTTGGGGCATTAACATTTATTCCAAGACTGAGCTAGCAAAATGCTGTGGACAGTTTTGCAGCTCTGCATTGTGGCATATCCTGAGGCCATGCTCTGATTCGTGGGCCTGCCTTTGCTTGTTAATGCCTGCCTGTCCTCCGTTGACTGATGGACTTGTTCTGTGTGGCGTGTTGGAATTATCTGAAGGATTTGCTGCCTCACTTGCTGCCTTCTGAGGTGTAAAACGTCTGTTGTTCCATTTATTTAATGAGGAACATTTTCCTTGCAAAAGCAAAGCGGAAAAAGATTTAGCTGGGAAATGTTATCTTGCCTGGATTTATGCAAGTCTCTGCATTCATATTTAAAAATCTTACCTTGGCATGAAGGGATTATTTCAAGTTATTTTGTATGCTTCTGACAGGAATGCCAGAAAACAAGAAATCATAAAGGCCTACAGGAAGCTGGCAATGCAGTGGCACCCAGATAATTTTCAGGATGAAGAAGAGAAGAAGAAAGCAGAGAAAAAGTTTATTGATATTGCAGCTGCTAAAGAAGTCCTCACGGATCCAGGTAGATGGATGTGTAGCTTGTCTGCTGTTTTTGCTCTCAGAGTAAGAGTTGGGCCAGCTGGATTGTTTTTCACTTCACCCTTCTGCAGACAAATCACCATTTATTTTCCTTTGGTGTACAGTGATGTGTTTATTAAGCTTATTTCACTTTTGAACGGACTCAGTTTAGCTGATGTATGGGCCAGACAACTTGATAAATGGCTTATATAATGAGGTAAAAAAAATGAGGCATTTTTGCTACTAGATGCACATCTAACCTTCTGTGCTTTAGAGCCACCCTTAGGATTTTTCAAAGCAGGCAGTAGATAAGTCTAAGAGTTTTTGCTTAAAACTCCCAGTGATTCTACCTCATTTCTTGTGGTTTGGTTTAAAACCATTAAATTTAAGTTTTAGGCCATGTTCGCACAATACACTTAACCTAGTGGCTGCATTGGCACAAGGACTAAAGCTTGGTGAGTGTTTTAACCTTGGTGAACCAGCCCATTCTGTTAGTTTATGATTCCATGTGTTGTGTAAATCCACCACAATAGTTCAGTAACAGAATAAGCACTCATTGAAAATCAGCCACAATGATTTGTGAGGAGGGAATTTGGGGGCTACATAGTGCCAGGATTACAGGTGTGCACCTCTGATTAAAGACTATCAAAGCCTTGGACATGCAGGGTTTCCTGCTTTTTTCCCCTCTTCCCTTTACTAAGATTTGGCCCCAGGTTTCAGCCAGTGGCCGGCCTTATCTAGATTTGGCAACTAAGCAGGATGAGGCCTACAGATAGTCCTCGCTTAGCAACCACAATCGGAACTGACAACTCCTTCGCCTAGTGTTGCAGTTGCTAAGTAGAAGATCACATGACCACGACAGGCTTACAGCCTCATTTTCCATTCAGTCGTTAAGTGAATCATCTGCGGGTGTTAAGCGAGACATCACGTGACCACAACTTGAGATTTCTGTGTTCTCCTTTAACTCTGCTTGTCAGAAGCTGGTTATGAAGCAGACAAATGGTGAATATGTGACCATGGGACCATTTACGCTGTCATGGCGTAAATGTGAGGATTGGTCAGAAAGCTGGGGGATTTTATACCATTGTAGCTTCAGTTGCTAAACGAGACAGTCGGTAAGCGAGGACTACCTGTACTTAGCATTGAGATGGTCACCTGGGCTGTAGACTAGACTGGGAAGTTGCAAAATGTCATGTGAGAAACCAGCAGCAGATGGCTGCACTAATTTGACCCGTGGGTGTCTTTAGCCTTTCTTTTATGAAAATAACTCCTTTTCATAAATTTCCCAAACTTAAAAAGAGATGAGGATACATACTGAAGCAAGGTAATAATTGATTTCTCACATTTTATAAAATACCACCATAGGGCCCAATACATAAGAGACATGATGAATGATGGAAATTGTGCCCTCATTCAGGCAAATACTTGTACAAAATGACACCATTTATGGCAGATAAGTCCTAATAACTAAGCTGTGTTTAGACCCTGCTAATGAATGGTAAGTGCGTTTGTAATATTGGGGCGTCCATCCTCTGAACAGTTTCTGAGGGAGAAAGCCCTTGACTTAGTAATAATCTATTGGAAATTATCATGTAATTTAAGCAATCTTGAAGGCCAGTTGGGAAAAAAATTGGAAAAATAATTTCTAACAGATTTTTTTAGTGAAAAATCCATATAGCAATATTAGAATAATATTTGTCTACCACAATAATTTTGCCAGTTTGGTCAGGAAACATTTATCTTCACAAGCTATTAAATACAGCAAGCTCCAAAGTTTCTCATGTTTTTGGAGGTAGCAAGGAGTCACATTTTGGGCAAAAGATCTTATGCAGAGAAATGTCGAAAATCATCTCCTAAAGCTTTATGACAGAAGGTCCTTGTTCTGAAACTTGGTTGCTGAGAATTAGTTTAACGCTAATCAAAATATTAATACTGCTCTCTCTGTTCAGTGAAAATAAGTAGGTTGTTCATTTTCAGACACAAGAAGCAGAGAGGACTAGTAGTTTTTTCTCCATCATATTGTTGATAATCTTTTGGAAAAGGAGTATTTTTCAGTTTTTTCTAGTCATGTCATAATTTTGTTTGCTCTGGTGGACTTCACTTTTTGCATCAGCAGCCACTTAAGTGCTCCTAAGTCTGCCCCCAGGTTCTGAATAACACTTTGCCTCTGGAAAAAAATTGTGGTCTGGGAGGAATAAGCAAGTTCCAAAACACTCCTGGCATACCATTTTTTTTAGGGGTGTGGCTGTGCCCATACTTCCACCATTGTTTTTGATTTTTTCTTTTGTTGATGCCATAGTGACTTTAGAATTACAACCTTTGGATGAATGGTTAGAGTCTCTTTGTCTATTATGTCAGATTCAGTTTGTCACCATATTTGTATCTTTTTAGAAATGCGGAGGAAGTTTGATGCAGGAGAAGACCCACTAGATGCTGAGAGTCAGCAAGGTGGAGGAAACCCTTTTCACCGAGCCTGGAATTCCTGGCAAGGTTTCGACCCATTCAGTTCTGGAGGACCTTTCAAATTTAAATTCCATTTCAATTAGAACTGCTACAGTCTTTTTTTATTTTTATTTTTATTTTTTTTTGCATCTGGCAATCTGTATTTTTTTCTAGGTAACTTAAAATTATGGTTTAGTCCTTGAACAAGAACTTTAATGAGAACCAATTTTTTGGTGATAGCCCAAAAGGGAAGCAAACCCAGCAATGTTAATAACACCGATTTGTTTGATAGTTCTGGGCATCAAGTCCTGATGAGTTTAAAGCTCCAGCTCAAGACAAACCCATCCTTGAGAAGAAACTGATTCAAGAAAGCACTTTAAAGTTTACTTAAACCATTAGTGCCCTTTTGTGGGAATTAGTCACTTGAAATAACAAAACATAATTTACTCTACCTTTAGTTTCCACAAGAGGAAATGCTAAGGTCTCAACTGACTATTGGAAGTATTACACATCTGTATGACCCTTTACATAATATAGAATATTGGCCACTGCAGGCAGTTTGTAGACAGTTTTCTAACATAATGTTACAAGGGCAATTTTCTCTGATTGAAACCTCTCCTTCTGGTTGCTTCTAAAAATTAAATAGAATTAAATTTTTATCAGGTGGCAGAGAATCATTTTCGACTCAAAGTTTGCTTGACATTTGAGCAAGACTGAGATGTTGCTCATAATAAACAGAACTTTGTTCTGCTCTTGAAGATTTATTTTTGAGGGGTGATAGGTGAGAATGTTGAACATCTTCACAACTGTTATACACATCTCTATTGTTCCATAGAGCAATAACTCATAGACACGACTTAAAGTCTTTTTCCTGTAACTGAATTCTGGTATTGTGAACTGTGTTCAAAATGGAGCCTGGAGTCATCGTGGGATATAATTTTGGACTTGCACTGTCTTTCACATCCAGTCCTTTTCAAGAACGCTGTTTTGGACACTTAACAAAATGACGTGCATCTTTCACCTTTCTTGCTCTCATAAGTAACAGGTATCTGGCCCTGTCCATTTCAAATGCAAGTCTCAAACAACTAAAAATAATAGTGGTTGAACCTCACCTTGTTGAATGAGGACCCACGGAGTGCTTTTCTTGTTTCTCTCCTTAGGAATGACTTCATAAATGCCAGGAAAGATAGATGTCACCTACATCTATCATACAATCATGCTTGTATTTTGGACATCTTGAAAGACTGCATAAAGTGCCATTATAAAAAGAGGGGTTGGGGGAAAGACAGCCCTTTGGTTTCAGTCACCGAGTCCTTGTATAGGATGTGGCTTGCGCTGCATTGGTTTTGCCAGAACTGCTTATCCTAGAGGCCCCATCAGGCCTGCACATGAATTGATCAAAAGGTTCAGCCATGCTTCTGGGTCAACTGAAATAAAACACTGCCTTGGAAGTGTTGCCAGAATAAAGCTCTCGGGGGTGGGAGGCCGGGGAGGAGGTAGATTCTATGAAAACTATGATCTTTTGAAGGTAAAGAAATACTTTAGTGTTCAGCAGTAGCACATAGTTGTTTTAATTGCTTTAAACTCTCAATCAGAAAGGGTTTTTTTAGGGGGGGGCAAAATGAATTCGGAAATTAACAATTGTGCCAAACCTTAAATTGTTTCTATGCCAATTAATGAATAGAAATTGTTTTATTATGCTGTTGTTCCCATGTGATTCTGAGTAGATTTGGGGGGAAATTGGAAAAAAGGAACTTATTTCATTCCTTTGGAAATTAAAGAAGCAATTTAAAAGGCAGTTCAGTTATCAATTGCTACCAAAAAGTATCCATAATATTAAATGCCTCAAATGTGAAAAAATGAGAACTTTGGCTTTGCAAAATAGCTTCTCTTAAGCGGTATATTTCAAGAGCACAAAGATTATGATGGTCTTCAACAGCTGAGGGTAAAAAAAAGTATTCTCATTTTTCTCTTCTATAGGAACAAAAAAAGGACAAAAACAGGTTTAAATTACAAGGAAGTAGATTTTGGTTAGGGATCAGGAAAAAAAAAATCCTAAAAGAGCAAGCTCTTCAACAGTGGAGCAGGCTCCCTTGGAAGGTGGTGGACTCTCTTCTGCAGATGTTGAAACAGGCTGGAGATCCATTTGTGGATGTTGGCAGGTCTTGCAGGGGATGGGGGTTGGATTAGATGATCTCCAAAGACCCTTCCAACCCTTACATTCAATGAGTTGATTCATTCTCAATGTTTTTCCTTGGCACTGATCTTACAAGTGCTGATTTTATTTATGTTAATACCCAGAAGAACATTCTACCAAGTTAACGGCCACCTATAATCTGGAATAGCCTATAGTCATGACTATACTTTTATAAACTCGTCGTATAGCTTACTAGTTTCCAGCTGGTGGGCTATGGGGATATTGCAAATAGTTCACATTATGAAAATATCTGTTTCTCCCTATTATTGACAAATATCTATTTCTCAATCTAGAGGTAGGTAGAAATTGGCTGAAATCTCATGTAGTCACTATCCTGTTTGAGTTTCTGTCATCTTTATTAAACTTTCAAAATATTTGGTAATCCCTCAAGACTACAGCCATGTTTTTTTTAAAAAAACCAAGGTTCAGTGCTCTCAGGTGCCATATTATCATCCCCTAACTGGCATAGTGGTCTACAAAGACTTTCAGGAGATGTGGTGGTCTACATAAAGGAAAACATGAGAAACTGCTGGAAATAGCCCAATGGACAATTTGCACCTAGGACTGATTTGTCATGCACATTAAAGGAAGGAGCAGAAACTTTATGAGAAAAAGGTCATAGGGAAAGTTCAAGGGTTTTAAGTAACAAATCCCCCCCCCCCACCAATTATTCTCAAATGAAGGAAAAAAGCTGCATTAGAAACCAGGCCTGACTTGATCCAGCCACCCAGGTTCTCTCTGCTTTAACAAACTGACACGAATTAGAATCAGTTGGTTCTTTCATGCAGTTTGGGGGGGACAATTGTGCAACTAATGACATTTTAGCAATGGAATAACCATATACTTGCAAAATTAATATATTCCTCTGTGAAATTAGGACTAACGAGAAAAATTGCTTTGGTTGCTGAAATGTAGAATTCCAGTTTTGTTCATAATTACAGTAAATTAAGTAAATTATTTTCAAATTGAAGTGTTTTATAAAACAACCCATGGATTTTAACATTATGTACTTTTTAAATTCTCCTAATTTCAAATCTGGAAGGTACTTTGTGGCAGTGAATTTTGATATTAAACTGGTGACATTGGTGTGCATTTCACCTACTCGCTGAGTCTGAAATTTGAAATTCTAGTTAACTATCAACTATTGCCTCTCTTAGTGGGAAAATGCTTGGAACGTACTCTTCTTTAAAATAAACAGAATGAAACCAGAGTAATACTAAATATTTACTAGGGGGTATACTAGAACTTCTGAGGCTTTCACCCATTAATATATGATGTGACAATACATGGGAACCATTGCTGAGTCTTCCCCCTCTGCTAGAAGCTATGGGCTATAAACAGTGGTTAAAGTAATAAACTTTTTTCTTCCCATCATTACCTACTTTGTCTCTTTCACTGTATTTTGCAGTGGGAGGTTGCAATATTTGATTCCAAATGGGTGCTCTGTCTGACATTGGAAAAAGAAGTGGCTGCTTTAAAAGAGACAGATACACGTTTTAGCTGTGTGCACACCAAAGCAGCTTTTCTGAATGGTTCCTTAAGTTCTGCAGTCCTACTTTATTGTAAGAGTTGGCCAGCAAGCAACTTGAAAGCTGAACATCAGGGTTTTTCAAACGGTGTCCTACAAAACCCAAGGAGAGATTAAAGGCCAAAAAAAAAAAAAGTTAATTCAAACAGTTTTCAATCACCAGAACCTCTTGATCAGGAGTTCCAGGATTTTTTTTTAACTAATTTGAAAAAGTTGCAAGCCTCTACTCCAGAGATCATCAGTGAGCTAACAAGGCTGAGATAATTAAATACAGAGGAATATATATCATACTGGGAAAGATCCTTTATTAAGGTCACTGAAAGCATCAGACAATAGGACAGGCTTTCTCATTAATGGACATTTTTCATAATGGAGCAAATTAATGAGCATCCCAGAAGAATCAGTGATTTTTAATCATACTTATAAATAAGCTTGAGGCAGAACAAGTTATGTGGTGATGCCATGGTCAATGTGAAATCCCTGCAGATTGTAGAATGCCTTATCCTAGTAAAGGAAGTGGCTGCTTGATGTTTCCAGCCCAGCTGTAAAGCCATGGTAACCTGCATTAACAGAAGCCTTGCACAACCAACAACAGCTTCCAAATGATCTAAACATTTCAGAAGTAAAGAGTTCAGAACTAATCTTGGGGTCCAAGCCCTCCTCAATTAAGAGTCTATGACAAAGTTACGTACTTCTGATCTCAAGAAGCTCATCTTTACAGTATTTCTTCTGAAGAGTTGATCATTTTTTAAAAATGCTGTTTGCAAGTTGTTAAAAAAAAAATCACAGAGATTGCTAGTTTGCCATGTTCCACTATGTGGAGCTAATGGGTTGCTCCTGATGCCACCACCATTATCCATAGGAATTGTCCCAGTCTCTTCGTTTCTACCATAGATAATGTGAGGTAATATAGGATCTATGGCATGAGTTTGTTAAGTTTGCTGCCCCCCCCCCCCCGCCATTGGTCACATTTTGCAGATGGAAAATTTTGACTGCAGTGATATTGTGTGAATATATTTTTCACTGCAGTTTTTGGGGAAAACTGGAACATGATGCAGAAGTCTCTGGGGAGAAAGGGAGGGGGTTCACTGAAATAGAATTTGCTAAAAGTGATGTGCAAACATGCTGAATAAAAGGATTAATAAAAAGTAATTTCAAATACTGTCTTAAGTATTAAATACTGTTATAGAAGTTCTTACATGAAGCATTTTAAAACTTAAATATGGCATTAAGTGTTCCATTTATTTTCTGCAGAAAGACACAGATACCGTCATTTCCAAATATGCTTTATTGGGCATCTTTTACAGTCTGTTCGTTCTATGCCACATGCAATGAGTGTAAAAGCCGTTTTTTAAAAAATTGCAGAGTCTTCTTAAAATATACAGACAGTGTATCTTAATTACATTAATTAAAACCAGCTTTTCTTTTCTGCCTGTGGTCAGCTTTGTCAAATATTCCTAAAGTTCATCATGTTTGGACTCTGTAAAAGAATTTAATATTATTAATTCTGAATGCACAAAATTACAAAATAGGACAATGTTAAAACTGACCAATGTTCTCTTGATGTCGTCCTCTCAGCACTCTTACGATCCTCTTTTTTTTATTCAGCCACAACTTTTGGTCTATGCTTATGACAACCTGGCTAGAGTGGATGGCAACCAGCCCAGCCTGCCTGCCTTCCTGAAGTCTTCCAGAAGCACTGCAGCACAGTTTACATTATTCCTACCCAACTTGGTTTCCAGCAGCATTGTCACAAGCCAAGTACAGAGTCAACATACTAGCAGTGTGTAAAACATCTTGAATCCCAAACTCTTGGAAGTAGTTTGAGGCATGGATTGCTTTTAGTGTGGTTGGAACTTTTTCTGTAAGGCTGGAACAGCTGCTTTGAACTTAAAAAAGGGCATTTCAAATTTGGAATATTTTGTGCACTACTACAAAATTCCTTGCTTGTAATGATATAGAGCAGTTCAAAAAGAGCTATGATTATTTCCTTACATATCTACATTTCTGAATAGAACAAGTGATGAATTCAAATATTTTATGCATGAATCAATCCATAGGAGAATAAATTCAATCTCACAGATTCTAGGCTTATTATCCATAGGTACACAAAAGATACAATTATACAAAGACTGAACATTCTCTGCACTATATTACAGGGTAAAGTTTATTCTAAATATTCTAAAATCTAATATCTGGGAACTATAACTATAACTAACCCGAAAAACATTATTTCTAATTGTTTATGTCCCTACATTATATTATATAGGTTCAAGACCTATGCTGGGAAATACAAGGACCCAAGTGGTTTTTTTTTTTTAGGAAAAAAAAGCTAATTCATTTTAACTATTACTAACTTAAAATTTCATTACTTTAATGGCTTACAAACTTAGACATCTTCAGGTTATATCTGACACAGATCAGCAAATTGTAAATGCTGGCAAGATGCCTTAAACTTGACTTCTGACAAACTTTTTAAAAGCCTCATTTTAGTTACCCTTATTAAACCAACTGCTGAATGCAAAAAATGTCAATCAGTGCCTCATCCTCTGAGCTTCAGTAGCTTCTGAGTGAACAAATAGCTCCTCAATCCCATCACAGAAGAGAAAAAATATAGCACATTGCTAGTTAATTTCCAATATAAGGTATGTGCAGCATCATGTAGAGTGTGCAGGATGGTGTACAGACATTGCAATGCAACCCTGCCCTGTTTGTACAACAGGGTGGGGCTTGCACTGCAATGTCATGTCCACTATCTGCAGAGTTTAACCCATCACGTATATGCTGCTGGCTGGGCATGTTTGTGTGGCCGCTTTGCAAAAAATCTGAGTTGCTGATACAAAAGAAAAGGTACTTCTTCCTGACTGAAAATTCCAAACGAAAGGTGGTGCATGACCCAGTAGATTGCAGCTGGGTGCTCTCCCTAACAGCTGCAATCAGTGCTGTAGGCTGCAGTGTATAGCCTCAAAGTATGTTTATGAGTGGGGTAAGAGGAGGTGGGAGTCCCAAGGCAAATGTTTGGGGCACCTCACCAAGCCAGGGAAGAATTTTGAAATCATTTTTATGGAATGTGAAACTGACTTTAAGAATTAAGATTAGCTTCACTGAACTGTACTCGTGGAGTAGCCCACCCTCTGAGTCCAAGCAATTGCATAGGATTATGGAGGCAACATTAGAGGAGACCTCCATGTAATGTTACATCCTCAAGGCAGATAAATAAAACCAGCCATGTCCTCTCTCCTCCCAGGGCTATTTCATGAGCTACAGAAGCTTTTCCTTTGCCTCACCTTTTGGATGGAACAGGGTCCTGCTTCTCTTCTCTTTTCTGATACGATTTATTAGCTTCTGTATTTCAGAGTCATAATCTGTCCATTCAGGAACAATTCTGACAGCTGCTTCTAGTTTAGGTTCCTTAGTTTTTGGATTGTTGCACTGAAATACATTTTTTTTTTAAGAAAAGGGATTACCATGATTTAAAGTCCCAAACAAAACCCTATCACTACAAAAGGAAAATCACCATGGAAAGAAAAAAATACATGTATTAAAATGAAAATGAATGAGTTGTAAACGGGCTACATTGTCAGAAATGCCATGTGCTACAGCCCTTGTGAGATAATTAGTCCAGAATGCGAAAAATCCTGAGGTAAGTCAATAATGTTTCCACTTCTAGAGAATCCAAAGGACAGCTGAGAAAGGGAAACAAACCAAACTGGTTTTCCACGGCTCTGCTGTTCTCCAATACAGGAGTTAGACTGTAAGGGCTTCTGTGCCTCTCAAACTAAACTCCTAAAATATGCACCATTTTTGTTGCCCAGAGCAGTCTTATAAAATGGAACTGTGCTGACATACCAGCAACCATTATGCAAATGACTCTGGGGAAAAATCAGACATTAATATTTTACAGAGGACAACATGTCGTGCTTTCCAATTGCTACTCTATTAAGCTGCGGAAACATCTGGATAGCATTCTTTTTATAAACAGAACCATCTGTCACCAGCTCTCAGGAATTCTCAATTCCTCCATTCATCTTTTTGAGTGGCTCATTCCCAAGTAACTCTTCTGTCAGCACTACAATTTACAGAGGGCAAGGAGATGAATCTGGGAGAAATCTTTGACAATCAAATTCATAAAATAAAAATCTAGATATGAGCACTATGGACTGCTTTATTTCATTATTCTTTAACAATGCATGTATGTATCAATATCATCCTGCAGAAAAAGGGGAGGAGCCAAGACAACACACTATATATTCTGTCCCTTGGTATTACAACAACACCTTGTGGTTATACAGAAAGTATCCACAAAGCTACTGCTCAGTTAGCGTCTGCTTGTGGCCTTTGCTGCCAGACTCCATGAAGGGGACCCATTCACTGTGAGCTAATCCATGTGTGATCAGACTTCCCTTCTCTTCCCCCCACGCTACGGAGGAGAAAAGTACAACTGAAATACGGAAATATGTCAAGTAGTTCAAAATACACGGAGAGATAAATCCTATTAATCCTGCAAATTCAGGCACAGCTCATAGTGTACCACAATGTCATGATTTCCATAGTTCAGCTGTTAACTTTTACATGCAACAAGAATGGAGACAGCACTCTGACTCACAAACATCTAGCCTTACCACAGGTTAGATTCCAGGAGCCAGTGAAGAAAAACGCTGTTATGAAACTGCTTATAGTAGATATTCCTTCTTAACTTCACTCAATATTATTACACTCACTTACCAGATCAATGGTTTTAGCCTTTTCTTTGGATTCATCACTGCACCAGGTTTCACACCACAACCATTCTTGAGGAAGAGACTTAATAGTCACCTGATGAATCATGTTATTTGGAAGATCCTAAAAAGTTAAGATTTAGAATTGTTACTTAGAAAACAGTATACTGTACATTGGTCTTCCCCAATTTTGTATTTCCTGTGCAGGTTGGATTACAACTGTCATCAAGCTCAGGCAATGCAGGTATATTGGAGAACAAGACTTGTAGTCTAACACTTCTGGAGGACCCTTGCTGCTGCTTGGGAAGAGTGATGTAAATGTCACATATAGTATTGAAACAAGCACTCTCCTAGGAAAGTAACTTCTTTCTTATCTTGACTTGCTGCTGTTGATTTCACAAGAACAGAGAAGAAAAAGTGAGCTTCCATGTTAATTTAGGGACAAGGGTAAGCTTTGAGAACTGGCATGTGTCCAATCTACATTATTCTGACTTCCCACTGCTATATTCCCAACTTCTCTCTTTCTTATGCTGGTATATGGCTAAAAGACATTAAAACGTTATGTACTAAAGGTCCAACTTGATTGGTTTGGCTTACCTTACCTTACCTCACCTTTATGACTTGACTTGACTCTGCTTCACTTTTACTTTACTCTGCTCTACTCTACTCTACTTTTGAATGTATACCCTACTCAGGACAGCTTTGAGCATTGAAAAAAAAGCCCAACAATAATAAAATAAAAACTAATAAATAATAAACAATCAAAAGCTTAGTGAAAGCTATGTCTTTTTACCACCTTCCTAAATAGTGGAAGAGCAGGAGCAAGCACACCTCCTTAGGGAGCATACTCCATAGCCTGGGAGTCATGGAGGAGAAGGGTCTTTCTCATGTAGTCAAACGTCGGGCAGTGGTGGCCTCTTCAGGACTTCTCCTGCTTATTGAAGTAACCAGGCAGAATCATCACAGTGGGCGAGGCAGTCCCAGAAGATGATCAGGCTCTAAATGCCCAGCATCAGCCTTTCAGTACAGCTGTCATAGGATTCCTGTGCTTCACCACCATGTGTTGCACCAATTTCAATTTCTGGATCACTTTCAAGGGTAGCTCCATATAAAGTGCACTATAGTAGCTGAGACAGGTTGTATATAAAATGTGGGTAACTGTCGCTGTCAGGAAGGGTTGCAGTTGATTTACTAGCTATAACTGTGACAAGCACACTCCTTGCCACAGCTGCAGCCCGCAAATCCAGTGACATCTGAGGGTCAGGAAAAAGTTCCAAATGGTAAACCTGCTTTCATGAAGGGTGAGGGGGTACAACCCCATCCAGAACAAGCTTCACCTCAATCCATTTTTCCTTATCAGCAGTACCACCATATTGTCTGGATTTAATTTTAGACAATCTTCAAGGGTACTGATTGTTCTTTGGGGTTGGAAGGGGGGAAGCAGCAGAGAGAGAGTATCATATTCTAAAGCTCCTCACTAACCTTCCCCAGTGCTTTCCTGTACATGTTAAACAAGACACAAGACAAGACACAGCCCTGTGGAACATCACATGTCAGTGGCTTATATGTGGATACAGCAATATCACAGCACCAAGCTCTGGGCATATCCTGACAAAATAGTGTTTCCAAGGCCCAAAAGTATACTATGGTTGATGATATCAAAAACCATCAAGAAGTCCAACTAGCAGGGTTGCCCTCCCCCACATCTAGTTTTTAGCAGAGTTATCTAACAAGGCAACAAAAGTGGTCTCAATACCAAAGCCCTATTGAAATGGATTCATAAAATCAGTTTTATCCAGATCCATCCGTAGCTGTGAGACCACTACTTTCTCAAACACTTTCCCATGAATGAAAAATATGAGAGACTGGTCTGTAATAAGAAAGATCTTCCAGGAGAGTTTTTTCAATAAATATTGCATTACAAACTGCCTTTTTGAAGCGTACAGAGATATATGCTCAAGGAGCATATATTCAAGGAGACGTTGGTTACCTCCTTAACCAAGGGGGCAGTCCCGACCTGTCAATTTAATTAGCCAGGAAGGGCAAAGGTTGAACAAGTAAGGGGTGGTCCTCATCTTTACACTAATTCAGTCTATATGTTTGAGATCTACATGATGAAAAGAATCCTATGACCTGATAAGCAGTTCCCAAGGTCATTTCCTGTGAAATCTGATCAACCTTGTCTGCAAAGAATGATGAACACTGCTCATAATCATACCAAGCTTCTGACTGTTCTGTCTCTCTTTCCTTAGTACAGAAAAACACTGATAACTCAATTGTTATCTCAATTGTTGTCTGTTCCATGCAAACAACAATGGAACTCTTCGCTACCCCGTTGCTGTGGAGTAGGATTTCAAATGGGTCTGAAGGAGAGTCTCATTAAATGTTTAGTCAGACCCATCATGAATGTTCCTCCAATCTTCTGCCTACTTTATCACCATCTTGGTAAACTAAGATGCCAATTGAGTTCTTCTAACGGAAAGATGGTTCTTAGAACCAAATTTTGCCAATTGCCTGAGCCATTTCCATAGTTCACAGCTCAGATAGGGATTCAACAGTATTGCCAAAAAATGAAAGAGGAAATTCCTCAAATGTATTTAGAAAATCATCCATATCCACCAAGTGTCTGAGTCAGACCTCTTTAATCAGACCTTCACTGTTCAGAGGCTTATAACAGCTGCCGGTCTAGAATTAACCAAAGAGTAATCATGACAATTGAGTTACAGAAAGCTCCTTCATTGGCAGCAGCTGAACCAAATCTAGTGTGGTGCACATGTGGGGCTAAAGGTTAATTGGGACAGGATCAAGGTTATCATGGTTGACATGAATCCTGCACCACTCTTCACTGGCAACCTTAGCATGGACAGCAATCTCCCCAGCAAGAGGCCTGGAGTAGTTAAGTAGCATGCTAAGGATTACCTCAGCTCAGGCAGGGCAGAGTATACATTAATAGCATCCCTACACTGTCCTAGTGACCCAAACCCAGCAGCGTGAGAGTCCACTCATCACTCCTTTCTCAAGCAGGTCTCTAGAAATATGCCAGGTCAGCACTTTCACCCATGACTAAATCCTGGATAACAGAGGTTTTTCTTGGTAACAGATATTACAGACAACAGCATACCTGATCTAGGTTGGATAAACTGTTTGGATCCTGACTAAGTGCTTGATATTGACCTCTAAGTCTGTCTCCTGCAGCAATCTTCCGGAATATCTTCAGATCCACAACGTATAAAGCACTACAAAAGCAATAAAGATTATGGCAGTGCATTAGGGCTTTTTTCATGCCCTTGAAAAATGGGTAAGCATAATCAAAATGTTGCTATTATCACTAGTTGAAATGTATAAAAAGAACAGAGTGTTTCTCTGTTTTGCCATGTCCTTTAGTGAATCCCATTCAAGGAGGTTTTCAGCGCAGAACTTTAGGCACAAAAATAAAAGCTATTAATTTTTACACACTGTAAGATGAGGGAGAAGACTTGCATACTTTTCCTACCTGATATGATACTTCCTTTTCCCAAGGTGTGAAGCCCAATATCCTGACTTCCAGAAACGGTAGCCATCCATTTCTCTACGGCTATCACAGAAAGGGGTATAACCATAAGGCGCTCCTTTTAAATTTATATCGCGGAGTTCTTTCAGATCACTTCTTACAATCTAAATATTGGAAGAAAGCAAGAGGGAGCTATACTTCCTGATGCTATTAGAATTATAACTGTTATTCATTAAGCTAGATGTTATATGATGCACTGAATAACTGAAAGTAGGTGGAGCTTGGTCATTGTGTTATGTTATTTACCTACATACTTACTAATTAATGAATTAACTAATAAGCTATTTTAAAATAAAAGAAATATTCAATTAGCATCTGAGTGTGTGTCAGTTTGCTGCATATATACTTCCCAGTTAATGGGAGGAGAACAACAGTATGTTGGGTGATCTTCAGATTAGGAATCCTAGCTTGCACAGAATAGTGTGAGCATGCTTGTGGTAAAACAGGGTTGGTTGTGCTTGTGGTATACTGGCCAAAATGTGCCAAAACTGACTGGTAATGTCCTTACCATTAGCAGGAAATGGTATGACTAAGGCAGTCCTCATATTATCTGTCTTACTAAAAAGTGTATGAGAAAGTTTTGACCCACCAAAGTCCTGATATATAGTGGAAGACTACTGCTAGGGCATTTGGGGGCAGTCATGCCAGTATGAAAAACTGAAACTTGGATAAAAAGAAAACATGGTAAAGAGCATGAATTAATTACTGAAATGAAAGAAGAAAAATGGAGATGTGCATCCATGAAACTAAGAGAAAGGGGAAAGGTACGTATAATACCTGAGTGAAGGTGGCCTGATTTTGTGGAAAGGAGTTAATGAATACATGCAGGAAAGTGAAGATGTAGGTTTAATAATGAATGAGATGAATAAAATATATGTCACAAAGTATGAACTGGTGTGATCTAGATACTGTTAGTGTGTATGAAAGTAAGTAACAGTTGCAAATTACACCCAGGCGATAATGGAAGAAGCAGAGATAAGTTTTAGAAAAAACGTGTAACATTCTGAATCAATGTGATTTAGGATGAAAAAAAAATCTGTTAAGAGGAACTGAAGAGAGTACGGAAGAAGTGACTGGGCCTTTTGGAACCCCAACAATGAATGAGAATTAGGAATGAATGAATGAATGAATGAATGAATGAATGAATGAATGAATGAATGAATGAGAATGCTGATAGTTGGGCGAACACCTGCTTAGGAAGAGATCTGTTCTGCATATGTGGTTTATATCTACTAATCTATTCATGCAAAAGAATGAATACAAATATAGGAATAATTTGATTGCTAATGATGAAAGAGAATTAGTGAAGGATACCAAGATCAAGAGAGGTTTTGTATGTGGGACAGACCAATTTTTTATAGTGCCAAGATGGGATCTTAGGAAAAATGAGCATTGGAGAAAAGGAAATAAGTGAAAGAAACGAAGTAAAAGAAAGATGAGTCCTGTATGATTTCCTGCATAGGAAATACTGTATGAAAAAGAATGTTTGATGCAAAGGTTAAAATAAAAATATTGTGGATGAGAACAAAGATATTGCATAATGTATATAAAATGAAGAAAATAGCTCCAAAGAAAGCAAAGGGAACATGGAAGTATTAAGATTAAAAGAGGAAGAGGAAAGGCAGAGCAATTTTGATGGAAATAACCAACTGCAAAAAACTAGTGTTTGCTAAATGTGCCTGAGAAAGTGTTTGACAGAATTCTGACTGAAAGTATACAAGATGCAACAATGAGCAGTGAGGCTTTATACCAGGCAGGAATACCAGAATTTTGTTCTTCAGAAAGTCATTCATAAATGCATGAATGTGAGAAAGCAAGTTGATCATACGTTAGTTTGTTTAGAGAATGCATATCATAATGTGAATAGATTTGAATTTTTGAATTATGGAATGTTTTTTGCAAATATGGAGTTGAAAGTTGGTTCCCAAATGCAATAAGAGCAGTATGATAGATGTAAAGCATGCATGAGAATTAATTACATGCTTAGTGAATGCATTGCATTGATATATAATGTCTCCATGGTTATTTAATATATATTTATACATACATACATACATACATACATGGAAAGCTTAGGATAATGCTAGAGGTGTGTTGGCTCGGGCATTAATGTACATTTATTTTTGCATGCAGATGATGCCATGTTTTTGGCCAAGAATATGAATAATTTACAGTGAATGTTTTGCAACAAGCTATATGGATCTGAATATGAATCTATCAAAGACCAGGGGAAAATGGAATGAACAACTGCAATGTACAAACTGCAATTATACATTGATGGGGAAAAAGCTACTAGAGCTATTAGAGTTTGTACTTTGGTAGAATGTTTGCTAAATAAGGGAAATGGATCAAGAAATTTTAAGAAGTGTAAATGTTGTTAGAAAGATAATGGGCACCATGTGGTCTGTTGCAAGGAATTAATGCTTGCTAAGAGAAGCAAAACTGGTTGTTTTATAAGAGGGTGCTCTGCCCAATTTGTTAGATGGAAGTGAGCATTGTATATGTCAGGAAAAACATAAAGGTGAGGGAATGATTGCCCCACAATCCTCTCAGGATTGTTGGTGCCATCTAAAGAAAAATAGCACATTCTTTCAAAACAAATATACTTCAGAAGCTGAGACAACTACTTCACATATTTTGGGACACTTGTTCTTAGACTGCATTGTGTTGATGTTCAGCACTTAAGCAGAGCCCCAGGTGCTCATCAACATACAAAAACATATCCCAAGCTTGAGACTCAGAAAGCTGCAAAGAAAACCTCAGGTTGACAACTCCCCCCGCAGCTAAAAGGGGGCACAAGGCCAGGAAATGAGCCTCCCCCCAGCTTCAGAAAGCTTAGTCACACAGTGTTCATGCAGCCAAGTAAGCACACGATATAAAACTAAAGCAGAATAACAGAGC
The DNA here is from genome assembly GCF_059951505.1 of Python bivittatus. Classification (NCBI taxonomy): domain Eukaryota; kingdom Metazoa; phylum Chordata; class Lepidosauria; order Squamata; family Pythonidae; genus Python; species Python bivittatus. Next base: position 710,702 of record NW_028277044.1, on the reverse strand, counting down.
TCACTGCCAGCCCAATACTCAACATAAAAGCTCGTGGTTACAGAAAAGAGGGACATTCGGCTCCTAGCCCACCTTGAAACAGACAGGAAAAGTGTTTTGAAAATTGCTGTGCAAAAAAATTGGGACCAGGAACTCAAAGCAAACAGATGAGGATATTACTAGAAGATGCATGCAGACTAGGAATAAGTAGCTGAAATCACTATGGAATTTTAATGTAGTAGAGTTTGAATTATTAATAGATGGTTGGAAATGCATTGTTCTCTGAGAACAATTGGAACACAAAACTTATTTCAAAGCAATCTTCACCCATACTCACCAGAACATGAGAATCTAGTTACCATCATCCACACACCTAACATACATGCAGAGCTAGATAGGAGATGGTGAATAAAGGCTATTTTGGAAGTAGGATTAGGGATCTACTCCCATAAATGAGCACACACACTGTACCACCAGGAATACTTCATCCCTTTGGGATGTAAAATCAGCATCTCCATTTCTACCTAAACTTCCAGCAAAATTACATGGGAAAGGTTTCCCTGCACTTTATAACTTCAGTGCTGAAGAAGGGCACAGCAGGTAGAAGTTCCTAGTTGACCTTGAAAAAGTTAAACAGGGCTGGAACTGTTTAGTATGAGGGATCACTGGGAAATCCCAAGGCTATAGGTTAGACTGGGAAGTAAAAAAAAAAAAAGAGGGAGCAGAATTGGCTGAACTTCCCTTCAGGTAAGTTTGAATGCATAGAAAGAGAGAGCATTCAAACTTGCCCAAGTTATGAAATCAAATGGCACAAGATAGGAACAAGTTGACTCTATTGCACAGTGTATCTAGAACAAAGCACGGACAAAGGAAACCAAGGCAAATGAAAACTGTCAGTAAACACGTATATTTTAATCAGTCTTTTTACCTGATCAGCATCAACAAATATTATTTTGTCCACAGCCAGTGGAAAGAGAACATCCAAGAAGAGAATTTTATAACCCCAGATGAGTCTTTGTTTTTCTGTCTCCTGATGAAGCCAGCGGGGCCATTTGTACTGTACCAGCTCATACTCAAAGCCATATTCTTCAGCCATATAAGGTATAACCTCCTACAAAACAGAAGCAAGACAAGGCAATTTATTTCCACATTGTTCCTGGAGCAAGCAAACTGGTCAGGGTCACAAGAAAAAAGTATATACAGATTCCTGCTTATTGTTTTCCATACCTAGATATTAGTTTAATCTGAAGAGGCATATAGAAATAAGTGAACTCTCCTTTCTGCATAAAAAAACAGGACTGCATGATCAAGATTTTTTGCCTCTCAGGCTGGCGTTGCTGGAAATGTTTTATTTTTTCTTGGAACACAGCTCCTGTTTTCCCAGGTTTTAATTTTACTTTTTGCAACTTCTCTGTCCCTCAGATCATCCATATGATCACAATCTATAATAAAATTGGCAATCATGAAAGAAACCTTTCCTTTATACGATGCAGGTGGTCTTTCATGTTATCCGCGTACAAGTGTACGAGAGCAACAGCAGGTGTTCAAGGAGCAGATCGGCAGCTGCATTTCACCTTCCAGCGAAGACAATAAACAATAAGGCAAGAAGACTATAAACTTAAATATATACAAAATGTACGCCATGTAAGGTTTACCCCGTTCGTCTCAGAGAAACTCTCGTGACACGTGTTCAGCAAAGACATTTACTCAAGCGTAACGTAAGTAAGTACAGACAAAGCCAGGGTTGGTTTGGCGTAGCTTACATGGTATTTTATAGCTTCCCCATTCCCGCACTTTACCCGTTGCTTAGTTACAGATTACCCGCAGTAATCCCCCCTCACCCAAATGGCAGATTCAGTCTGGTGCTTTTGTCTTTCTGATTGCCGTCTATGGGTTGTGCTGTTGTCCAAGCCGGGAGTTCTCGATCATTCTCGATCATTCGTTGATTGCTTCGCTTCTGAGCCTCTGTGCTTTCCTTTGTTTGCAGCGCCCGAGGGGAAACTGCGCTGATACAAAGTATCCGCTTGCAGTTTCGAGTTGAGCGTTGCCACCTGGCCGTAATCAGTTCGCAGTTTCACTTCCCCTTTTTTCTCATCTAGCGCCTGGGCGGTGAAATTGACTAGGCGCAGCTGAGCGGCGCTTCGCCGTGTCATGCCATGCCGGCTGAATCTGACACGCCATGTCTTTTACAACTATTCAGTAATACATTAAATGGCGAACATTTTTTTAAAAAACTAAATCTTGATTAAAATTTGACAGGGACAAGTAAAGGCACATGAGAGTGACCTGGGGCCCTGAGCCAGGGCCAACCCTCCCCTGAGGGATCAGGAGAGTCGTCAGACATGACAGATCCTGGGGAGGAGAACATCAGTGAAGACAGAACAATGCCCAAAATCTGAAAAGCTACGTAGAGTCTGCAGGCATGATGGGTCAGTATCATTCCAGTCAGGCTCTGTACGTGAAATGGGAAAGCCAAATGTTTACCCTTTGCCTAAAGCAGCAAAATATTGCACACCTCTGGTTGAGACAGGGCTAGTTCAGATGTAACCAAGTTTAAGAGATTTAGAATAGCCAGATAATGACAAAATAGACTTAGCACCACAAATGTAAAAGTTAACTGGATGTTCTAATTAATAGGAATCTTTATTCTTTCAAACAAAACAAGACAACAAGACAACCCTCCCCCCACATGTTTCCCAGCATAAAGTTCAAAACTAGAATGATTATTATTGCAATGCTAAATTGTTAAGTTACTCAATCTATTGTAAAATAAAACCCAGAACTGGGTTTCCCAAAACATGCTTAAACAAGCTGAAAATTGACACTGATGCTTTGCAATTAGAAGAGCCAAGATCTGTTTTGATTAAAATTGCAATGGATTTTAAGAGTGAAATACTGTGCTTACTTTAAATGTAGGTGAAAGGTAATTTTTCAGAAACCAAAATTTCACTGGTGTCTTTGTGTGGCGCAGAACTGAGAGCATCATTATTCTGGAAAATAAGAATAATCCAATCATGAGTACTGTAACATATGCACAATATGTCACAGAGATGCCAGAAAGTAACTTTACAATCACATCTTTTCAATGAAGAATAACATCAATATGAGACTGTTTAACTATCCAAGTCTTGCTTTTAAAACTCAAGTAACTCAGTTTCTGATATTCAAAACTTCCACATTAGGTATTATTCCCCAGTTTCAAGATAAAAGTACATAGGAAAATGCAGTCTACCCTAATATACCCAGCCAGGCACGCAGGCATCACTCAACCACCTTAGCCACCCAAATCCTTCAGATACCTTAAAAAGCGCTCATATAAATGGCCAGAAGCCACTGAAAATATGTTCAATACATCAGTTTTCTTCTCCATTTCTGCTTTCCAAGTTCCTCCTGTAGAACTTCAAAAAGATTTTTATTCAGTTTGTATTTAAGATCTGTAAAAGGGTTCATCTTGCATTACTGAAACAAGAGAGAGGAAAAAGAAGGAAAGGATCATACCAGAAGAAAAAAGAGCGAAGACCATAAGGTGCACAAACTATATGATCTTTGGACCAAAACAGAGTCTTCTCCAAACCATGCATGTACGCATTTGCTGTATCTAAGCTTCTATGCTGATCCAATCAAGCAAGACTTTAAATGGCTTACAATCCTTACATACAGTAATTAAGATTAAAGCAATATAAATACCAAAATCAAATGTAATTTAAAGCAATACCTGAAACCAACCCTTACCAAAGGGTGGGATATTCTTCCCAACAGAAGCTGCATGTCAACTGGCTCCCTGTTCCCCACCGCCACCATCTTGCCTCCACTACACCCTAGAGAAGCCAGGATGCCTGCTCATTTTGGCTTTCTCAGTTTTCCTTTTTGGCTAAACAAAACGAGAAGAACTGAAAGAACTTCTTCCATAGGACAAGATCATTGTCTCCCTGAGGGATGAGAGCTCAACTAATAAATATTACAAAGATAATAAACCAGAAATGCCCCCCACCCATCACATTTCTTAGCTAGGCCCAAGTAAAGCCCAACCAGTTTACCTGGTCATGGAAACTTCCTTCTCTTCTGTTGTTACTTCGTTCAGGAGATCTTCATTATCATTGTCAGTTTTTTTTTCTACCTACACATCACACAAATAATGTTTTCAGCATACACAAAATGCTCAGCAAATTCCATTATTAATTGCATTAAACATTAACTTAAAATCAGTCTATCAATCATCTAAGCATTTCAATCTAAAATTGTCAGTATACGTACTTGGATTCTGATGATTTTGCTTCTAAAACTATTTAATACTACAATAACCTCTTCTAGACCCTCAGAAGAATCGGCCCCTTCATGCCTAGAGAGGAAAAAAAGTAAGTTATCTGCAAATAAAAATTAAATATAATAATTACTGTTTCTTGAATTATGGAACAGTTTGCTCAGCTAAGAATGAAAATCCCAGCTTTCCAGCATACTGATTTAGGAAGCTTTCCACATTTATATCCTTTCAGAGAGGTTGTAGCAGGAAGTTGCATTTTGGGGATCAGTGAAGGAAGGAAGAAAAGTTCAAATCAATTTAGGAAACAAAGCCTAAGACCACCTACTACTGTTATTCACAAAAATCTACATTTCAAAGATGACGTTTTGCAATTGAAGACAGTTTGCTACAAAATCTGAGATATCAGTATCTACAAGCTACAACTGTGGCCTTCTCAGTAAGTCTTTGCCTTCAGAACAATTCTTCTTAAGACCTAGAGTATTATTCTTGAACACATCTCAAAAGGAAGAATCCAAGATTATATTCATTGTGTTGAAGCCAGCCAGATACTTCTTACAAAAAAAGTAATTCCATGTTCTCTTGTAATTGTTAATGATTTGATCTTTCTGTTTTACGCAGAATGGTAATCTGCAGACAAATATTAATAAATAGATTGAGCTATTTTTCTGCCTGGTAGGTAATCCATTTTGGGCAGATAACATATGCTCAATCAAGCCTTATAATTCAGTAGAGGAAAGAAACATATATTCTTCCTTACTAGGAGGAAATAGCATAGTGTATGTAGGCTTGATTTGTGAGATTCCTTCCCCTCCAACAATAAAAACCAATTTTCCTTCTTAATACTGAGAATAATAAAATCAAGATAAGCAGAAGTCAATGTGATACATGTCAATATGTATAACTGAAAGAATCCCAGATATTAAAAAATGAAATAGTTTCATGGTACAACATTGTATATTATTATATAATGGCCAAAATTCTGGGCATTCAGGCAGCTACAACACTGACAGCCAAAAAACAAAAAACAAAAAACCCTAAATGGAAGGAAAGCACACACTGAAGAAAAGAATCATCAAGAGGCCTAGATTTAAAAAGACCATGAAGAAGAATTGAGAATGAGGCTCTTGGGCTCTGATTTAGCTGCCATTTTGTTTTTGCTCCTAAGATATCAGTATATATGTTGCAAGTAAGGTCTCAGAGAAGTACATGAAAAAAATCAAGAACTTTGGATGATGACAAGGATGATGATGATGCACAGCTCCAATTCAGGAAGACCAAAACCGTTGCAAGTGTTCTGTGCAATCTCTTGTACAACAAATAGAGTGAAGGTACATTAATTAATTCTATTCGTTAAAGTACTTAAGAAACTGAGGTTTTGGGAAAGTAAAGTTGCTTCACTACAGAACATCACAAATTATGCCCCCCAAGGTGTGCTTGTTTTCAACCCATTTTAAACTATTTCAGGTTCACTTATTTTTAAAACAGCATTGAAAAAGGCAGGTGCTGAAGTGAGAGATGAAAGAGGCTGCTACCCACCTCTTCTGATTAGTGGAATATTCGTGTTTATTTCAGAAAGTCTTAATTCTTAATGGACTAAGAGATACACATCTCACGTCAAACAATACAAAGAAATTCCAGCTCTTCACTTTACCTCATTTAGACTGAAACCTTACCCCATCCAACAGTGGAACAAACCGCCTTGGGAAGTGATGGTCTGTTCTTCAACAGAGGGACTGAAACAGAGGCTGAAGGGCTGTCAGGGAAGGTTCCTGCACTGACCAGGGCTTGGACTTGGATCCCCAAAGTCTCTTGGAATCTTTACATTCTAGGATTCTAAGAAACCCTTACCTGGAAGCTACTCCACTCAAACTTAATAGGACTTATTTCTGAGCAGACATGAAAAGGATCACAGAGAATCAGTCTTCTCTGTAGTATGAGAACATAATTATAACCTAATCTTTAAGATCTATATGCAAACAAGTAGGATGGTTCTGTACACAACATTTAACAAAAAAGATTAATATCAAAATAATATAGTATTTAACTTCTATCACTTCCCCTCAAAACTTTGATTTTTGATGACCACCTATCTAACCAGAAGAGAGTGATTGTAATCTTTTTAAAATTTTCTGCTGCACTCATTAAATATGTTAAGAATAAGGGGTTTTTTTAGTTTACATAGTTCATAATTATCCCTAATTGAAGCAGTCCCTCACAAACATAAAGATTATAGTATATAATACCAAAAAACAAAAACACCAAGCAATTGTTGCTACACTTTTAGACGTAGAGAAAAAATGATCCGAAGTATTTTATCATGTTATTTTAGTTTTAATAATAATTTGATTAAACCACTGATTTTCATGAACAGACCTAGAACTCTATCTCCTCGTTCATACCAAAAAAAATCAATTTTCAGATTACTGTAAGGGCTATGAAGACCGTTCAAAAGCAGCAATTAATTCAAAATACAGCACAGAAGATTTTAACTGGGATAGCTTGCTGTGAACCTCTCTTTCTATGGCGATTGCTGACTTTGTTTTTAACTGCTGGTTTCCCTTTTAGAACCCAAATAAGTTAAAAGCTGCATCTTCCTACATCAATTTACAATGGAATTAAGTGCCACCAAAATGAGAAATTAAATGGATGGTAATAAGGATGAGGAGGGCTTTTTTCCCCTACTATTTCATCTCAGTTATGGAATTTCTTCACTGGGAAGTTTGTCTATAGCTAACACCTTAGTAAGGAAATGGCATCAACTGAGAGAATGCAGGAACTCATGCAGCAATACAGAAGGAAGTTAATTTGGGGAAAGTAACTGATTCCCAAGAAAGTGCAGGGAGGAGGTAAACTATGTCCAATCTGCAGAATTCCTAGTTCAAGCTCTGAGGGTGCCCGATAAAATTATAAATAGATAGATGAGCTCTAGATTTAGCTGCAAGTGAATCACAATGATTAGACTGAAATCCTGTCACTTGAGATTCCAAATTTAGATCTGCCGTCATTCTTAGCAACACAGCATAAAGATTCTAGTTAACAGGTGCAGCTTCTTCTAACTTATGATCCTGTCATGAATAGCATCACCATAAATGTCTAAAGGGCACAGGATTTTTTTAAAAAGAAAACTTTCAAAATAGAAGGCTGAAAGCGAATGAATTTTTAAAAAGAGTCAGACTGACCCAGGTAAGCCACAAGCCAGTGCTTACATGCTTGATTCTCGTGAAGCACTTGGCTGTAAACTGTATTTTTTAAGTCTACATGCATGTATCTGAGTGTGTATATTTGTGTGAGGAGAGAGAAAGAAGGGAAGAGAGAATGTGAGGGTGTGCATACACACAAAGCTTATGTCTATCTGTCTGTCTCTCTGTCTATCATCATCTTCATTTCAGTCCTAGACCGAGGCACATATATACTGTACTACAGACAGACAACTATAAAATTACCCCCAAAACAAACCAAATAATACTCCCACCTTACAAATTTTAAAGAGAGAACAATCTAAATTTTGACTTAAGAAAAGTCAAATTCTACAAACCTAAGCCATGACAAATTAAGCAAATTTGCACAACTGCCATTTCAACTTATCGCCCTCCTTACTTTAAAAAAGGTTTTAATTTATTATTTATTTATTGGACTTATATGGCTGCCTATCTCCCATACTGATGCTAGATGACTCACAGCAACCAATAAAAACAAGAATAAGAATAGAACAACCCTTCCCACCGGGTGCCAGACCAACCAAACTGTTGACTCAAGCCCCATCCTAGCCCAATGCTTGGGGAAAGAGCCAGATCTTCATGGCTTTCCAGAAGGCTAAAAGGTTTTATGTAATTTATGGGTCATTGTATATTTACAGTGCATTCCTAGTCTTGTCTTCAAACTAGGTGGGAAACCTGTAGACCTCAGGATGTTGCTTAACTTTATCTTCCAGCATTCCCCACCTCGGCCAGGTTGGCTAAGGTTATTAACAGCTGTAGTTCACCTGTGGTAAATAATGAAATTCCTTCATCAAAGTGAAGTGATAAAATGGAGAATGGAGTGAAAGGATCATGTCTAAGTTAAGAATGTTTGGCAAACATCAGCAAAGGCTGAAGATGCAGAGAGCAAATCAAATTAGTCCAAAAGGCCAATTCTGAATGTGCAAAATGAACAGCATCCTCTGCTGGTGTCTTCAAACTATTTCTCTTCACCAACCCTAGTTTATGTTCAAGTCAATATAAAATGTGTTTTATATTTATAACTGTTAGACTGTACTTATGTCTTACTTAAACACTTGGTAAATTTCTTCAGATCTTCCTTCACGTAGTCTCAAAATCCAAGCCCCTGGGTTGGCTTTTAATTGAAAATACCCCTGCAAAGCAAGCAAACAAACAAACCAAAAATACCACTGGATTTAAGCACCAGAAACTGTCTCATCAAACATGGATGCCAATCAATCAAGAATCAGTGAAATCTACCCTTTCTGTTTGCACCTTGCATCTTAATAAAAGGAAATATATGCACAAACACTGGCAATGTATTTTTTTATATATATTTTAGTTACTGCATTTATACACAGTCTTTTCTCTAAGAGTTCAACATGGTGTATATGAGGACCCCTCATTTTATTCAGCAACAACAAAGGTTTGATGTTGAGAGGGAGGTTTCACTGACAAAAAGTGACTGGTCCAAGTGGGCTCCATGGTTGAGTGGGAACTTGAACCTGGTCTCCTGGCCCAAATCCAACACCTAATTATTAAGTAAAAATAATCTAAAATAGATTCTGATGCTGGCTTTTGAATCAAAGGATCAAATCTCCTTCACTTCAGATGAGAAAATAGATTTCCCAGATACTGGAATTAACAGGCTGCTTTTCTTTCCGTTGCAAGCCAAGGTTACTATAGATTTATAGATCTAGAAGAGAAATAAATTAATGCTGCTACTGTTGCAAAATTCATTTATATTTACATTTTGATTCTCAACTTTGTTAGGAAGCTTGGACATGTGGCACTCCAGAGGCTGCTGAACTACAACTTGGAGCATTCCTGACTATCAGCCCTGCAGGCTGGACTGTTGGGAGCTGTCTCAGCCATGGCAACTCCTGGCCAACCTGACTTGGGCTTAGAACTAAGCAAAGTTGGGCTTGGTTAGAATTGGAAGGGAGACCTCCAGAGTAATCAGAACAATAATCTAGCCTATGATACTGAAAAGAATCCCAGAAAAAGACAATGGCAAACCACTTCTATTCTGCTACCAAGAAAGCAACATGACTGCATCTATGAAGTTTCCAGGAGCAGCTCAATTTGAAGAAGTTTGCATACACTTTGGGTTTGTGTGTTCACCTCTTCCAGTCACAAGAAGACCTGAACTTTCCATCTCCATTTCTTAAACCATTTACACATTAGCCCACTTCAGTCTCTGTACAGGCCAACAGTATCATTCTGGGCATGGACCAAAATATGTGAGCCATGCATGCTTCATTCATTCAAGTGCACAGGGTGCTTTAAACAGCCCTGAATATCACCATTTTGCAACAACTTTTCAAAAGGCTCTGGAGACCCTACTCAAGACTTTGGGGACAGGGCCACCATGTGATCCTGGGGACAAAAGTTTTGCATCTGATTATATTGTAACGCCATTCTTGAGTATGCTGCTCAGGAGATATTCAGTGGCATGGCTAAATGACATCATACTTCTATTATGATACTATATTCTGATGTCATGTAACTTATTAACTCAGATTACTAGCTTCCTAATTTATAAGTGAGATCCACAAGAACAAGTTTTAAGCATTTAATGCCTCAGTTTAAGTTTTCAGCGACTCTGATATTACTCCATAAACAACCCCTTCTTGGCAAGAAAAACTACAAGATTCAAACAATAATAGACCATACCATTAATAATATTAGCAGACATATTAGATAAGAACAATGAGCAAGTGCTTAAATTACATACATACTCTCCTGCCTCAGCCAGGACCTACCAGGTTGGCCATCACAATGGTATCAACTTTGACAGGATTATTCCTTGTTCCAAGAGTGAACTGCAATCCACGAGGTGGCTTCCTAGTGGTCACATCATAGCAATGTCCTTCCAGCAACAAATATTCCAATTCATACTCAGCTGAAACCATCCCATCTACCTGTGAAAATGCATATTCTTTAGAAGAGACACATAGGAACATTCAAAAGTATTGGGCACAGCCATACACAGAGTGCTTACTCTTGCTAAAGCCACAGATGTATTATTATTATGCTCAGTGCTTATGCAATCTGTCTAATGAAGGATCCTATGGCTGGATGTTTCTTCGGTTTATCTGAAATTAAGAACTAGAGTTCTTTTATCTCACTTTGGACTCTTCGAGAGGAGAAAACCTGTCCTCCTCAATAATTATGTTTTTTTAAGCTGCAATTCCATGTTTGTTCCAAAGACAATAAACTCAGTAAAGGTAGCAATTACCACAGTAAATGAGGAATTTTTGTCTTTAAAGGGGAGCCAGAACTACTGAAGAGAACCAGGGTTGGTGTGGGCAGTGATTGTAGCCCTTAGCCAAAGAATCAGGGAGTGTAGGTCCAATGTTGGTAGCAATGAACCAGTTTACAATTTTTTTGAGGTTGCTGAACAAGAGTCCTAGAGGCTATTTCCCTCAAGGATTCATTACCACCAAATTATGACTAAAAGAATGCATGCTGTATTAGCTTTCTTTAGTATTGAAACTGAGTGAAACAATCCAACAATGCAATATCTTCTGATACCCAGATATCTGAGAGACCCCTCATATCCAATCATTTCTGCCCACCCAATACGTTCTAGTAGCGTGGGTGCACTCCCCTCCATTCAACACTGCCATCCTATGGGATCTAGGAAGCGTGTCTTCTCTGTTGCGGCCCCCACCCTCTGGAACAGCATTTCCCCAGAGATAAGGAGGGTGCCCTTTCTCCTGGGGTTCCAGAAAGCTTTGAAAACCTGCCTTTAGTCTCAGGCCTGGGGTTGATGTTTATGACTTGTTTAAGGCATAGAGAATACATAATGTTTGAAAAGTACTTATCCTATTACTTTAGCTACACTTATTTAAAGTGCTGCTCATGGTTTGATAGCAGCTTTATTGGCAAAATAACCAGAAGATTTGTTGTTTATCAGATCACTTTAGTCTGGACTGTCTGATTTTATGTTTTTTCTAGTTTTGTATGCTGCCCAGAGTCCACTGGAATTGGGCAGGCAATAAATATAAATAAATAACAAAGTAACTTAAGATTCTATGCATATCTTCTGGTTATTTTGCCAATAAAGCTGCTATCAAAGCCATGAGCAGTACTTTAAAGAGTGTAGCTAAAATAATAGGATAAGTACTTTTCAAACATTATGTATTCTCCATGCTTGGAATGAAAGCTAAAGTTTTTAAGAAAATACAAGTCCTAAAACATCTGAAAAGTGAAAAAAAATAGAAATTTGTGGACTACATATTCATTACAATTCTTTGTACAATATGTTTAAGAACTAGTACTTACATCTTTTAAATGAATGTTGTCAAGGTCATAAGGACTGCTCACGGCTTCAACCAACCAACTTTCTGGAGTGATCATGTTCAGTGTCAGAAGAGGAGACTCTGGCATTTCAAGGAAGTTTGCTCCGAGTGAAAGAGGAAAGAAATTATTGGACCCCACAGAGAGTTCTGGCTCCATAACCAAACGATAGAAACTATGGCAAAAGCAAAAATATAATTATTAAGAAGGCAAGGCAAAACAAGGCAAAGAGCATTGTAGAGGGTTGCACAACAATGCGTAAAAGCCTCAGAATGTTTTGATTCTATTTTATACATTTATTACTGCTGAGCAAGTAACTGTGTTATATTAGAAACGTTCAATCTGTAAGTTACAAGGAACTTGGATGGGCTTTTTTGTGTGCTCTTATTTTTAATTTCTAATGCTATTTTGTTCTAACCTGGATCCAATGACTGTCCTTGACAAAGACAGTCTCCTCCCTTTCAATACAGGCCAAGAACATGATAACCATTATAAAACTCTCAGGGAAGTAATATATCCAGTTCAGGATACAACATTTGCCAGGAAAATGCAGGTATCCTCCTATACAGAATGCAATGCCCTACACTGGTTTCAAGCTTGTTTAGTGCAGCTACCCCACTAGAAGGTAAAAGGCAAGTTGATGTTGATGGCTTAGTCTTGGAAAACAATGGGAAGATCAAGTATTTAAGGGGAAGAAAAGGAAATGGGAAGGATTCTGGGGAGACAGCAGGGAGCAGCAAAGATACTTCAGAGAACTGCAACAAAAAGAGAATAGGGAAGAGGCTAAGGAAATCCATCCTGTATGCACTTGGAGTACGCCTTCTTCTTTCAAAGGCCCACTCTTTTGTGGGGAAGGAATTTGAGAGAAGCATATGAGAGAAGAGACCCCTCATATCCAATCATTTCTGCCCACCCAATACGTTCTAGTAGCGTGGGTGCACTCCCCTCCAGTGACTGGACCAGCTGCTTTTTAATCTTTCTGTTGACAAACCTTCTGTCTCTTTTTTTGCTAGCACTCTTCATCTCCCCTCTTGGCTGAGCCAACTACAAAGACTCAGAATTCTACATATCAACTGTCAGGACCAAGTAAAATGTTCAAAAGAAGAGGACCAGTGAAAGTAGGTAAAGAACTGACACTGTCCTGCCCGAGTCTGCACCAGCTTCTAAGTATAAATGGTATTAGTTAAATGACTCCCAGGTAAAGTTGTTGGAGTCAATGAAAACATGTTGATGTTTCATGAGCCATATTATTGTCACATAGGGCATTAACCAGAAACCACTTCAACAATAAGCCCAGCTGTGAAAATCTACTGTCATATTTTTGCACCCATTTTAATAATAAACTTTTTCAAGTTACTTGCCTTTTCAAAGGTACTTCTGACAGATTCGATCTACAGTTCATGAACAGTCTCAGCTTCATGTTGACAATCTGACCAAGCACCTAATGAAAACAAGTCCCATGTTAAAGTTTTCTGCCTGCAACTTTTCCCATTTGCCTAGTTCTATCCTTCCAATATTTATATAAGCAGTTTTCCAAACTATAAATGAATACATGATTTGCAAATTTACATGCCTCCACCTTCCATCCTATACATATTTGCAATTTAAATAATAAGCAACTTTATTTAGGAATTAAGCCTTAGTAGAAAGAAGGAATCCTTACTACCCCCCAATGAAGTTAGTGTAAGAAATGAGTTAGCTTTACCATGAAGCAACTTTGATTACAGGAAGATGAACCCAACAGGAAAGGCTAACACCACCTCTTCTACCTAGAAGGCAGGGATTAAGACTTCTTCCTGTCCTGTCCTGTTCCAGGTAGTGACTTCACCTAGAGTGCTGGAACACCACTTTTACTCTGTATTCCATTACAACAACAAAACTTGCACTGGTCACATTGGAAATGGAAAAAACTATGTTTCTTTAGGCACCAGGGTAGGAGCCAGTGTGAGCCTGCCTAATTGTAGGTAATTGAAGTCCCCAGCATAGTGTTTCTTATTTTGTGATGTTTGTCTATTGATGATTTTCACCCTTTACTGTCAGGTTCGGTCAGCATGGGGCTTCGGGGAAGCTCGCAGCCAGACCACGCGAACTCCACCGGCGGTAGCTAGCGAGGAAAAGAGGAACTGAAAGCGCCGCTAATTAACGGGCCACCTGCGCCCAGCCAAACAGGAAAACCGCAGCGGAAGCTTTAACTATACACTGATAACGGCGCGAGCCAACAATGAACGGGGCCACAGGCAGCGAAACAAGATCGCCGCGCAGCACAGAACCCTCGGGCTTGCACGTAACGGGGAGGGACCAACCCAAGCCGGAGGGGACTGCCAATCAAGGACAATGGACCCTGACTGAACCTGCCATCATGGACAATCAAGAGGGATTATTGGGGGGCCGATAATCCGCAGCGGTAACGCGATCGCGGGGCAGAAAAAAAGCGCGGGAAGGGGGGAATATAACGAGTGATGCAATTGTACCAAGCCAGTCCTGGCTTTGCTTGTGACTGCTACGTTACGCATGAGTAAACCTCTTTTGTGAACCACACATGTCACGGGAGTTTCTCTGTCGAACGGGGCAAACCTCACATTTACAAGGTGCCTAAAGTTGCTTAACAAGTGGACAACCTTAGAAACTGAATGAATGAATGTGCAAGTTAGTACAATGCAGCAAAATAATCAGCATCCTGATTCTTAGGCAAATTAGTTTCTATTTTTAATCCTAGGATCAGACTATTGGGTGAAAGGTACTTCAAGGTAAGTCCAACTTCATTATTGGTCCCTGGAGACAGAGCTGTTGCTTGTGACACTAGTTTTTGTATATGTACCACCATTCACAGTTGTATCAAATCAATTCTAAGAACTGCTGGTGGTTGGATGTCTTTGGTCAAGATAGTTTTACACCTGAACCTAGAAGATTCATGTTCAGAAATTGCTCTGTTCAATCTCAGGCACATCGTTATAGCAGCTATGGACTAGATGTATCATTGGAACTCGGGACAGAATGCCTAGAAGTTTGGAGAAGTACTACAGGTGTTCCTTTTTCATCTCCACTAATGATGAGAACCATGGCCCCCTGAAGCTAAAATGGGGCAATCAGAGTCAAGTGTGCATTTAGGTGCTACTTTGTGCACCACCCTGAAGAGCACTGGAAAGAGCAGAAATGCATACAGCTGTCTTTTGCTCATAGTGCCACCATGGCATTGGTTGCTTTGTGTTCTGTTATCTTAAAAATCAAAAGAAGTGCCTTGTTTATTGTTCACTGTTCCAGATGTATTGGATGAAGGACCTATTCTCCACTGACAGACACTGCCAACTCAGCCAGTCTGCTATGAAATTGAGCTATGCCCTTTATGTTCTGCTGATATGGATCTGGACGTCATTAAACGTGTAGTCTTCCTCTGAAGGCCCTGTGATCAAGATCCACTCAAGTGATTCTGGCATCTTTTCAGAAGGTAGTTAAAGTGAAACTATTCTGGAGGACCATTGAATTGTAATTTGCTATCACGTTGGTGCCAAGATTATCAACAGATTGATTATTTCTGTGCCATTAAACTCTTTGTCATAGACAAAGTTTCTCCAGGAATGTCCCCAACTTGGCCCTTCATGCAACTGAATCCATCAACTATCCTGTTGGTAATTCTTTTCTTCTTTTATTCCACCTTTGCCAACGTTATAAATTTCTCCAGAGAACTAGATCTTTGTGCTGTGTCCAAAATATGACTTGAGCCTGATCATTTCTACCTTAAGTGAGAACTCTGGATTGATGATCGGTGATCCACTCGCTTGTTTTCCTGGTTATCCATGGTATTCTCAGGAGTCTTCTTCAACATCAAAGTTCAAAAGTGCCAATACTCTTTCTATCCTGCTTCTTCATGCTAAAGCTGATTGTTGCCATTTGTTTATTCTTTATATTTATATTTTTTTCACTCTGTTTTTCATCTCTGGTTACTGAGGATACCAAAGTAACCCCCTATAAATTTCAACCTGGATCTCTCATCTCATCATGCGTACAATTCAGAGTAGATAATTACCATTTCAAGGAAGATCTTAAATAAAGCAGTTACATTGTATAGAAACCACTATCAAATTGGCTTAATGCACAAGATATCAGTATGCTCTCACAATCAATAAATGTGATAACTTCTGGGCTTCTCTTGTTAGTGGATCAACAATACCAATTAAATCAAAGTAGGGTTCATTTTGCTCTGGATTTATCTTCAGTATGCTACATAGGGAAGGCAAAGGAGAGACACATTAAACATTGAACAAAAAGTCTTAAACGTATGTATGACTTGAAGATGTAATGTTCACAGGAAATATACTGTACAGGTAGTCCTCACTTAATGACCACAATAGGGATCGGAAAACTCATTGTTAAGCAGGGCAGTTGTTAAGCAAAATATCATGTGACCGTACCCAATTTTACGACATTTTTGTGGTGGTCGTTTAGCAAATCATCATGGTCATTAAGCAAATCATTCAGTTCCCCATTGATATTGCTTGCCAGAAGCTGGCTGAGAAGGTCAGAAGTGGTGATCATGTGACCCCAGGATACTGCAACCATTGTAAGTGTGAGCTGGTTGCCAAGCACCCAGATCACGATCACGTGACATCAGGGGCACTGCAACAGTCATACGTGCGAGGACCAGTTGTAAGTAGCTTTAGCACCATCATAACTTTGAATGGTCTCTAAACAAATGGTCGTTAAGCAAGGACTACCTGTATTATCTTATGCAATTATAAGCTATTTTATAGAACATGTTGTGATTCAACAAATGGATGCATTTCATCTGGCATCTACAAACTAACGTTGTGAACTGCTCCACTAGAAAGACATATGCTATGTAATAGTTTATGCCCACTTATTATGAACAATTAAAAACATGCATTAGAAGTAGTTTTCCCTAAAGAGGGCAAGTATTCAGATCTGAAGCAGGGAAGGGTACTTCAGATCCATTGTGAGAACCTGTTCTCACAAATTCTACCTGTTCCCAAATCCTTCAATAACAGCACCATTTGGTTCTCTGCTTTATGGTCTTCAGTTTCAATCTTGATGACTGGGCAATGATAGGAACTATATGCTAGCATGTCAGGTGGGCATCAAGCTGGGGTTTGGGACAGACTAAAAGGTAAGAGTTTCAGCTTAGTTTGATAATCTTTGAAAAAGGTTGCTATTCTAGTCAAGCTCTCCTCATTCCTATTGATGGACACTAAATCACCCCAGTTCTCCTGAGCTGTTTCAAGTATCTGCTGCCTCCTACCCATTCTTGTATTTCAGCAAACTTGAGAACTGATCAAACTGGCTGATGTTTCCCCTTTTGTATTTTTGGACAATCTAAGAACTGACACTCACAAATAAACTTTGTAAATAAATATAGTGATACAAGGAGATTTCAAGAATATTTATTTTAAATGCTGAATTATTACACTGATTAACTTCTTAGACAAATTGTTTTCAGCTAATGGCTAATAAAAGGAAAACTTTCTCGGTGACAGTTTCTTAATGATGGAATACCATTTGTGCCTTATACTTTTGGAACAGACCTTTAAGAATGCAGACTGATTTTTCCTATATAGTTACATATGCACATTCCAGTCTTCCTGAAATAAATTTAGCTTAATTGGCTTCATTTTGATTATACTATTTTTGTATGTGTAAATATGTTTAGTATTTAAAGTCTTTGTCATTTGTTTGTGAGCCTTTTTCTATGAATCTCTCTTTGAAAAGTGGAGTATAAATGCCCCAAATAAAGTTAATCACTTGTTTTTTTCAGTGGTAGTACCAATGGTGGCAGCAATAAATATTGCAAACAGAATAGATTGCTAATTACCTGTCCACTATTCATACAACTAAATTGTCATGAAAATAATAAGGAACAGCTACTTCGAAGTTTTTCACCTGTGTTGGTCTTTGAAAAATTCAACGTCTTGGCGGTCATCAGTTATTGGCAAAGAAGAAAGAAGGGCGTTCACTTTCATTACTAAATTACTGCCACTACAGAAAAGAGAAAAGGATTGTATTTATTTCAGGAATGGAAGAATCTCCTAAAATTATGCCATAAAATATCAAAAAACACCACCACCTCAATCTGTAGGCTTTCAAAGCTTTGCACCCAAGAAGAATGGCAATGCCGAATGTTGTTAGCGTTCCTTGCATGTTACGATGTGAGAATTTAAAGAACAAAGAGATGTTTTTGAAAGCTTTTCATAACAGTGTATTATCCTTGGACTTTTTAAATCCATCTCAGTCTTACATTTGTGCTCCAACAATAAACTAACTTCAATTGCTGAGGTCATCAAAAATTACCAAATTATCAAGACCAATTTTCACCATTTAGGTTTATGAAATTATAAAGCCTGGTATTATAGGGTGATTTTCTCTCATGCTATTAAGTCTGGATGACAGAGGCAGTCAAAGACTACATTCAGATTTTATACTCTTGCACTTTGCTGATATTTTTATTTTACAAATTTATAGGCTGCTCAACTCAGTAATGACTCTGAGTGGCAAACAGTCATTACAGAGTTGGTACGATACAATTAAATGATACAATACAATTAATGATACAAATAAGACAACAAGAACAATAAAAGCAAAAGCAATCAGAGAGTGATCTGACCATGGCTGTGGACTGACTGTAATGTCCTCCACACCCAGATCACACTCCAATTGCCCTGAGGTAAAAACAAGATCTAGTGTACAATCTCTGATATGTGTTGGATTTGGGTCAGGTCCATGGTCGCCCTGATGGACATGAATTCATGAGCTGCCCCTGACTCAAAATTATATCACCCAGGTGGAAATTAAAATCCCCGAAGACCACAAGCCTTGAGGGATTCCATCACCAACCCTATGATGGAGTCTAGCAGCTTAGGCAGGGAAGTCACTGTGTAGCAGGGAGGCCAGTACAGCAACAACAAACCCAGATGCTCCCTAGAACCTAACATCAACCAGAGAGGCTCATATCACACTATTTCTGGAGCAGAGCCTTTGAAGGCTGTCAAGGTCTCCCAGATGACAACTGCCACTCCAGCCCCCTGCTCTGGAGTCACAACTGATGCCAGACTCAAAACCCAGGTGAGAATATCTCCAAGAAGGGCAACCCTTTCCACACACCTGAGTCTTGGTTATATACCCCAGGTTGGCTGCCTCATCCACAATTAAGTTGTACTTATTACATACTGACGTGGCATTCAGAAGCAGCAGCCAGAGTCCAGGGCCACCAAATAGTTATTTCGTTTTTACTATATGGTGTAAACTCTGGTACTGTAGTTCTTAAATCATAATTTTGGCTTAGTGCAGTGTGAAAACCTAGCCAACGAACTATGGTTAACTAAATAATGCTTCAGAACAATGTGTAAACCCATCTGGAATGCTGCAGTAGTTCACATATATGTACAAGTTAATCAAGGAGGGGCAGTACTGATCAATACTAGTGCGAGGATGGGAGACCACCAAGAAATCCCAGGAGTGCAAAACCCTACATTTTATAGCTAAAAAACCAACATGATGTATTTGTGTAGTCAAAAGGAGCGGAGCTGGATTTGAGGGAAATTACCTTTTACTGTACACCTCTACTCTGTTGTAATTTCTCCGGATTGTCAGAAATTACTGCCCTGCATGCAAGAATACCCCTTTCTAATGTCAACCATTCTGATATAGACAAATATATAATGCTTTTCTATGAATGCCATTTTTAAAAAAGGACACTGGAGCATTAAAAAAAAGATAGGAAATCATTCCACAGTTGTTCTGCACTGCTCTTGTCAGATGAGGAAAATCCGGTGTCCCTTATAGACTGCAAAACTTCTGCAAAATGTGCTTCATTACAATTCCCTCCACCCTCCACAATAAATGTTACCGTTTATTGTCAACACCCATTTCCTTGACAAGTGTTTTAATCTTTGCAGCTGCTGTATTTAGAGTTATCTTCTCCAACAAATCAAAGTCTTCGGTATTTAATTCATCTTCTTTTAAGGGGCCTAAGATCTGCACAACAGAAATTGACACAATTCAGAATGTCATGCTTTGCTTTACAAGCATGCTGACTTTTGCCCAGAAAGTGACTGAGAACTAGTGAGGCTGGCATGAAACATTCTCTGCTATAAGCATCAGGTAGCAGTTTTTCACATGTTCTGTAACAACTGAAATTTCCCAAGAGTTTTCAATGGTAGTCAGGGGTAAAATGTATAATACCATTCTGAACCTGGTGAGTTCAGGATGTGGGCAAAAGTGCTTATGTCTTACTGAAAGGTAGAAGAAAAGCCCAACAAGGCAGAGAGTAGGAAAATCCATTTTTCTCCAAGAATTCCTCCTGTTCCAATTCATTTTTCTTCCATAGCTTCCAGATCCAAATGTGCTTCAAGGTTTTTTTAGGTATTAGCCCTGTCAGTTTGCACTGGGGCACTGTTTAATTTTTGGAGGAAAAGGATAATGGAAAGGATCTCCCATAAGAGGTGGCTTGTTCCACTCTATCTTTCCTCCTTGGGCATCTGAGCTTCTTTTTTCGCACAAGACCCTGAACAAGAACAGCAAGAAGGCAGAGCCCGCACATGCCAATTAGGCCCTTTATCTGCAGCCATTACCTAACTGTGGTGCTGGGCAAGCAAACTGCCTGTCGAATGGGATCCCATGCTGCTCGAGAGAGATGTTTTGCCTCCTATATGATCACTGCATGTCAAACGATGCGGCCATTACCACATCTCTGTCCTGTCCTGTGACGTGATGAGGTAATCAGAAGCAGAGCTGTACCACGACTGCCTCCCCTCTGCCCTGCTGGCTGCTTCTGCACTAGACCTCTTTCCAGTGGAGACAAAGGACTTAGCTGGGCTGGAGTTTCCCTTCCAACCAATGATGGCAATCCACTGAAGTTTGGAATTACACCCATTCCTCATTTAATGACTGCAAATACGATGGTAATAAATGATAATTAAAAAATCATTTTCCAACCAATGCACACATTTACAACCAATTTTCACACACCTGACATCAACGCACACCGGAATGAGAGTAACGCTGGAATAGCTGTAGAAGAGAACTTTATCTGAACAAGGCGGTGGCAACCAGTGATATTCACAGTGTCTCGTTTTAAAGTGTCATTTGTTCACTTAGCAACTGTTTTAATAACCTTGTCACTGGAACAGAACATGTACTGTGGTCGCTAAATGAGGAGTGGGTGTACGAAGGATAAAAAGTGTGAGCCTTCTGGTCTGAAAGACTAGAGGAGAAAAAATGCTGGATCATGTCTCTTAATCCAAGGAGGAAACTCTGTCCCAAAGGACTGAAAGTATCATCCTGGAGCCCACAGGGAACTATGAATTAGAAATGCATTTCCTCGCTTCTTCCTCACTAAACAGGGCATGACAATACACTTGCATTTCTTTTCAGATACATTTAAATAAAACAAAACAACCCAACAATAAAATGCCATCTACCCATTCTTTACTTACCCTTCCATTGATAACAACAGCCATTTCCCCAGGAAGCAATTTGAGAACTTCATGACAAAATACCTGATGAGTCTGAATTATATCAACACCCAAAGTATTATATTTCTTCTCAAGAGCATCATTATCCATGCCCTGTAACATAAAGTATAAAAGTGCAGTCCTTAGAAAAACTACACAGAATGTGTTTAAAACTTAGATGCGTAATCCAGTTTTGCAACTGACATTATGCTTCAAAGTAATAAGATTCTCCTGGAATCTGTTATGCAGTAGCACCCTTTAAAAGAAAGGTCCATACACAGCTTCAAGAACCAAGAACTAAGCACCTTAAGATATTTGTTTTAAAGAGCACCTTTTTCAGGTATTCAGAAAGCAGAAATTGAAAAGGTATTGGTTTTTGTTTCTATTCTACTGCAACTACCTGCTCCCAAGTCTTATTCTATTTATTTATTCTTTGTGTTTCTACTCCACCAAGTAATCAGCACAACTAAGAAAATTTTAAAACATTCCAGAACCAATTACAGTGGAACCTCGGTTTATGAACTTAATTCGTTCCGTGACTCTGGCTGCAACCCGAATTGGTTGCAACCCGAAGCAAATTTCCCCATAAGGCTCAATGTAATTCCCGTTAATCCGTTCCGGCGTGGAGGACAGGGAAGCGGCTATTGCTTGGAGGGAGAGTCCCCCTCCCTACGACCATGTGTCAGGGGCGGAAAATGGCCACGGACCACGTGTCAGGGGTGGAAAAATGGCCGCGGACCACGTGTCAGGGGTGGAAAAATGGCCGCGGACCACGTGTCAGGGGCAGAAAATGGCCGCGGACCACGTGTCAGGGGCGGAAAAATGGCCGCGGACCACATGTCAGGGGCGGAAAAATGGCCGCGGACCACGTGTCAGGGGTGGAAAATGGCCGCGGACCACGTGTCAGGGGTGGAAAAATGGCCACGGACCGTGTCACGGGAGGGAAAATGGCTGCATATCCTGCTCGTACCCCGAGGCGGAGTTCGCAAACCGAAGCAAAATTTTGCGGCCGGAGCTGGTCATAACCTGAAAAGTTCGTTAACAGAAGCGTTTGTAACCCGAGGTTCCACTGTAACTACTAAAGGTCTGGAAAAGAGATGCATTGTTACAATTTTTGTAAATGCCAGGTAAGGGCCAAGCACAATTCCCAAGACAGTACATTTGTATAGCTTGGGAGCAATGCAGAAGAAAGCCCCATATCTTGAAATTATATTGTATTTATTTATTTGTCAGATTTATATTCTGCCTTTCTCCCAGGAACATCCCCTTCCTCTCAGGTGGATTGGATTGAGAGAGAGTGACTGGCCCAGATTCACCATGTGAGTTTCTATGGCTAAAGATGAACCTGAACCTAAATATCCCACAGACTTAGTCCGACCTTAACCATTACATTCCACTGGCTGATACAGTATACATAAAGCTCTACTGGGTAATCATTGATGAATTACCACCAAAACATCCATAGATGGATACCTATCTGAATGTACAAGAACACAGTTGCAACATGAGTACAGTAGTATAAACTTATTATAAAAATAGGCTGTTATACCTTTCAAAATGCACAGCATCCAGTGATATTAATAGAAACTGTTTTATATGCTCAGCCAAAACTCAGCTAAGTGCATAATTAGACAACTACTAACCGGGAAAAAAAACTTCTTAATTTTGGTTCCTGCAGCAAGGGCCCCTGCCGTCTCGTCCTTAAGAATCCGACCAAGAAAATTTTTCAAATTAGAGTTTTTCTGGGTTAAAAATGCTGCCATGATTGCTCTTGCAATAATAGTGTTGTCTTCTGTTATTTTTGAAGTAGGGTTATTCACAATCCCAAGCTGAATATGACTGCTGGTTTTCTGTAAAACAAATATAGGTTATAAACTGTGGTTTATTAATATAGCTAATGTTTGGACTTAAATCCTTCTCTTTCTCTTTTCACTCTTTCTGAACAGATGAACAAACACCTTTATTACAGTGAGTGAAATACACACATACACACAGTGTTTTGTGGCAAAATTACAGATCAGGTAAAAGTAAAATTTTCTAAACAAATTGGAAATAATGAAATAGAGCAAACTAAAACATACTATAAATACAACTACTACAATATAAAACAATTAAGTTAAAACTAAATCACTACAGTAAATTATAAAAAAAATACTTGGGGACTAAAATACTAAACTACCAAGTGAATAAAGCACTTTGTGTACTTAATTACTTAACACTAAAATGCTGACTTAATAAGCTGCTAAAATATTAAAAGACTGAAATACTTAGAATGTGATCAATCACTTTATTACAGAGACTATAAATCTGTGTTTCACCATGATTCTTCATCAGTCATGTCCTATTTCCAATACAACATAAAAAGACTCCACTAATATCAACAGGGCAATATTTTGTGGGGGGAAGTTCAGCTTTAGCCACAATTGCATATTCTAAACCAGGTTGTTACTGCCTTTACAGTGCCTCGGAAAGAGGACTGTGGTTTGGAAAACACTGCAAGTTCAGAACATCTACACATTTTTCCAATATCTGGAAAACAGATAGCTAGCTCTCCTATTCATCCAATATTTGTTACTAAAAGAATGAAGCTCTGCAACAAAGGTAAACTGGGTCCTAAAAATTCAGCGGTTGAAATTTCTGGAGAAGCCTTTATGAAAATCTTGTTTGAGAATTACTCAAACTGTCAGGAGCTGAACACAAGCCCTGTTTCAACCACAGGGAGGCCCACCTTCAAGCACAGCCTGCAGCTGATGCAAAACATCCCTCTGTGAAGCAGGCGCTTCTTTGTGGCCTGGGCTGCCCTACAGAAAAGACCTACATTGCACCTGACCATCGAAAAGATGTAAAACCGGATCCAAAATCATTGGAAGTTTAAAACAGAGATACCCTTTTTATGGGACTAACGTATGACTTCACCTGGGATACCTACCTGCCGTAGTTAACATTTTGCCTTTGAAAGAACCAGAGCATGGGAGCAGTATTTGTTTTCTTAAGATTCAGAAAGGCTGAGAAAAGAAAATAGTCTGGCATCCAAGTTTAAAAAGCAATTGTTTACTTTGCAAGTATCAGATACAGTAAGTAGATATTTATTTTAAAGCACAAGATTGCTCCCTGCAGAATAAAAATACAGAAAACACAGAAACAGCAGAAATTCCAGTCCATACTCTGAATGTCAACACTAAGGTGTACAGTCAGGGCAGGAATCTTATTGTCCCTACAATTTATATCTTTCGCTTTCATAAAGGAAGAATTTTTGTTCTAATGTTTTCTTTACAAGAAAACGCATGTGTGTGGTGATAATGCAGAACTACCAAAACTCTCCTGTCCTCTTTGTTTCAATTACAGAGAATTTTCTTTGGTTTCTTAACCAAAAGCTTCTATTGGCAAAATTTCCTTCTTTGGGTATTACAAATACGTAATCACTGTCATATGAAATTATTTTATCCAGTAATTAAACTTTTCACAAGGTTTTTTTTGTGCTGTAAAACTTTTATTTGAGGAAAGGACAGAGGTGTAGTTGCAATCATTTTGTAGCACATATCTCCCATTATTTATATTTCCAACCTCATTCTTCTCCAAAATTGGCTGAGGAAAATTATTTATATGATGTAGGCACAGGACTTTTAAAGAACTGACCAGGTGTTTCAGTGCAGTAGAAAGCAACTGCCTTCCATCTGGCTTGTCATAATCAGCCACAATCCATATGGTTACTGGATAGATTAACGCATCATCTGAAAAAAAAAAAAAAAGGCAAGAATTTTTACTGTTCAATATAGGTGATCAAAATGGAAAATGTAACAGCAGAACAAAAATGTAGATTATTGTAAGAATAGGCAGAAGGTTGACCAAAAACTATTGGTAGACTTCCAAGTGATCCACAATACTCACACAATACTGAAAAATGGATCTTAATATGGGTGGCTTTAGAGCTGTGTGGTACTGGATCCCAAGCATGGAATTCTTATTTTTGTTAAATCACAATGATTGGCAACTTTAAAAAAAAAATCTGTAGCTGAGGGCTTTGCTCCCACATCCCTTTTTTAGCTTTAAAGTAAAATGGGTACACACAACCATCACACCAGCACACAATCTCTAAAAACAAAAGCAAAATAGAAAAATATATTTATTGTATTCCATTAGCAACTAAACTAATAATAATAAAGTGTTGTGTTTTATAGTCATAATATATAAAAGCTTTAACACATAAATACTTTTTATGTAAGCTGATTATTCCTTAAAGACAGAGATGCCATTCAGATAGATAGACACAGTGCTTTTTCATCAAATGCATTCATTGACATTTAAATCTGTTTCCCATACTCTTAATTAAACCATGTATCTTTATAAAAAACAAAGCCACTGACTGGCAGTGAAGTATAACGACTTTTACAAAAACTAACATTATTTATAGAAGCACATTAAAAATCATGTAACTATAGTTAAGATAGATCCCTGCCACTCTGCAGCAGAAGCAAAA
Organism: Python bivittatus; assembly: GCF_059951505.1. NCBI lineage: Eukaryota > Metazoa > Chordata > Lepidosauria > Squamata > Pythonidae > Python > Python bivittatus. The sequence goes on along the minus strand of NW_028277044.1, from coordinate 685,022 downwards.
CCATGACTGCACTGAATATTGGAATTCTTTTTCAAAAAAGCAGATCTGGCTTATTTATTTTACTAGGCTTATATGCTGCTCCAATCATAGCCCAACCAATCCTATCATCCATAAACAGGATTCATGCAACAAAAATATAATCCAAATACATAGTAATCATTAACCCTAACAAAATGATAGCAACCTTTTCCTATGCTGAGGAACCAAAACAACTAATCCTCTCATCAATATTCATACACAGAGTCTAAATTTATCTTCCCTTAAAATCCCTGTAGGTGACATTCTTTATAAGATGGAACGTAGAGGGGGCCTACTTTTCCTAATAAAATTGGGTGGGCAGAATCTACTGGGAGGTGATCCTATAGATATCAAGACTCTGAGCCTTGAAGGGCTTTTAGGATAACCTGTACCTGGAAGCTAATCAGTCACCAGTGAAGCTCTTAAAGTAGAGGTGTTACACAGGTAAACTGAGGTGTGCCTATAACTGTTTAAGCTGCGGCATTCTGGACCAGCTGTACTTTCTGAGTGGTCTTCAAGGGTAAACCCATGCAGAGGGCATTAGAATAATCCAAATGGAAGATGATTAAGGAAACAGTAGTGGTGAGAAGTGCCTTTTGCCTAGAAAAGGTTATAACTGGCACACTAGATGAATCTGTGCATAGGCACTCCTGGCTGTAGCTGCCATCTGCTCTTCAAGCAGGAGCTGTGAGTCCAGCAGGAGCCTCAAATTATGAACCAGTTCAGTATGGGAAAGCAATATCCCACTTACAATCAGAAATACAATCTTCCTGGAATCAGATGGGTTCTGAACCCATGGCCACTTTGGTTCCCTGGGATTAAGCCCAAATGTGTTCCTCCCCACCCAGATTCTAGTAGCCTTCCAGTACTACAACAGCACTTAATGGCATCCCCTGTTCAGCCTGGGGATGAGATGTACAACTGGACATCATCAGCATCTTGATGATACCCAACCCTCCGCTAATGCAGGAACTTTCCCAGTGGTTTCATGTAGATATCAACCATCCTGGGTTAAAGCAACCATCCTGGGGTCGCATGAACTATGGTTAATAATTGTATCTGTAAATATAAGGTTTTATTATGTTATAATTAGTATGAATACAGAATCTGTAATAAGATTAAATGTAACAAAACTTACCTTGCCTTGTAACATAGTTCATGTTTTCAGAAATAACGAAAGTTTTATCTTGAGAATCCAAGAAGGAAAATGTTGAATAGTCATTTGTATCTACAGGAACTGCAAAAATTCAAGATGTGGCATAACATCAAGCATGATACCAAAATGAATTTTCCACAAATAAACGAGAGAGAAGAAAAACAGAATTTAGTTTACCTGATGGGGATTCAAAATTCAAGTATCTTTTTTCATCACCAAGAATTCTGTCATTTATATGAGAAACTATATTCTGTTGCTCCATGATGAAATCAACTGCATCTTTATGATCATTTAGCAAGCCCTGTAACCACAACAGCAGTTTAATTTCCACAGCATCAACAGCTTTACAATAGAGCTTCCCGTTAACCTGAGATAAGGGTATGGAACCCCTGCTGGATGGAATGGGTATCTTAGCTTAGCCTGGTTTTGCCAAGTCCTCTTGTCCCTTGAGAGTTACCTTCTTTCTTGCAGCACAGAGACCAACAGTTAGAGAAACCCCAGAAAACTGGAGTTGTTCAAGCCACTGTTTTTTTACCTTCCCTTCAGAAGAGCAGAAAGAGATAGGGAGTAACCAAGTCTTTCCCAACCCCACCTGCAGTAGCTTCAGCCCCTCTCTAATCAACGAGGCAAGGAAAATGACAGCTACCCAGTTACTGCAGAGTAGCTAGTTAGCAGCCAAACTGGCCATTCTCTAGTAAACTGAGGCAATTCCTTGATTTGTCTGATACTGAATCAACAGGTAAGTCATTTACCCACTGATGATGCCAAATACAGCCGAGCACCTACAAACTATTGTGAATGATAAAGCATGGTTTATTGTTTAATGTGTGAGTCAGCTGTGACTTACTCAGCAAAATATGATGGAGCAAGCTACAGCTTAGCAGATCATGAGAAGTGGGTTTTATTTCTGACTTAAATATGAAGGAGAGAATTCAATATTTTCTCCTCTTACATCACCTTAAATAGAACATTTTATATATCCATTTCTAAAGGGTGCAACCCTTATATATGGGCAGAAATCCTAGAAATAGGTATCTGTTATTAATCCTTTATTTACCCAAAATCTATCTTCAAACCATGGCTCCAGTCATCTTAAAATATAACAAGTACATAATTAAATTCTAAGGTACGGGTAATCATTATAGATTAAGCTTCAAAATCACGACTACAAATTAAGATAATTAGATTTTTGCAACATTAATTCCAAACCACCTCATTATAAAATAAGTATAATATAAACAAACCAGAAGCAATCTATTAGCCCATATTTCATTGCACATTCCAGTCTTCTAGAGGAAAAAAAATATATACCATGAACACTGCCCGCTGAAAGGCCTCTGTGGCATCCATGATCTTCAGCAGAGAGGTCTCTAGTTCTGCAATATTCATCTCTTTTCTGTTAAAAGGCACACCATTAAAAAGAGCTTGAGGCAATGGGCCCAGGCCAGTCTTCTTATAAAACATTGCTCCTGCCTAAACAAATCAGGGATATCACAGTTACACAGAAAGTAGCTGACTGTGGGAAAAAAGGGATTAATATGAAGAGAAAATAAACTCAAAGCGTCCATATACTGCCTATTGGAAGAGCAAAATGGTTTATTGTTCCCTTTCAACAATATTCCCCAATCTGATGCCTCCAGATATATTAGACTACATAACCAAGAATTCCCAGCCAGTGTAGCTTAAGATAAGTTTAAGAATGGTACCAGATGAAGGAAGGCTGCCTTACAACCTACCAGAAAGCAATTTTTGGGGGTGGGGAGGAAAAGCTCTGGTTTCCCAAAACAATGTATGACAATAAGAACAATCAACTAGGACTCAAGCTTTTGTTTAGATCAACATGGCTTAGTCCAAGAAATATTACAATTATATAATTTTCTGATCTCTGAGATCAAGATGCTATTAAAAATTCTCTGAAGATATTTCTGATCATGGCCATTCCCAGCTAAACTGTCCCTTGCTATATGGATACTATGGGATATGAATTAGGGGACAAATAAATAATGAACTTCCTCAAACATTTACCACCCCAAACAGCAATTTCAGTGCCAGACACACAGAATTAGTTGACTTAGGTCTTCACTTATGAAGACATCAGGCTATTGATCTTTTAGTTCATTTTTGTATTTCATTTTGCAGCTTTCAACTCTTTCTACCTTTCTCTTATGATCATAATCAGAGTCAACACCCAGAATTTCCTCCATATCAGCATGAGGAAACTGTCTACGAAGAACACGCTTCACATGGTCCACTGAAAGCACACCTCCATCTTTTACTTCATGATACATCTAATTGAAGAGAGCAAGAGGGAGATAAATGATATAATCTATTCTACTGTTAGAATACAATAGAATATATGAAATAATATTTAAATTATTTTTGGTTTTTATAATTCATACTATAAATAGTTTTTAAAGGCTCCTATCATCCAATCACTGGTTCATCTTTATTAGCCAGTTTTCAACAGTATTATCTTCAACCAACTATACTTCAGTGCACTCTCACTCTTAAATTCATCCATCAGATTCATTTCTGTATTCTCTAAGGAAAAGGAAAGAAATGATGCACAGATGAAACTAGTATTTATTTTCCACACCAGCCATGAAATGAGTCAAGCAACCAAGACAAATATTTACATTCAACCAGACCAAAAATATTAGTAAATTTCTAAATATGTAGCCATATTAAAGCTTTCATAGCTAAGTGAGAAAAATCTATTTAAGTTAAGACAAGTGTGGAGTGTACAATCTCACAGTTCTAAATTAACCACTAATCAAGTTAGATTAGAAACTGAGACATTTCTATAATTGGCATACAATTCTGGAACAGTCTTAGAAAAGAATGGATTCTTGCTGGCTTCAAGATGTCTAAAATTAAGGAGCTCATACTTAATATTTTATTCCATTGCTTCCATTTTGCCTGAAACAGACTGGAAATTTTGTTTTAAATTTCAAATATCATCAGTTCCCATCCTGTTCTAGGACCATGTTATTCAATTAGATAACATTTGTTTCTCTAAAATCCATTTGCTTACTGTTTTGTTCTGAATTCCAAATGCCCCAAAATAGTCCTTTTACAATTTATAAAGATTTAAATGAATTACTTGAAGATAAAAATTCCTTCCAAGGTAGGCCAAATATTTATCTTGATGATGTGCCAGATGCTTCTAGGAAGCTCATGAGCAGAGTACAAGGCAAACCATCAACCCATCGGTGTTCTGGAATGGGAATGCAGTAGCCTATGACTCCTGAACTCAGATATTCAGCAATCACAGCTAGCAGTTACTACCAGTGGAATCTTTAACAAAATATTATTGTAATATCTTTATTCTCCTTAGAAAAGGAATCTTATTCAGATGGTACCCAGTCAACCATATTCTCCTCCAGAGAAAAAGGCTCACACTGGCTACCCTCCCTACTATTTTTCCACATTGAGATGACCTTGCATATGTCCTGAAAACAGGCTGCTCTGCTTTGAAGGAGCCATCTCTTTCTTTTTGATCTTGTACCCCTCAAGGTGCACCAGTGAATGTTGAAACTTGGTTTCCAGTGGTCTCATTTTGATTCTAATCCTGTCAGCGCTCAGCTACCTGAATTCACTGTTACAAGAACTGATAGCCTGAACAGCCATCAAAGCCCATTTTAAGCCATCTCAAATAGTGAATATTAGTACATCATATAGTAGCAAAAATACATTGCACAAAGTACTTTATTTTGTTGGCCCTGAATCTGCTGCAAGCAAATTTCAGTGGACAATCTCAAGCTTTATACAATCATGAGATTCTCATATTACTGATTTAAATCACCTTTTCTACCCATTTAGAAATTCAATCAGAACTGTGCATTTACTCAGTGGAAGGACTATGGAGTGTCTTCTTGCTGTAATTCCACAGCCCTCCTTAAATTTTATATTGTCTTAAAAAGACCAAATCAGCCCACTCTACTTACTTACTTACTTACTTGGTCCTCCCTGAATATTTAGGTGGGCCACATGCCTGGACCTTATAAAAAGAACTACTATGCAGGTTTATACAAAAGACATTTAAATGCTAGCAGTTTTTCATACCCTTATCTAATTCAGACCCTAGCACAGATACCCCATTCCCTTCTGCCCAGGATTAATTTCTCTCTTCATTTAGTTTCATACATTGCCCATTGCCCATTGAATTCTTGGAATTCAAGAAGATATGCCTCCATTTGGGGCCCGCTTAGTTTAAGTTTCCTTTGCTTTCACTTTTAATGTATTCCCTACACACCTTAAATATGTAACACTTCCTGCCTGTGCATCTCAATTTACATACTCCATGATTCTACATGAGGGATTTTTATCTTGGGTAAGTTTTGGCAATGCTATATTATGGCTATTTTGCATCTCTAAGAAAGTAACTTAACTTAAGCTAACTTAAATAAAGCAATATTTTAATCTCCTTACAAACACTAACATTAATTACGGAGACAAAAGCTTGAGGGATATCCACTTCCTCTGCAACATAGTTAAAAGCTCTCCATAGGGCAACTCCTGCATCCTCATTTCCATCAACCACTTTATCAGTATTTAAGATGAAAACAAAGCCAATTCTGTTTGGGAAAAAGAAAAATATTGTAAGAATGGCAAAAGTGCATACAACTGCACTGAAAGCAGATCAAATACAACTACACTGAAAGCAGATTAAAATATGTCACTCAGGCCTTCATCAAGAAAAATATGTGGTAATATTCCAACAAGATTCAAAAATATTAAAATGAACACAAACTTAACATTTTATACCAATCTAATGTAATCTAACCTTACATTATATTAAGGTAAAAATTAATGTAATCTAACCTTTGACAATATATATCATACCAAACCATAGTTTGTTCAAATTATCGATTAGACCCGTACCATGGTTTGAATTTTCAAAATTACAAGAGGTAAACTATTTGGGACTGGTTTTTTTGTGTGTTCTTTATGAATGTATAAATTCACTCTCATCTTCCTCAACACTTCTCAGTTTTACTGTAATGAATTCCTATAGGCACTATCTCTCTAGCTGTAACTCTGAAATGGATGAGCCATTTTGTTAAGCTGTAAGATTAACAACGTGCCCAATATTGCTGAAAGTGGTTGCAGGTTCCCAGGATGATTTGCTCCTATCCAGTTCCCTATGTTTTAATTTGATTTGGTTGTACACAACTGGAAATATAAGTATGCAAAAATTATTTACATACATACACATACATATACAGTGGTACCTCGGGTCACGAACACTTCTGTTCACGACCAATTCGCATCACGAACAGCTCCGTTTGCAAAATTTTGCCTCCGTTCGCGAACGCCGGATCGGGTGACGAATAGGATCCGCGGCCATTTTCCCTCCCGTGACACGTGGTCGTGGCTTCCTGTAGGGAGGGGGACTCTCCCTCCAAGCAATAACCGCCTCCCCACCCGCCTTCCTGTCCTCCACGCCAGAAGTCGCGTCGAGCAAGGTTAGCGTTCTCTCTCTTCGTGCTGTATTTTGTGTCATATTTTTGCGGTTTAAAAAAAAAAAACATATGGTTCAGAACGGATTAACCGTAATTACATTGAACCTTATGGGAAAATTTGATTCGGGACGCGACCAAAATCGGGTTGCGACCAAATTCGGAGGGGTCAGAACGGATTAACTGTATTTACATTGAACCTTATGGGAAAATTTGATTTGGGTCGCGACCAATTTGGGTCGCAACCAGAGTCGCAGAACGCATTAAGTTCGTGAACCGAGGTATCACTGTACATTGTATTCATATTCATATTCCAATGTTGGAAGAAATATCCTATCCTTTTAGAGTAGTCTTTTTTAAACTAATTCTATAGATATGTTGAAGTTCCAAATTCCTGCACAGTATGATCTGGGAATCCTTCAGAACTACATTCTCAACATACCGGGGAGCATACAAGCTTGGGCAAAACTGTTTTGCAAGTAGAACTAGATCTATAACTGTCATCCTAAAGATGGATGGAGACTGATCATGGAGCAGTGTTATAAATCATAATGAAGGTATGCTACTAAGTTCATAAAGAATATGTTTTTCTTGTTCCCATTTAAATGCAGTTAGATCTAGATAGACAGAGATACTATCCATTCAACTGAATTAACTGAAATGTATGGAAACAAAGTATTTACCCAGAATATATACCAATCAATATATCCATCAATCAATGTATTAAAATCTCTCATATCTATTTTGTCAGACTGAGACTTGTTGAGAAATTGCAATTAATAAATCATGAAGGATTGAACATCAATAGATACATGTTCCCCAAACTCTTTTTCCCTTTTATAGTAATCAACACTTATACAGGGAAACTATTCAGTATAACGTTGTACCGATTCTATAGTTTTTCTGCCATAACTCTGGAAATGAAGAAGCGGAAGGGAAATTCCTTCACTACTTTAATCTCAGATAGAATGTCAGTATTAATTTACCTTAGAGGTACTTTCTGAGTGTAGATTATCTCAATAAGTTTCATGAAACCAGCTGCTTCTTCCTGGAGAGGGTCAATAAAGAGGACCTAACAAGAGAAGAAAATTTTATACATCCATGGTTTATATTCTCTTTATAGCTTCTATTTCCTCTACTACTGTAGATTGAAAGCCCCAAGGAAGCAATCAAGGATAAACTGGGAACTTCAGCTGGTGCAGACTGTCCTGGTTCATGTGCTCACTAGGACCAGATAGTTAGAACCCATTATGTTGCCCACTGCCCTACTTACTTGTGTCTCTGGGGCCAATACAAATTGCAATTTGGACCTTTAGAAACATAAATGGTTTGGAACAGATTAGTTGAAAAACTGCCTAACCTTAATACGTATTATGCTTTAAGATCTGGATTGAAGAATCTGCTCACATTCTCACTTTTAACATCCATCCCCCTACTAGACATAAGACAGGAGCTTATCAATAATGATAGCTACAACTCCAGGGAATATGTGATTGGCCCTCCCACTGTGGTATTTACAGAAATTTTGAAAATCCGCTGTGTCAGAGAGTTTTTAATTTATAGATTTTGTTTCCCTTCATTTTAATCTATTGTCTTTTCTATAGTATGTTATTCTAATACTATTTCTTTATGTTTGAGCTTTGCCCCATGACTTAGATGGACTTTGGTCCTGAGGTGGCTTACAATCAATTAAACAGATAAATGATTCTGAAGTGACAAACCTATGCCTAATTACTAATCAAGTTACAATGGTAGGCTCCATGATTGAATCTTCCAAGAGTTTTCTCCATGGAAAAGCTTGATGTCAGAGAGAGAAGTCCTCACCTATCCAGGCCACTGACACACTTGTATTCAAGGTAGATAAGAGCTTCTTGAAAAGAAGTAAATTCCCTTTATGGGTATTGTCATGTGCAGATACAAATTTACCACTTCAGGAAGAACTGGTTCAAATGTTATTAATATTTTAGACAACAACTTTTGTCCTCAATGCAACACAAATACAAAAAACTGGGCTTGAACTGAAATTTTAAATTTTAAAAGCTTGAGATGAATCTTTAGAGTTGTATTTGCTCAGTTAATCATGAAAATCAAACCAGGGACCCCACTTGGCATGCTACCACATGCTGGTTCTCTCAAATGAATACTGGTAGAATAACTTTTAGTGAAAATGGTACTTGAATATAAGTTTATAACACTAAATTAAATAAATGATATGCCACCTAAGATACCTTAGTTTTAATATAGTCATTAGATTTGCTTGTATCGCAGAAGTGGACTTCTTGTGTTCCACTCTCTAAAAAAGCAGCTTGCTCAGAGACCTTGGTAGTCAATGGCATGCAAAGTCAAATACACATTCCAATCAGATGTAAAGGCAAAGTTCACACAATATGTTTGTTTACTGTTCACTGCCACTTATAAACAGTTTAGCATGCTGTGTGCATCTCGCAAATTGTCATTTATACCATAAATCATGGTGCAACAACCATTGCTAAATGCAATAGGAAAATGTCAAGGTATGCCTGTGCTCATGTTCATATCATGAGTACACTGCTGGGTATACTTTTCAATCAATTCAGTGATGTGCTCATAACTGTAATATATGGATAAGTGAACTGCTGTATAAAGTGTGCTAAGAATGGGCTTTCTGTGTTTTTTGTATACAAAGGTGTAATGTCTAATATAACCCTATTTAAAGTACAGTAGAGTCTCGCTTATCCGACATAAACGGGCCAGCAGAACATTGGATAAGCGAAAATGTTGGATAACACACAGTAACGATTGAGTGCGATAAAAAAAAAAAAAAAACCAATCCGCTGCGCCTGTTGCAATCGATTTTTGCATTGCGGCGCCGCACTGTCGGGAGCAACAAGAAAGAGTACACTCACGCTCGCAAACAAGTGGCACACTTTTCTCATCGCCGATTTGTGTGTGTTGTGTTTTTTTTAGGGGCGTCGGATAAGACAGAATGTCGGATAAGTGAAGATCAGTTAAACGAGACTCTACTGTATTTAAAAGAATGCATAAATTATTTTCCCAATAACTCACTCCGTAGATACCCACATTCCACACTTACCATATTATATAAATTCCGTCTAATCTGTCGCATCATTCCTGCGTAGGCTGGCTTGAGAAGTTCCTGAAAACTTGAAGGCCACTTGTTATACATAGGATCCGTTTCTATGTTATTGACCCACTAGAAAAATACAACAGTAATGGGACATTTAGTGAAGCTATGATCAGAATTAAACCTTGTCAAACACAATGTTCTTAGAAGTTCCATTTTAATAAAGTAATACTCAACATGTTATAGTTTTAAATTATTATGGGCTTTACTGTTGACCTAGGCACATGGAAGCCACTTAAGAAACTAATTCTATGGCTATAGTTGGGAGCATATTTAAGGGACAATTATGTAGGGAAAAACAAGCTGAAAGTATCTTTCTGACCACAGTTTTAGAGATGCCAACAACAATGGAAAAAGAGCTGGATCATTGGGCTGCAATTCCATGAGCATTTACGGGGGAGTCCCTGCTACTAAGTGCTGAGTACCTATGCAGTGTGATAATTAACTTTTTTCCTGTCATGTGAGAGCTGTTCACCTCAGCTTCCACGTGATTCTGGTAATTTTTATTGAGTCTATTACTTAGGCTGTCTTTACACTTGCCTCATAAGTAGTTTATTTATTTTGGCTTGGTGTCTTGTATGTATCTAGACACTGGGGGTTTATAAACCATAGTTTATAGTTTAGCATGTTGTATAACTCCAGTCAAAATTATTGTAATCTATTCAATAAAGATGTTTAAAGTTAGAACGTGTTTCTTTAACACCTATCAGCAAGAAGGCAATAGTTAAAGAATAAAAACATGTCCCTCGGGTGATATAAATCAATCCTTAATGGTACTTCCAGAAGGGTAGCCCCAAACAGGGCACTCTGAGGACAGTGGGGAGTCAGCCTTGCATCCAGAAATATTTTGGTTTCCCTGAATGATCCCAGAAAGGAATCCCTCCCTATGCCAATTTATATTCTACATGCTAGTATAGGTATTGCCAACTGAAACTAACAGGGAGGAAAAGAAGTGTTTTTAAAAATAACTAAATAAAGAAAAAAAAAGCTACTTTCTCCTCAATTTCTGACAAGCAGCACAAGCCTCCAGGGCTATGGAAATGGTAGAAGACCATTTTACTTCTTAGGATTGCTCTGCAAAAAGTCCAAATTTTCAAAATCAAATAAGGCTGTTGCGAGAGGGATGGTTGCATTTATTCATTGCAACTGAACCAAAGAATCTTGTGACACCCTAAAGATTCATATGCACAAAAATATTACTTACCACAATTGAGGAGTGACGAATGTCTAATGCATAAGATGCATCCTGAGCCTGGGCAGCTAATCTCATGAATTTACTTGGAAGATCTCCCTTAATTCCAAGGGAGTGAAGAATATGCATTACTTTCCCTTCTGTCTTCAGAGTTTCTAAAATGCTTTAGACAAAGACATTTTATGTAGAATACTGTATGGAATAATCCAAAGAATAAAAGCCAAACAAGGAAAAATCAGTGAAAGACATTCCTGGCACATATAGTACTGTATTCCCATCACGTTTTGTTTATAAGGTATTTATAGTGCAATTGTGCTTCTGCTGGTGAAGCCTCTAACTGTGACTATGGTGGTAATGTTGGCGGTTGCTCAGGGAACTGTGAAGAATGATTGAACACAGGAGGGTAAAGAGGACCTCTGGATAAAGAGACCCAAGGCAAAGGGTGTTCAGAGGTAAGGACGCTATGAACAAAGCACGCAGAAATGGGTTGTTTGAAGATGGGAAGATACAGAAGTGCAGACTGAGGGTTGAGGGAAAAATAAAAGGAGACAAGAAAATTTGCATGAGCAGAAGGAAAGTCCCGTCACCGAAGATCAAGAGATACCAACTTGTGTAGTGGGAGAGTGTTATAGTGGATTCCTATTCTGAGAAAGAACAGAACTCACTGAGCCAGATTTTGAGGCTAGCCTAGAAGACCCAAGACCTTCCAAGAAGGTTTTACCATATCCTTGCATCTCCTGAAACATGAAGGACCTTCAAGGTGTGAGAGTCCCATATTTCATGCAGAGAGGATCTGATCCACCACTTGATCCTAAGTGACACTTCTAGAGAATAAACTCAAACAGAAATGAGTTCACATCCACAAGTCAAAAGCAAAGGTCTCCTTGGAAAGAAAAGAGCAACTTGAGAATAATAATTCTCGTTGTCAGAAGGACTCTCCAGCAACACTGAGTCAGGCTCTCCTGTTCAGGCTTGTTAGTTGAAATAATGTCTGAAAACAGCTCTCAGGCAAACAGCTCTCTCTTCCAATACCTCTTCTCCTTGACCCTGCTTATTCCTCAATGAGTTATTGAATGGGTTCACACATGGCATTAAGCCATAAGGTAGTTCATTTAGTTTTAAGTGTTATGTGGACCCAGGCAATTCAATAAATCATGGTTAATCATGCTGAACACCCTCTGACATCACTAGGTATTGGGTTCATCTGATCCTGATACACTTTGCAAGCCAGAACACAGAAGACTCTGAACAAAGCTGGACAGTGAACACTATAAGGGACATTGGTCAGAAAAATTTGGTTTATTGAACACAAACAAGCCTGAGGTTTGGATTCTCCTTCTCTTTTTCCCACATCAGTAAAGGATTTTTTAAAATATATATTCTTGTCACAGGTTCATGGATGGTATAGACCCAGGCAGGGTGGCAGCCAACCCCCACTGGGAACATTTTGTTACAGTAATAAACTGATGTAAAAGGAACATGACTGCACATATAGTAGCTTACCTGACTTATCTTTTCTCTACGTTTGTCATGTATTTTCATGCACTATCCTCTATTAGCTTTCTTGAATCCTGACACTATAAACTGCACTCCATCATTGTAGTCGTTAAGTGATCTCCTGGGTTGTTAAGCAGACAGAGCAAAAGAGCTACCTGCTGAAGGATTTCAGCTTCATGGAGCTGAAATCCTCCCGGCAGGCAGCTCTTTGAGAACAAAAGGGCTGCCTGCCAGACAGTTTCAGTTCCGAGCTCAAATCCTCACAGCAGGCAGCCCTTTCGCTCTCAAACATTCCTGCAGCCTGCAAAAGGGTTTCCCCTCCCCTCCATGCATGGAAGGGAAATCCTTTGTGGGGCTCCAGGAACAGAGCTGAAATCTTCAGGATTTGAGCTCTGTTCCTGCAGCCCACAGAAGGATTTCAGCTCCTCTCCGTCCTCTCCACTTGCAACCTTCCCTGCTGGCTTCCCTGTTGACTTTCTGGGGAAGCCAGCAGAGAAGGTTGCAAATGGCATTCACATGATTGCAAGGTGCTTGGCAACTGGTTGTAAATGCAAGGCAGTTCCCGATCGCCTGAAATGCAGTCATGTGACCAGGGGGGTGCGACGTTTTACGATGGCCAGAAGTGCTTTACGGACCATAAAGCACCCTTTCTGAGGTCATTGTAACTTTGAACAGTCGTTAAATGACCAGTCATAACTCAAGGACTACCTGTAGTTATGCTTTTCTAATACTTTCTCCCTGTATCTACTAGATATATTATTCTTATAATTCCTTAGATTTCTATGGCATCCATAATGCTTTTACTCTCCTTTCCCCACAAAATCACTTGTGCATCAATTTCTGGCAAGCATTGACGATCTGCTGCTGATCCCACTTGCTAGAGCCTGGTCCAGAACTACAAATGGAAGGGGGGTGGTGTCAGTGATATTCAGTCTCCCAACTTTTTTTTTTCCTTGCCCCAAAAACATGGTCCTTGTCATCTTCTTTAGGAAGGGGCCACTGCTGGGATACCATCCTCCCTCTGGCTTCCACACTTTTTTTGGAGACCCTCCAGGAGATTCTCTCTGGGCGCCAACCCTTCTGCCTCTGTCTCTTCCATCTGCTGGCTGCTGCCCTGCTTCAGCTGTATCCCTCCCCATCTGCTGGTGCCTGATTACTAGCCAGGTGGGATCTTAACAAGGCACTGTAAAGAATAAAATAACAATCACAGAGGAAAAAGTAATGATAGAAGTAGGCCTGGGAGAATAAAATGTTTTTGCTTGATGCTGAAAAGACTATGCTAGGTGCACCTCCCTGGGAAGGGATTCCAAAGTAAGGAAGATCACGACTGGAAAGGCCGCTCCTGGGTAGCAATCCACCATAATTCAGAATGGGAGAGCCTCCACAGAAAATCTTAGGGTACAGGTATATATGGGAAGAAGTATTCCTTCACTTAGGTTTGGTGCTGCAGCGCTACAAAAGCATGGTTGGGCGGGGGAAGGTTGCAAAGGGTGACCATGTGACTGCAGGGATGCTACGATGGCTGGTACTTTGAGGACTAGTTGTAACTACCACTCTTCAGTGTCATTGCAACTTTGAATGGTCACTGAATGAGTGGTCGTTAACCAAGGACTACCTGTATAGCAACTTTAAAGAGACAAAAAGGACCTCTAACTAGTACAGCTTTCCCAATATTGTATCTTCCAAGTTTGTTGGGACTATAATTCCGATTCAGCAAGACCAAATTTGGGGAGTTGGACATCCTAAGCATATCTAGAGGTCACCAGAAGGAAGTGGGATTTACTAATGTACAGATCTATTGGAGATGGTCAGGAGTTTCATGTACTGGATGCCATTTCTTTGGTTGCAGGACTGTCTCATCTTACACTTACTGATTTGAACAATTACTGTTTTAGAGACTAAAGGGGGTGATGTAATAAATTAGTTAAGAGCATTCACCAATAATTTGTTGGTTCCCTTTCTGAATACTTATCCCAGAATGAGACATTAACATTCCTCTTAACCCTAAACCTAACCCTCTTGGAATATTAAGGAGTTAAGTACAGATGTCTGGGTGTTTGGGATGGTAAGCAAGCTGCAGAATACTTTACCTAAATGGATCACGAAGATCCAAGTCTATTGGAAGGCCATTTAAAAATAAACGTGCTTCACCAGGCTGAAGTTCAAGAGATTCACGCAGATGCTGGAAAGGAAAGGAAAGGTTTATCATAACTTAGCTAACCATTTTTTAAAAACAAACAAACAAGCAAACCTTTGGCGTGTCAACATATTTCAAATGAGAGCAAGTCTGTATTAATTTGAGTTGAATAAATTTTAACACCCTACTTATTTTTCAAGATAAGGAGTTTCTCCTAATTTCTGGAAAATAAATCTGATGCTAACTATTCCTTAAAAATATTTTTAAAAGGTTGAATGATATTTACAGATTCATAGTTCCCACCAGACAGGCTTTAAACTGGTTTGACAAATTATAGCCCACAAATCCATGTTTGGTATTTGTTGTGAAATGCATCCTAATTATCTGAGCAAAGTAGGGCAGCTCCTACCTCTTTCTTAAATCCAAAACTTTTAAAAGTCTTGCTGCAATTCCTGATTTCATCTATCCCAACCTTCTCCAACCCAAAGTCTTCTAGATGTATTTGGTTACAACTCCAAGCATTTGCAGCCAGCACATACAGTACTCGGGGGCAGCAGGTAAGAAAGGTTGACTGTGCCCCTATTCTATCCCACCCGGATTCAGTCTGTAGGTCACTCCATCTTACTGTATGGCAAGATCAGCCCTGGACAACCATGATATTGTTCTACTTTCTCATATTAAATAAAATTTGTTACATGGCATATTATGAAATATTCTCAGTTTTGAATTTTTCTTAAAAAATGCTTTAGTCAGAAGAAATGTATTTGTTACAGTAACAAGTAATTATGACAGTGTCAATTCTGTATAAAGCTGTATGCGAATGATCTGTATTGTGAAAGATAGGATATAAGTAATTATAATACATGGGCAGAAAAAGATAGCTGGGCTTTCACATTATATTTCCTTCCACATTATCCAACTATCAGCTTTTTTCCATTATCAAGCTATAGTGCTCTCCACCCAAGCCTCCCCTAAGCTCATGACCCTCTGCTAATAGTTATGCTGGTTGGAGATCAGAACTAAACTAGAGGAAATTACTTTAGGTCCTTAGCAATGGTATATTTTGTTCTAACGGATGCTGGCTTTATAACTGTTAGATTCTCGGCATGCTGTGCAGAAAGCTGGGGTATAAATTTGAAATGTTCTATATTATAGTACTAATGTATTGAATCTGATCATGCGATTTTGGTTTTAGATCCCTGTTCAGATTTATATATAGTGACTGCCCAGAGTACATCCTTTTTTTCCACCATCTATTCTCCATCGCTAAAACTAGAGTACACTCTACTCCACCAAGTATAGCTATGGTAAAATATTGGAGAAATAATCTAATGAGGCTACCCCTTCATATCATCAAGTGTAAAAGCTAAACAATACTGCAGCTACACAGTAATTTGTTTAAATCAGGCTATCCAACAAGCCCAGCATAAAAATAAAAGAAAGCCTTCTTTAGCTAGGCTATAATCTGAAATATTATTTTAGTCTGAACATTTACAATCGTTCATATCACAGCTATTTACTCTTGAATTTTATTCTGACAGCATCTAATCACTATATACTTTAAATCCTTAATAGCTTTTAAGCTCTTTCCCATTCTGCATTTTCTATTCTACTTTCATTAACTTAGAGGAAAATCTTTTTGCACAGCTCTGCACAGTTGGAATCAGGCCTCTCCTGCTGCGTGGCTCAAAAATGTGTGTGACAATTTATTCTGAGGAACCACTGATATCTGAATAGCTGTTTACTTTACATTCAGACAAGAGAGAGAGAGAGAGAAAAGGAAAGGAAATTACTTTTTTACCACTATGTTCACATCTAACAATGTTGCTGAATGTAACTAGGTTTTATTTATTTATTTAATTGTGCCTTCAAGTCAGTTTTTGACTCCTGGCCACTGCCTGGACAAGTCCCTGCAGTTTTCTTGACAAGATTTTTCAGAAGTGGTTTGCCACTGCCTGCTTCCTAGGGCTGAGAGAGAGGGACTGGCCCAAGGTCGCCCAGCTGGCTTTTTGCCTAAGGCAGGACTAGAACTCATGGACTCCCAGTTTCTAGCCCACTGCCTTAACCACTACAACAAACTGGCTTTCCACAGGTTTAAATTTACACTTAGATTTATCCTAAAGGTCATTATCTATATTGACAGTATTTACATTTCATTTTAGTACTTCTGTTCAAACTACATAAAGTTTTTAATCCCATCAGGTGGCAGGTTCAAAAGAGGGAATTCAAATGTAAAAAATACTTATTTTTACATATCCATTTGTTGTTTTGATGAAATGTGTGAAACAATGTAGATGTTAATAGTTGAGAGAAGACTAGGTAAAACAGCTTTTCAAGAAAGGCCTCACATCAAAATGCATTCACAATTATTTTAGGAACTATTTAACTACTGTTACTGGAAGATTTTCAATACATTTATACAACTGCTATAGTCTAATAAAAATGAGTGAGTTGTAGCAAGTTTTACAAAAATACTTCAAACCTTAAAGTATGAATTTGCTTTAAAGAACCCTATTATGATTCAATCAACAGTAAAGGAACAAGCAGTCAAGAAATATGTCACAGACTAGCATTCAGTATAACAGCTATGAAGGCCTTGGAAAAGATATTCGAATGCCATTATGTGTCTATACCTACAAGCATCAGAATCATGCAAGCCATGGCATTCTCTGTGACACTCTGTGGAAGCAAAAGTTGGACTTTAAAGAAGCAGGATAGGAAGAATATTGATGCTTTTGAACTTTGGTGTTGGAGAAAACTCCTGAGAATATTGTGGACATCCAAGAAAACAAACTGATGGATAATTGAACAAATCAACCCAGAGTTCTTACTCAAGGCACAAATGACCAGGCTGAAATTTATCCTACTCTGAACACATTGTGTGAAGACCCAGCTCTCTGGAAAATGTGGTCACTAGGAGTTGAAAAAGACTTGATGGTGCATAATCAATCAATCAATCAATCATGTATTTAATTTAGATCAACCACCTAAGTATCAGGAAGTGAAAAGGCATGTGTAGAAGATTGTGGCATGTGCAGCTTGAGATTTGTGCCTGCTTATTTTACAATAATAGATGAGATTCAAGGGAAAGGGTCAAAGAAACATGATCATCTAGCTGGATTTGACAGGAGGCAAAAAGCAGCTGCTTCAACCAGCTGATTTTGAGCATCACAAAGGACAGAAAGCAGTGAGCTACAATATCTCCAGGCTGGAGACAGCTGTATCAAAACAGGTAAGGAATTTCTAGAACAGATATATGGATAAGGAGCTATGGCTGAATACCAACATTATATGCCTGGACCCACAGGTACCAAAGATTTAAATAAACAAACATGATTGACAGGGAAAAACCAAAATGGAGACCAAATATTTTATCTCCTAGGTTAGCTTTTCTAAACCTAGTGCCCTTCAAATATATTGAATTATAAATCTCATCATCTCCAAACAATGCATGTTCTGGCTTCCAATAATAGTATTGCAGGAGATTTGGAGAATGCTATGTTGAAGAAGGCTACCCAAAATATTGAGATCATATAAGAAAAGGAAACAGCTACCACAAATATCAGAATATTCTTTAAATGTATTCATAAAGATACACTGATGAGAGGTAGTGGCCAATACCACTGAAACGTACAGTATTAAAAAAACAGAAAACTCAGAAGAACTATTCATTAGAGCCAAAGCTTCTTACATCTTCAAAAAAGACCAGTGCATAAATTCCCCAGTAGGAACAAAATGGTATGTGTTGAACTGATTTATGTTCAGCTTCAGAGGTCAATTAAAGCTGCTCAGTTCAGAACCAAAGCTCAACCCCTGAAGGCATCACTGGAACATTAACGGCCTGATCTTTCACACTCTCTTTAGGGGGAACTGTAGTTGTCCAGCAGCTTGGCAAATAAAGATATACAGTGTATTGTCGAAGGCTTTCACGGCCGGCATACGATGGCTGGTGTGGGTCTTCCGGGCTGTGTGGCCGTGTTCTTGAAGTTTTGTTTCCTAACGTTTCGCCAGCACCTGTGACCGGCATCTTCAGAGTGCAGGAGCACAGACAGGAGCAGTTCTCTCTGTGCCCAGGGTGATGTGACCCTTTTGTGGGTATTTATAGAGATCTGAGGGGGGAAGGGGGATTGGGGGTGTGTGGGGGGTTGAGTTACTGAGTGGCTGCTTGTTTTGGTGTCAGCATCTGTGTGTATCTTCCTGGGGATTAGGCAGGGTTTTTTTTTTTTACTTCTATTGAATTGTTAATGAGGGGCTGCTGGGGGTGATTAGCAAGTTCATTGTGTGAATTGTTCACATGTCCTGGTGGTTGAGCTGAGTTCCTTGACCTTTTGCAGGCTGTATTTTTCTTCAGGATTGGTAGTCAGGTTTTGTTGATTATTAGACTCTCCTCTTTTTTATTGAAACTGTGCTGGTGTTTGTGAATCTCAATGGCTTCCCGGTATAGCCTGGTATAGTGGCTGTTGGTGTTGTCCAGTATCTCTGTGTTTTCAAATAGGATTTTGTGTCCAGTGTGCTTGAGAGCATGTTCAGCTACTGCAGATTTTTCTGGTTGCTGTAGTCTGCAGTGCCTTTCGTGTTCTTTTAACCTGGTATGGATGCTGCGTTTTGTGGTCCCGATGTATACTTGCCCGCAACTGCATGGTATGCGGTATACTCCCGCGGCGGTGAGGGGATCCCTTTTGTCTTTTGCTGATTTTAGCACTTCTTGTACTTTTCTGGTGGGTCTGAAGATTGTTTGGAAATTGTGTTTTTCCATCAGTTTTCCCATGCGGTCTGTGACCCCTTTGATATAGGGCAGAAATACTTTGTTGGTGGGTGGCTGTTTTTCTTCTTCAGTCGTATGTTGCTTTCTTGGTTTGATGGCTCTTTTTATTTCATTTTTGGAGTAGCCATTCGCTTGTAGGACCCAATTAAGGTGGTTAAGTTCAGAGTTTAGGAATTGGGTTTCGCAGATCCGATTGGCACGATCCATGAGGGTTTTGATAATGCCTCTTTTCTGACGTGGGTGGTGGTTGGAGTTTTTGTGTAGGTACCGGTCTGTGTGGGTGGGTTTTCTATAGACTTTGTGTCCTAATTTGAGGTCTGGTTTGCGTATGACCAACGTGTCTAGGAATGGAAGTTGGCCGTCCACTTCTTTTTCCATGGTGAATTGTATATTGGGGTGGACGCTGTTTAGGTGGTTCAGGAACTTCTCTAGGTCTTCTTCATCCTGACTCCAAATTGCAAAGGTGTCATCCACAAATCGGAACCACACTGTTGGGGTAACGGGTGCGGTTTCTAAAGCCCGTTTTTCAAAATGTTCCATGTAGAAATTTGCTACGACTGGGCTCAGGGGGCTTCCCATGGCGACACCGCACCCGTTACCCCAACAGTCTGGTTCCGATTTGTGGATGACACCTTTGCAATTTGGAGTCAGGATGAAGAAGACCTAGAGAAGTTCCTGAACCACCTAAACAGCGTCCACCCCAATATACAATTCACCATGGAAAAAGAAGTGGACGGCCAACTTCCATTCCTAGACACGTTGGTCATACGCAAACCAGACCTCAAATTAGGACACAAAGTCTATAGAAAACCCACCCACACAGACCGGTACCTACACAAAAACTCCAACCACCACCCACGTCAGAAAAGAGGCATTATCAAAACCCTCATGGATCGTGCCAATCGGATCTGCGAAACCCAATTCCTAAACTCTGAACTTAACCACCTTAATTGGGTCCTACAAGCGAATGGCTACTCCAAAAATGAAATAAAAAGAGCCATCAAACCAAGAAAGCAACATAAGACTGAAGAAGAAAAACAGCCACCCACCAACAAAGTATTTCTGCCCTATATCAAAGGGGTCACAGACCGCATGGGAAAACTGATGGAAAAACACAATTTCCAAACAATCTTCAGACCCACCAGAAAAGTACAAGAAGTGCTAAAATCAGCAAAAGACAAAAGGGATCCCCTCACCGCCGCGGGAGTATACCGCATACCATGCAGTTGCGGGCAAGTATACATCGGGACCACAAAACGCAGCATCCATACCAGGTTAAAAGAACACGAAAGGCACTGCAGACTACAGCAACCAGAAAAATCTGCAGTAGCTGAACATGCTCTCAAGCACACTGGACACAAAATCCTATTTGAAAACACAGAGATACTGGACAACACCAACAGCCACTATACCAGGCTATACCGGGAAGCCATTGAGATTCACAAACACCAGCACAGTTTCAATAAAAAAGAGGAGAGTCTAAAAATCAACAAAACCTGGCTACCAATCCTGAAGAAAAATACAGCCTGCAAAAGGTCAAGGAACTCAGCTCAACCACCAGGACATGTGAACAATTCACACAATGAACTTGCTAATCACCCCCAGCAGCCCCTCGTTAACATTTCAATAGAAGGAAAAAAAAAAAAACCCTGCCTAATCCCCAGGAAGATACACACAGATGCTGACACCAAAACAAGCAGCCACTCAGTAACTCAACCCCCCCACACACCCCCAATCCCCCTTCCCCCCCCTCAGATCTCTATAAATATCCACAGAAGGGTCACATCACCCTGGGCACAGAGAGAACTGCTCCTGTCTGTGCTCCTGCACTCTGAAGATGCCGGTCACAGGTGCTGGCGAAACGTTAGGAAACAAAACTTCAAGAACACGGCCACACAGCCCGGAAGACCCACACCAGCGAAAGATATACAGTGTCTGGGGAGAAGGATGAGATGAGATAAAATGAGCAGTAATTGAATACCAAGCTTAATTTTTTTCTTAAAAAATGAACATGTTGAAATTCTTTTAACATGCATGATGGCAAATACCTCCTAGCAGTAAACAGTAAATTGCTTCATTTCATATTTTAAAAAGAGTAAGAACAAACCTTTTGATTTTCCTCTATTTCTTTTCTCATTTGCTCGTTTACTAGCACTCTAGTTAAGGATCTGGAGAAAAAAAATGTGCATAAATTACTAAGTTCAGTTACTGTTCTGTGTTTAAATATTTACTCATCAATAAAATACTTCATGGCCCAGTGTGGACACAACACTAAATTATAATTATAGAGTGGATGGATTTTGATCAGCCTTGGACTCACATGCTCCAAGTAGAATGTGTAGAAATATCAATTTCCTAGTTGAATTTAATGGCGATTTGCTATTACATCCAAATGGAATATTTATTTTTTAAATTTTATTATGTTAATTATCAGAAGAAAGAAAATTAGCAATATAATATTAACATTAAATATTATCAACTTTATTTATGATCAAAGATCAACTTTAAACAAAAACCACAGTTATACAGAGGAAAAGAAAAGTAATGATTTTAAAAAACAGTTATAGGTGCATGGAAAATAAAATTGCTGCAGGATGATACAAGATTAGATTTGGAGTCAGGGCCATACCATATTAGATTATCCAGAATATTCCCACAGATATTCTTGTGCAGAAATGGCAGTTGAGCAAAATTTTGCAACTTCCTTTGATATAGATGGAAACTTACCCTTCAGTAATTTATAAATTTAGTTCCTGGTGTACCTGAATATGCAACAATGAGCAATTGTATTAAATAATTTCAAAATGCATAGAATAAGTATTAAAATATATTTATCTCCATGGACACACCATGGAGGTACTGGGGCATTTTTTTCCCTCTCCGATCACCTAGAGGGAAATGCATTTATTTTGGCTAAAGAAAAGGCAATCAAATACCCCTCATAAATGGTGGTACTGTCAGGTAGCTTGTGGGGATAAAGTGTTTCTTATTAATGGGGAGGGACAGATCATTATGACTATTAATGATACCTGATATCTAATACCTGAACTCTGATTTTAACATCTGCTCTCTATACCCAATCAGGGACTGGAATGAAAACTCACAGCATTGCACATCTTGTTCCATTTCTTTTTCCCAAACTTCTGATGGCACAATATCAGAGCAATATACCACCCAGGATATTCCATTAGATATCCAGTGGCCTATCAAGGTGGGGGTGGGAGTGGGAGTGGTGAGCAGTCTGCCCCATGTGCAGGCAATAAGGTGGGAGGGGTCCTGCCAAAGGAAGGAGGCTAGCAGCTGGTGTGAAATTGGGTCACTGCTACCTGCATGCTGAACAGCTGTTTGGCAGACAGTGGCAGTGTAGCAGCAATGGAGGAAAAAAATTGTGCCTTCAAGTCAGTTTTGACTCCTGGTGACCACTCCCTGCCTTTTTTGGAAGTGGCTTGCCAGTTTCTTCTTTCTAGGGCTGAGAGAGTCACCCAGCCAGATTTGTGGCTACGACAAGACCAGAAGTCACAGCCTCCTGGCTTCTAGTCTGATACCTTAACCCACTGCACCATCAGCAATGAAGGATGGGAGTATTAAAAAATTATCTGCTCCAGCTGTCAAAAATACTAGGTATAACACTGCAGATATCAAAGTAGCTGTTTTGGAACAAATAAATTTATCAGCACAATTGAGCAAGAGACTACTGTACTCACATACATCAAAAGGTTTCGGGGTACCTCAGAAGGTCTTAACAAACACAATTACAATTGCTAATTGATGGGCATGTATAAGTTTTTCTCTTTTACACAGGATTTCTAAACATTATTCTTATGCTACAATCCAACATTCTTAAACTGAACTCAGTGAATCTGACTTCCAAGTAAACTTTCATGATACTGTACCTCAAAAACTTTTAGGGAAAAAAAGCCTTTTGATGAAAAGTGGTGTTTTACTCAATTTATATTAAATTTTTCTAAATGTCAAATTCAAGTTTCTCTATGACACATACTACTGGTCATGTCTAACATCAACAGTGTGAGATTTGCCCCGTTCGACAGAGAAACTCTCATGACACGTGTGGTTCACAAAGAAGGTTTACTCATGCGTAACGTAGTAGTCACAAGCAAAGCCAGGACTGGCTTGGTACAATTGCATCACTTGTTATATTCCCCCCTTCCCGCGCTTTTTTCCCACCCCGCGATCACGTTGCTGCTGCGGATTATTGGCCCCCCCAATAATCCCCCTTGATTGTCCATGATGGCAGGTTCGGTCAGGGTCCATTGTCCTTGATGGGCAGTCCCCCCCGGCTTGGGTTGGTCCCTCCCCGTTACGTGCAAGCCCGAGGGTTCTGTGCTGCGCGCGATCTTGTTTCGCTGCCTGCGGCCCCGTTCATTGTTGGCTCGCGCCGTTATCAGTTTATAGTTAAAAGCTTCCGCTGCGGTTTTCCTGTTTGGCTGGGCGCAGGTGGCCCGTTAATTAGCGGCGCTTTCAGTTCCTCTTTTCCTCGCTAGCTACCGCCGGTGGAGTTCGCTGGCTACGAGCTTCCCCGAAGCCCCGTGCTGACCGAACCTGACATACCGCCCCCCTGAAGACAAGTCCCCCTCTTAATTGGGCTACTAGGGTGTTGCCAACCCATCTGCCATAACGGTGTGCCTTTCCTTGGCTAAGTCACTTATAGGATGGGTCCCCGAAGGTTCTCCTTCCCCTCCTTCCCTTCCTTCGCCGCTGCGCACGTCGAGCAGCTGGCCACATACTCCCTCGTATCCCTCCGGAGAGACAGCCACCAGAACTGTTCACGCAGGAGGTGGAAAGTCCTAACAAACCCACAGTGTCCCGTAGTGTCCTCGGTGTGCCCTCTCCGGAGCACATCCACCCGGCAAGCTTCTGGAACGTAGAGCCTCCCCTTGTGCTCCCAGCAGGTCCCTTGTTTCGTCAGGGAGTCCTTGTTGTTTACTAACCAGGGGTCTCCCTCGCTCGCCTCTGCACAGCGCCGCCTCAGCTCCGGCTCGGCTCCCTTCCCCTGCTTCTCCCTTGGGGGTTGGGCTCCGCCTTTCGCCTCCAGCTGGGTCGTCCTTGTTGGGTCCCTGGATTCGAGCGGCGGCTCCCTCAGTGTCCTACAACCTTCCAGGTTCCCCTGGCCGCGGCCAGGTCCCGGTCTATCGCCGGTTGCTTCACTCACGCTTGGCGCGGACCAGTCGGCTCCCGGCGCCGCTCCTGCCCCCGCTCTTGATGCCAGTGTGATCGCCGCCTGCTTTGCCACGGGGCCCTCGGGTCCCGCTGCCACCGTCTCTGCTGTAGCCGACCCCTGCGTTGCTGCGGGGCCCTTCGTCGTCGATGCCACCGCCACCTCGGCGGTCTCTGACCCCTCTCGTTTGTTGGTCGCCCTCGGCGCCGTCCTCGTATTCGCCTGACGGGCGGTTGGTCGCCCGGGCCCCGCTGCTGTCGCTGCTGCGGCTTGCCGGCCCTCGGCTCTCCGTCGCGCAGTCGCCACCTCGCCTAGCTCCGTGGGGTCCTCAGCTCCCGCGCCGCCTCCGCGGCTCGACCTGGCTTCCCCGGTGGTGCCGTCGAATCGCACCGTCTCTGCTGCCACGCTCTCTCGTGCGCTTGCCGCCTCGGCTCCTCTGCCGGTCTCCCTCGGCGCCGCCCTCGCCGCGTGTGCAGTTGGTTTCCCGGGCTCTATTGCCGCCGCTGCCGCAGCTCGCTGGCCCTCGGCTCGCCGTCGCCCAGCCGCCACCTCGCCGGGTTCTGTGGGGCCCCCTGTTCTCGTGCCACCTCCGCAGCTCGACCCCGTCTGCTCGGTGGTGCCGCCGAACCGCACCGTCTTGGCCACCCAATCGATGTGCGGGTTCTGGCGCGTAAGCCATGCCAGCCCCAGCACTAGTGCATGGCCGGCCCCCGGGGCAACTACTAAGCCTAGCTCCTCCCGGCTTGTCCCCACTGTCAAACCGACCGGCTCAGTGCGATACTGCGCCGGTTCCCCCCCTGCCGTCGATCCATCCAACTGGCTGAGTGCGAGGGGCTTCCTGAGTCTCCTCACGCTGAGCCCCAGCGTGGATGCCAGTACCGGGTGGATCAGGCAGTGGGTGCATCCCGAATCCAGCAAGGCATCGACTTTCGCCTCTGCTTCTGATCTCACCCCCTTGAGGTGGACCCTGATCCTCATGGGCGAGTAGCTTCTTCTGTCCCGCCCTTCCTCACGCTGCCACTCCGTTGGCTGCTCTGGGGTGCGCCTCAGCGTCGCCGGCCATCGCCTCCCGCTGGCTCGCTCTCCCCTCCTCGCAGAGCCGGGCTTCCTCGTGAGCCAGCCGGCTCCGCTGCACACCGTTCCACTAGCTGCTGTCTCCTCCCAGGATCGGTCGGGGTCCCTTATAGCCGGGAATCGCCGGCCCCCGTCCTTTGTGCAGCTCGCCAAGACCCCCTGCCTCGAGGGACACTGCACCATCCGATGCCCCTTGCCTCCACACCGGTAGCAGGTCCCTGCAGTCTGCCGGGCGTTTCCAACCTCGATCCTCTGCCATCGGCTCCTGCGCCTCGCCTCCGGTGCCGCCTCACTTTGGTCCGCTGTGGCTGGTATCGGGGCTCGCGCCTCTCGCTTCCCCGGGTCTCCGGCATCCCCCGCCGTCTCCACCAGCCAGCTCCACTTCACTAGAGCCTCCAGGTCGTCCCTACTGGGTGCTCCCCCCTGGATCTCTGAGTGGAGCCTGTCCTGCACAGGGAGATAGGTTAGTGGCTTGGGGCGCCCCGAGAGCTCGCTCCTTGAGCTCCTGAATCGGGGCGCTTCTGCTGGCCGCCGACCCCCCTTCGCGCTCCCCGTCAGGCTGACCACTTCTGCTAGCCTGGTCTCCACGCCGCCCTCTGCGGCTGCTCCAGCCGGGGCCCTGGGTCCGCCACTCCATGCCTCCCGCATGCCCGGTACAGCTGTCGTCTGCTGCTGGAGGTCGCCCTCCAGCCCGTCCAGCCTCTCCTCCGGCTCCTGGCTCCTGGACCCTGCGCCGCTGCTCCCGGGAACCGCACGTCCCGTCAAGCCCTCTGGCTCCGTCCCGCTGCTGAGCGCCCGCTTGGCGCCCCGCGAACTGGCCGTGGTTGTGGGTCCTCTCTTCCTCACGCTAGGGACTGGAGTCATCTGCGCAACCTCTGGTCTAGGCTCCGTGCAGTTTCTTGAGGTCGTATCCTCACTGCTGCCGGTATCGCCCGATTCCTTCTTCGCCTGCGACTCTGCCCCTGGGGCCTTGCCCCGCCGGAAGATGGCCTGCAACATCACTTGGACAGCATCCATCCGCTGCTCGATCTTGGCCTCCAGTCGGGTGAATCGTTCCTCACGCTCTCGGGCCTCGGGTTCCGAGTCACTACTCGTCGCGACCCCCCATGCTGGCGACCCGTTGGGGCTCCTGCCCCCGCCGAACGACCACCCATCCTCTGGCGCCCTCTTGGCTGTGTCCGTGCGCCATTCGCCCCGGACTGGTCCCGCCATCACGCCTTCGGATCTGGGCTCCTGGTAGCCCAGCTGGCACGTGGTTTCCCCATTTGCCCCGTTCGACAGAGAAACTCTCGTGACACGTGTGGTTCACAAAGAAGGTTTACTCATGCGTAACGTAGTAGTCACAAGCAAAGCCAGGACTGGCTTGGTACAATTGCATCACTTGTTATATTCCCCCCTTCCCGCGCTTTTTTCCCACCCCGCGATCACGTTGCTGCTGCGGATTATTGGCCCCCCCAATAATCCCCCTTGATTGTCCATGATGGCAGGTTCGGTCAGGGTCCATTGTCCTTGATGGGCAGTCCCCCCCGGCTTGGGTTGGTCCCTCCCCGTTACGTGCAAGCCCGAGGGTTCTGTGCTGCGCGCGATCTTGTTTCGCTGCCTGCGGCCCCGTTCATTGTTGGCTCGCGCCGTTATCAGTTTATAGTTAAAAGCTTCCGCTGCGGTTTTCCTGTTTGGCTGGGCGCAGGTGGCCCGTTAATTAGCGGCGCTTTCAGTTCCTCTTTTCCTCGCTAGCTACCGCCGGTGGAGTTCGCTGGCTACGAGCTTCCCCGAAGCCCCGTGCTGACCGAACCTGACATACAGCACATTCTCACTGCTGCCTTGTTCCTATATAAAGTTGCCACAATAGTTCAGAAACTATTGCCAGCTGGGTCTTGTAAAATCAAGTAAGCACAAAATGGTATTTGGGATTCAAGGCATGGCAGGCAGTAGCAATAGCCTATTTTTTTTTTTTTGGAACAGTAGAAAAAACCATTTGATTCTTTTAGTTCATCTGTAGTGATCACTGTGAGGGTAAATGGAATAAGATCTGAAAAACACATTTAACATATAAAATACAATAAAAAGTTCAGTATAATAATGTCAAAACCTGATAACAGAGGAAATATCACAACATGATACCAGATGCCTGAGAATGTATGGAGTAGGATCTCTTGGAACAGAAAGCTGCAAAAATCTATCATTGCAACACGAGGTCATATTCCCTAAATCTGGCAATTTGCAATGAATAGACCATTTAAAAATGAATGTTCAGAGTTACATGCTGGACTTTCTCAGCAGTTTAATTTTATCAATTTTCATTCAGGCTTTTAAAAAAAGAGATAACAAAAGACATCATCTCTATGCAAATTAAAATAAATTATAATGATAAACAAGCACAAAATCCAAACATCTGTAAGATTATAAGATAAATAATTTGTACCTGGCCTTCACTGGGAAGTTCTGTGCAATGTCTTTCATTACTTTTAATGCACTGTAAACAGGGGTAGACAGAATTTGAGAGGCTGCTTGCAAACTAATATCTGCAAGAGAATAAAGCATCACCAAAGAACCTCAATACTAGATTCAAAAACTTTGTAAACAATAACATCTTGTTTTGGATGACCTCGGGCGCAGTGTTGGTGTTTTTACACATTGCAGCTAGTCATGCAGTACTCAATAATCCATAGTTGGCTAGCTTTATAAAATGTACTAAGCCTTAAACCATGATTATAAAGTAAACCAACCCCAAAGAAAGCATATTAAGACTTAGCATATTTTGTGCACCCTAATCCAGAGGCAAAGTGAACAGACAGACTATGATTTCTGAATATGGTTAAGGTTCTTTGTCTCAAATACAATCTCAAGTCATGTTCTGGGTTTGCACTAAACCAAAGGAAAAAATGACTTAATGCAGTGTATCACACAAAGACACTCAGATCATACTTTGCTACAGTCTGAACTGGAACCCAGGAAGAAAGTAAAAGCACAAATCAGAAACACTGGTTGGTTTTCTGTTCTATGTTATATGAAATTTAGTTACCTAACTAGATTAAGTGGACTAAGATCAATAAATCTTAGCTTCTTCATTAAAGACTGCTTCCATATTTCCATTTTGCTAACCAATCCATGTGTAATATAAAAGTTACAAGAAACAATGACTAATAATGTTGAAAAGGAGGAAGACAACATATCATGTAACTATCATGTTATTATGAAAAAAGCGTAATCTTCTGCAAGCTTCCTTCATTTTCAACATTTTGTGAATATGACAAAACAGCTTTTAAAGTAGTATTATAGTTCTTATTTTACAAAGATAGCACTGCATGGTCTACTCCCATGCCCTGTTAACAGCATCAATAAAGATAAATTTTGCTCTAGAGATTTCAGGCACAGAAGATTTAAACCTTTTCTTCTTTCCTCCTCTTGACAACAAGAAAAGGTCCAGCTAAACAGAAAGGACATTCCTTCTTTACTTCTGAGAAATTGATAATATTTATATTCTTTATAATAATATTTTAGTTTGTACCTCCTGCAATTTCCTCTCCAAGAAAGAGATATAAAAAGCAGGATATAGACAAGGTTGCAGCTGTAACATGGATATTATTACTGACATATTGTATTTCACAAAGGTGAACACCCAGTATAATGAGTAATACCTTGTAGTTCCCACAATTTCAAAGGCTCTGTATCATCAGTGCTTTCAATCAGGTATTTTCTCAACTCTTTCAGATTGTCTTTGAGATCAGGATAGTTCTGCCTGGATTATAAAAAATAAAGAGAGTTAACATTAAAGACCATTTATGTACAGGAGGTTACAGATAAAGAATTATAGAGCTGAAGGGGATTTCAAAAATCATCAAGTCCAATTCTCCTGCTTGGTGTAGGATCTGCTACAGCATTTTGGACAGATGGCTATTGACTGATTGAAGAGCTCCAGCTAAGGGGAATATATCATTTTACAAGGCAGCCCATACCACTGGTTGACAGTTCTTACCATCGGGAAATTCCTCCTGGATCTAACCTGAATCTATTTCCATGCCACTTAAACCAGTAAGCTTACTGGTTCTGGTCCTGCCCTCTGGGTCAAGAGAGAACAAGTCTACTCCTTCTTCTATATGACAGTTCTTTAAATATGTATTCATTTTACAGTTTTTATAGCCCACCCAACTCAAAAGACTCTGGACAGGTCACATCAATAAAATGCAACAATCAAAGTTACAAAAAACCAACAGTAATAATAAATAAACTCTCCCCAAGAAGGATGCCAATATAACTTTGCCTTTAGCTAGAATAAGCACTGTTATTTAATATTGCTACAAAGTTTTAGTTGCAACTTACAATTCTTTGAGCTTAAATTTATACAATTAGAAATAGAAGCGATGCCCTATGAAGCTATTCTGCTATTGTTTTCCTTAGTATAAGTCAAACATGAAGCACTTTGGATGGTTTATTTGTAGTGCACACTAGTAATCTCAAGGCTTGGCCATACAGTACAGTGTGCTCTATCTAGTATCTAGTTCAGAAACTTGGTATAAAAGTCTTGGTATAGTTATGGGCTATAACCATACAATAACCATAATCTAACTGCATCGTGCAAGAAAACCAAGTAGATCATCCATCAGAGGTGGCCGTCCAGCCTCTTTTCAAAAACCTCCAGAAGCAGAGAACCCACAACCTCCATAGGGAGACTAGTCCACTGTTAAACAGATCTTACTGTCAAGAAGTTTTTCCTTATATTTATACAAAATGTAGGTAATTAAATCAAATCAAAATTTTTATCTCTTCATTGACCAGCATAGCATTGCATAATCAACCCAACACTTTGATTAGAATAAAGTAATCAAACCCAAAAACATAGAGCTTGAATATGAGTTTGGTAAGATAACAGAATAAAACAAAAAATTATTTCCATTAATACTATAACTTCTAAGACTAAAATAACTATTATTGTTAGTATTAATACTGTAACTCTCTAATTCCTATTAAATCTATATTTCTGGTAATAAACTGGTGGTTAGACCTCAGATACATAAGCTGAGAAGAAAAACTTAAATCTAAAATTTCCACATATATGAACCTAGAGGAACAATCACCTCTCATATGATTTTACTAATGGCATAAATAAATTTACATTCATAGAGATAGATACTGTCTGATCAGGTAAGAGAAGGTGGGTGTAAAATAAATCAGTACCGTTTGGACATTTTTACCAAATCAGGGGAAATAAAATGGACTCTAATAAAAACCCTCTAAAACCAGCAATACAATTACACGTGGTCAGTAGATTTTATATCACATGGACATTACTGAAGAGGGTATGCAGTGATGTGCTGGAGCCAGCTTACACTGAGTAGCGAGAACTGATTGTAAAATCTGGAATTTTGCAAGCCGGTTCTGAGCAGAGTAGAGCAGAGCAGAGCCACAAAGACTGACGCAGCGATCAGCTGTTCAGCGACATGTTGTACAGCACTGCAGCGGCAATGAGGCTAACAGTGTCAGTGAGGCTTGGGGGCATTGGATTTCTTTTCTTTTTTTTTTCTGGAGAGCTGGTTGTTAAACATTTACCAGCACATTACTGGGCGTATAGCACTTTCCAGGACAACTGAGGGTGAAGTATTAAACTGCAACAGTGTAAAGGCTCTCCTCAGTTTGGAAACTGGGATGGAACTTAAGTATCTTTCAGGTCCAACTGGAGGAGATCAACAAAATGTTTCTGATCTTGTTGTCTTTCCAGGTCCAGAACATGCTGTGTCAATACTCTCTTGACTTGTTCATACTCTCAAGGCAGAAGGGCTTCCTGAGAAACAGTGTAAGAAATGCAATTTTTCTGTCAGGTGTCTCTTCCACCTAGTATTATAATCATCTGTTAGTGTCAGAGGGTGAATGCTATGGGTAGAAAATTTAACTTTATTCAAAATGCAAAGAAAAGTAGCCAGATTTTAGTCTCAATTTTAATTGCTCCCGCCTCACAGCAGAGAACAACGTTGGGGATACTCTGTGGTATACTTCTCAAAAATTGAGAATGCATAGTTTTTACTTGGAATAGTTGTTGTAGGGGCCAAGCTGGGCACCAGGCACTGTACTGAAGTTGAGAACATGCTTTAGCAGCAAATAGCTTTAAAGCTGCAGGAATAAATAGAGTGCGTTTCAATCAATAAAGGATTCCAATCGCTGAAGCTGATTTCTGGGCATCCTGAGCTATAGAATTTGAATGAACAGTTCTCCCACCTAAGGCCTGAAAAATAATTCTGAAGTATTTAAGTATCTTACCTTTTTGATTTTGTAGCCATTTAATTGCCATATACAGGTTTAGAGTGCTTAGCAAAGACCATTATTTTTGCCTATACCAGTTGTTTGTTTATACTAGTTCTTTGCCCTTACAGGAGATAGCAAGAGATCTTAAAGTGTGTTTTAAGCCAATTGGAACCTGGATAGGAAAACTGCATTACCAGCATACAAGAGCATTGGGATATGCCTATGAATTAGCTTTGTTGAAAAGAAATCAAGATGGTTCTGATGGGTGACAAAATTTAGGTAGCTGTAACTTATATCCATTAGATTGGTGTCTAGAAAAATTTGAAGAGACCCATTATACCTGCTCTGAAAGCATTGCACTGGGAGCCAATTTGTTCTGGATGAAATATAAAGTGCTTTACAGTCTTAAACAAGCTTGACAAAATGCCTCTTCCTATAAAATCCTGTTCTTCAAGATCAGATTCATCTTGCAGCAACTCTGGATTGAGCTTTCCCTATAGAAGACTGACAAGGTCCCAGAAGAGTGGAGAAAAGTAAACGTCATTCCCATCTTCAAAAAGGGGAAGGAGGAGGACTTGGGGAATTACAGACCTGTCAACAAGATGTCAATACTAGGAAAGATCCTTAAACATATTAAATGGCATGTCTGTGAGCACTTGGGTTGTCATGCTACAATTAAGAGAAGCCAGGATGGCTTTGTCACAACAAATTGTGCCATAGCTTTATTTCCTTCTTTGTAGAGTTATAGCTTAGCCAATCAGGAGAATGATGTACAGTGGACATGGACCTTAGGAAAGATTTCAACAAAATTTCTCATGATATATCCTTAATAAAATGGAAAAATGTGGGCTAGATAATACTATTGTTATATGGAATCACAACTGCCTGAATGATCACAACCAAAGAGTGTTCTTCAGTGGCTCTACTTCAATTCAAGTTCAAAAATGACATTTGACAAATTATGGCAAGTTCCCCCGAGATCTACCAAGAGGATGGAGGGCCTGGAAACAAAGTGTGTGAAAAGTGATTAAATGATCTGAGTGTGTTTAACTTACAGAAAAGACAACTGAGAGGAAATATGATAGTAATCTTCAAGTACCTGAAGGATCATCACACAGATAAGGGACTTATTCTCTGCCACCCTGGAGGGCAGGACTAGAACCAATGCACTGAAACTAATGGGAAGTAGATTCAGGTTAGATATTAGGATGAATTTTCTGATGGTAAGAGCTGTCATCATCCAATGGAATTGTTTGCCACATTGAGTTTTATGTTTCCCTTTATTGGATATCTCTGAATAGGGCTGGATGTTTATCTGTCAAGGGCGCTCTAGAAGATCCTGCACTGAGCAGGATGTTGGACTAGCTGATCTTTCAACGCTATAATTCTGTGATTGTTTCTGGTATCTAAGGTCTTAATTTTAATTTTTTATTTTACACCATGGAAAGACCTCAGCAGTCAGTAATGTAGGTTTTAGAAATATATTTGGGTGCTGTTTAAATTCTTGTTTACTCATTCAGTTTCTTTCTCTTTTAAATAAGTTTTAGTTTCCTTGCAATATTACTGTTGGAAATACTTTTCCATAAAGACTGCAGCATTCCTTTAGAAATGAGTACCTTAGATCTTCCAAATGTTTTGGCCAATTCTCACAATTTGTTCCAGATTGACTAAGACTGATGGGAGCTGATGTCCAAATTTAGTAAAAAAAATAAACACTGCAATGTTTATGTTACTATTATGTGAATCTTAATCTTTTCTTTTTCTCTTTTTAGTGTCTTCAAGTAAGTCTTGACTCCTGACAACTGCCTGGACAACTCCTTGCAGTTTTCTTGGCAAGATTTCAGAAGTGATTTGCCCTTGCCACCTTTCTAGGGCTAAGAGAGAGTGACTGGCCCAAGGTCACCCAACTGGCTTTGTGCTTAAAGTGGGACTAGAACTCATGGCCTCCCAGTTTGTAGCCTGATGTCTTAACCACAACATCAAACTGGCTCTCTGATCTTTTTTAAAAATGCCTTTATTAAACAGAAAAGGAAAAAGAATTTAAAAAAGGAAAAAAGAAAGCAAAGCAATACAATTATTATATATATATTGATCATAACACGTATGCAACTGCATGTTATATCCTTTAATTATATATCTCAAAACATTTGTAATTATTAATTCAAATTTTATAACAGATTTATAATTTCATAAATTGATTTCTCAGTACAATTCTTTTAACCTTTGCAATATAATAAAATCATTCATTCAAATGTGAAATATAGGATTATGATTGAAATCAACTCACATTAATGAATCAAAGAGAAATCCTTGGACTTCACTTTCCTTATTATCTTCTTCCTCTGTTCCATTTCTTGTAGCTAAATATACATCAGAAGAAAATATGACAACACATTCACTTTGCAGACATTGTTACAAATGATTTTTTCCCTACCTAAAATGAGAAAAAAGAAATTATAGACAAGACCCCATACAGAAAACAGAAACAGAAGACTGTGATTGATGTATATTCCAGTTCACACAGGCTTCCATCTACAAAAAATTACAGATGTACATTATTATATTGATTCTCAGTGCCCGTGGCTACTTTTGCCATCTCCCCCAAAATGTAATAACAACCAACAGTGTGTGTCAGGAAAACAAATACTAGATGAATTACTGACCCAATATGTATTTTCCATTATCTTCAATGGGGCTATGCAAAAGTTTACTGCCTCCAAAATCAGAGACATATTTTGTCCTAATATTGTCTCCAGTTATACCACACAAAGAAGAAAAATGTACCTTCAGCCTGAGATTCATCCACTGCTTTATATTCTGTACTCTTTATTGCAAGCTCCACACCATATCCAGACAAATACATCTTCTCAGAGCTTGGTTTCTGGATTAACCATGCATGTTTTAAAAAATAAAAAATGTTATGAAATCATTGCTAAACATCAGACTTCCAGGGAAGAAATGGCGAACTGAAGACTATAGAGCCAACAACCATGCCAGAATGAAGAGCCAGTGAGTAGACTGGCTCTTCTTAATTCCTTTCTGGACAAGGAGAGGACTTAAGATTGCCCACAAGTGCTCCAGACAGTTGTTCCTTGTGAGGAGACCACAGGACAGTGGTCTCCGGCAGGTTTAGAGCTCTGGGAGTCAAGGGAATAGCCATCTTGCTAAAATCGAGGTTGACACTGGGTTTGCATACTTCCTTTTCTAATCACTTTCAGAAACTGCTTGTTAACTGCTTTTCAGCTACAGGCAGTCCCAGGTTAAGAACGTCTGACTTATGGACTTGTACTTACAAACACGCTGCCTATTACTAAAAATGGTAGACGGCGTTCTCCTTCCTCGAGCCAATGAACTGTTGAAGCCGCACAATGTTTTCATGAAACCCTGAAGCTGTGCATTTTTAATATACAGCCTGTTTTCAGCAGTTTTCAGCAATTCATGAATACATTGCATGGCTTCAGCAGTTCATTGGTTTGAGGAAACAGAACGCCATCCACCATTTTTAGTAATAGGCAGCCCATTTGTAAGTACGAATTCCAACTTACATACAAGTTCGAGTTAAAGATAGACTTAGGAACAGATCTCATTCTTAACCTGGGGACTGCCTGTATTAGGAACCTTTGGATTGACAAGTTTTAGAGCACCAGGTGAGTTATCTTCAATCCTTAGTGACATGTGTTCTAAATACAAGTTTAAGGACTTAATTTTTTTTTTCTGGGATAAACACCAAAAGGGTGATTAAAACTTTGATTTTAGAAAGTTACAAATGGACTAAGGGTCCAGATAAATTTGAAATAAGATTTTGGAATTAATTATAAAAAATCCTTCTCATGGGAAAATGTTTTTGTTTTGAGATCTTTAAAAAACAAGGTAAGACTTTAATAATTGGATACTAGAGGGAACTAGAAGGAACTAAAGATTACAAGTAAAGGAGAAGAACATTCAGACTTGACTTATGAAGCAAAATATTTTAATATTGGACATATTGAAGGATATTTTCGAACAATGAACTCAGAAGTGAATTTTAAAAGTGTCTGCCTCTATATACAGGTAAAACTCGAAAAATTAGAATATTGTGCAAATGTTCATTTATGTCAGTAAGGCAACTCAAAAGGTGAAACCAAGATATGAGATAGACGCATGACATGCAAAGCGAGATATGTCAAGCCTTACTTTGGCATAATTGTGATGATTATGGTGTACAGCTTATGAAAACCCCAAATTCACAATCTCAGAAAATTAGAATATTACATGACATCAATAACACAAGGATTGGAAATAGAACAATATCGGACCTCTGCAAAGTATAAGCACGCATATGTACTCAGTACTTGGTTTGGGCCCCTTTTGCAGCAATGACTGCCGCAATGCGGCGTGGCATGGATGCTATCAGCCTGTGGTACTGGTGAGGTGTTATGGAAGACCAGGATGCTTCAATAGCGGCCTTCAGCTCCTCTGCATTGTTCGGTCTCATGTCCCTCATCTTTCTCTTGGCGATGCCCCATAGATTCTCTATGGGGTTCAGGTCAGGCGAGTTTGCTGGCCAATCAAGCACAGTAATCCCATGGTCATTGAACCAGGTTTTGGTACTTTTGGCAGTGTGGGCAGGTGCCAGGTCCTGCTGGAAAATGAAGTCAGCATCCCCATAAAGCTCGTCTGCGGAAGGAAGCATGAAGTGCTCCAAAATCTCCTGGTAGACGGCTGCGTTGACCCTGGACTTAATGAAGCACAGTGGACCAACACCAGCAGATGATATGGCTCCCCAAATCAACACAGACTGTGGAAACTTCACACTGGACTTCAAGCATCATGCATTGTGTGCCTCTCCATTCTTCCTCCACACTCTGGGTCCTTGGTTCCCAAATGAGATGCAAAAGTTGCTCTCACCAGAAAAGAGGACTTTGGACCACTGGGCAACAGACCAGTTCTTTTTTCTGTAGCCCAGGTAAGACGCTTCTGATGTTGTTTGTTGTTCAGGAGCGGCTTGATGAGAGGAATACGACATTTGAAGCCCATGTCCAGGATCCGTCTGTGTGTGGTGGCTCTTGATGCACTAACTTCAGCCTCAGTCCACTCCTTGTGAAAGTCCCCAACACTTCTGAATGGCCTTTTCCTGACAATCCTCTCCAGGCTGCGGTCATCCCTGCTGCTTGTGCACCTTTTTCTACCACACTTTTCCCTTCCACATAACATTCTATTGATGTGCTTTGATACAGCACTTTGGGAACATCCAACTTCTTTTGCAATTACCTTTTGGGGCTTTCCCTCCTTATGGAGGGTGTCAATGATGGTTTTCTGCACAACTGTCAGGTCAGCAGTCTTTCCCATGCTTGTGATTCCTACTGAACCAGCCTGAGAGACCATTTAAAGGCTCAGGAACCCTTTGCAGGTGTTATAGATTCATTAGCTGATTAGAGTGGGACACTTTGAGCCTAGAATATTGAACCTTTTCACACTATTCTAATTTTCTGAGATTGTGAATGTGGGGTTTTCATAAGCTGTACGCCATAATCATCACAATTATACCAAAGTAAGGCTTGACATATCTCGCTTTGCATGTAATGCGTCTATCTCATATCTTGGTTTCACCTTTTGAGTTGCCTTACTGACATAAATGAATATTTGCACAATATTCTAATTTTTCGAGTTTCACCTGTAGGCTGTGTTTAAAAGATGCTATGGAAGAGAAACAAGTATTATCTGGCATTACTGAGACTGATTTGAAAGTGCATTTAAAAATGACAGGCTACAAGAATGACATGGAAAAAGATGTTACATTGAACATTCAAAAGAAACTGGCTGGTGTCTTAATAATTAAAAGGAATATACAAATAACAAACCAAGAGAATGACCTGGATAATTTTCCTATATTGAATTTACAAAAGAGGCTTGCTAAGCTTTGAAGAATTTTGTGAAAAGGGGATAAAGAAAAAATGAAAAGAAATCAAGTTCTGGGACATTATTTGAAGGGACTAAAGATCAAGATTGTTAGAAGTAAAAGGAAGGAGTATAAAGTTGGTTTATTTATCAAGGTTAAAATAGGTATGTTGTTATTTCTGGTAACCCTTAATGGACTTTTGCTGACCTCAGCAAATGCCACTGAAATGACAAGATTTTATGGACTTGTTTATAGATAAGAGATGGGCTATGGGAAGAAGAGATTATTTGTTGTATTTTAAGAGAAGATAAGTTACTAAAATTGCTTATATTTGTTGTGATGAAGGGAGAAGTCACTTCTTTATATATTTCTTTTCTTTTTCATGACTATATTCTTATTTTTCTTTCTTCTCTATTTTTTTCTCTTTTTTCTTTTCTGCACCTTCATTTTTTTCATTTTATTCTTTTCTTTTTTTAGTTGGTATTAGTTTTTATTGCTGTAAATTGTAGTCTTTAATAAAATTACTATAAAAAAGAAATCATTGCTAAACATCAAGGTCTACTGAAACTACAGAAATCTTGAGTTAATATGCATTAGATTGGAGTTTAATTTAGTTTAATTTAATTAAGCAACTGATAATGAAGTCACAGCTGGCATTTGATTTAATGATAAATATGAACTCTGATAACTTTCTAAAACCAAACTCTACTTATGTCCTACTATGTTGGGAAATCTGGGCCAAAATTATAATCATCTGATCACGTAACTATGAACACTTACACCCAGCTTTAGAGACTTATTTTCCCAAAAAAAAAAAAGGAATCTTGTACCACAGTGGACTTCTTGTTTTTGTGAATGAATACCAGGGGCCAGTTAATAAAATAGGAACTTCACAAATGCCTACTCAGAGGCAGAGAGAGGAAAAGAGGTGAATTCAAGAAATAATGGAAAATAAAGATTCTAACAAAGCAAGGGAGAAGCCAATTATATAATTCTGCAGGATATTCAGTTCTCCTATGAGTTATTGGAGGTGGGCGGCTAATAAATTCAAATGAATAATATTGTTTATTCACTTAGATCATATGAAGTAAAGTATTCCCTGTAACTGACTTTGTTATCCATGTTATTCCCAAAAAGACTAAAGACCAGTGGGCACATAGAATTTTCTTCTGATTAAGTACATGCACACAGGATGAAGAACTGCTTTAATTCCATCCCCCAAACTGTGTATCATAGGCATCAGCATGCCAAAACAGATAAAGGATGACTTATAAAACTGAATCCAGCAGACTGGATGCATTGATTACTACATTTCAATCAAGAGTGTTCTAAAGGCAGCACTAATTCTCCCTGGCCTTCTTCAAGAGACATCATCTGGAAGAAGGAAGTATAGAGTTCGCCAAAGCACCAGTAGTAGAGAACAGGAGAACCTGGGAAGTATTACTATTACTTATAAAACATACTTGTACCCCTCTACTGATGGAAGAAAGACAGGAGAATACACAAGAAATATATTAACTGGGCAGTGCCTTACTCAAAAAAATCATGAAACCAAACCACAGCTTAATACGATGCATGATCCAGCCTATTAGTATGTAGAAATTTCTAGCCACAGTTGGGAGACATGAAGCATATTGAGGCTTAACACACTTTCTCTGCCTCACAAATGATCCATTCTTTTTATGGTTTGTTCTAATCCTCGTGTAGCATTTTATATGTACAGATACATATACATATACATATGCATATGCATATACATACATACAGTGCATACACACACACACATACACACACACACACACACACACATACACAGAGGTTATAACCATAGCTAACATGAAGTAAGTTTCTTTTAAAGTTGGGCATTTCTAACACTGCTCTTGAAATCAGTGTCTGAAGACAATCTTGATGAGTATTGCTCATTCTTAACTAGGCCTTATAAAAAGAACATGCCTACAGTAGTCTCTGTGCACAAATTGAATCATTATTCAACCCAACATTCCCTTCCCATGTACAGTTAATGCTTCTTGAGAAAGGTACCATATCCCACTTTTGTGTAAAACAATGGTACAAAACCCTTTCATTTATATAGACAAAAAGGTCACAGGAAACATCTCTGGACCAGGGGTCAACAATGCAACATCCACATACAGCATCCATTTATTATTATTATTTGGTGATACTGTAAAACCTGACAATATCATCAAATATCACAAGATTTTGTAAGATTCTGGCCCATCTTGTGAGGTTCTGTCCATTTCAAAAAAATATTTTTATTTTGGCACCTGCATCATGGTCAACCTGCAATACGCTCTGCACAACACAACTTGGAAATCTAAGGAAAGAATTAAGTATTAAACACTGCAGCGCATTGGAAACTTGAAAGAAAATCACTTTATTTTAATTTTAGTTAACAATAACATTTCCACAAATACCTACCTGGACAAAATGTCGGAGAATGTAAACAATTTCTTCCTTTTGTGCTTTTTCAGATAAGACTTTGTGAAATGTGGCAAAATCTTTTGTACCCACTTCAGCATAAAGGATCACTACTAGGGCAGGTTCCTTGAGTGTAGGGAATTTATGATCTCCTTTGAACAAATATGGCTTGGGCCTTGGATTAAGAAAAAAATAACTGTTCAGCTCAGCATGAATGATACTTCAGTGAGTGTGCCAAAAAGGGACAACTGGCAAAGTATGTGATAATGCAAATCTAAAACTTACCTTCATCAAAGTTAGTCCTACAGGTACTCCTCGCTTAACAACCATTCATTAAGCGACCATTCGAAATTATGATGGTGCTGAAAAAATGGACTTATGACCATGCCCAAAGATACAGCTGTTGCAGAGCTCCTGCGGTCACGTGATCAAAATTTGGGCACTTGGCAGCCCACCCACAGTTATGACCGCAGGGGTGCTGCACTCCCCCCACCTGCGTATCTCCCCCCCATCTACGCCCTTTTGACTGACCTTCACTCACTGGTAGCAGCGCTGGGGCTGGGGCTGGGGCTGAAGTAGAGGCCCGAGGCCTTCAGCAATCAGTCAGCTGCCACAACCCCCAGGCCTCAACTTCAGCCCAGCGCTGCTGCTGCCACTGAGAAATATCGCCTCAACCCTCACACCGCTGCCTTCACCACCTTGTACTGTTCCCCAAGCAGCACCTCTCGTTTCTTCTCTGAAGCCAGTATCCCATTTTTGCGAGACCTAGGGAAGACCACAAGGTTTCCAAAGGATCACAAGAATGGGACAACGGCTTGCAGAAGGCATGGGACACGCAGCTTGGGGAAGGAACAAGAGGCACGGCTTGGAGAAGGAATGGGATGCCAGCTTGCAGAAGGTATGGGATGTGTGGCTTGGGGAAGGAATGGGACAATGGGATGACAGCTTTAGGGAAGGAACGAGAGGTGCAGTCTGGGGAACAGTGCAAGGAGGCAAAGGCCAGCAGTGTGGGGCTTGAGGTGGCATTTCTCAGTGGCAGTGGTGGCACTGGGGCTGAAGTTGAGGCCTGGAGGTGGTGGCAGCTGGCTGAGATTGTTGAAGGCTTCAGGCCTCTAATTCAGCCCCAGCCCCAGCATTGCCACAAATGCCACTGTGCAGGGCGGCCAAAACGGCATAGATGGAAATGGGGAGATAGGCGGGTGGGGGGAGTTGCAACACCCCTGCAGTTGTAAGTGCTGCTGGGCTGGCTGAGGCTTCCAGGGTTAGCTGCAGCTTTGCACCACACTGCAGCACCCCCCCCCAACTCACGCGTGGCCTGTGCCGGGCTTCCCAGGGCCTCCCCCATGCCCTAAGTCACCTCTGCACTCCTTACCTGGGACTCCATCTGTTAACAACCTGCAATTCTCACTTAACAATGGCAGCTGGGAATGCCAGGATTGTAGTTGCTAAGCAAAGCAGTCACGTGATAATTTACTTAATGACCGCATCGCTTAGCTACCTAAATTCTGGGCCCAATTGTGGTTGTTAAGCAAGGACTACCTGTATTGTGTTGACGGGGACTACCATATGGTACTTAGATATTGGACTATAACTAATTGTAGAATAGCATCAACAAAGCAATGAAGCTACTTTATTTATCCTACAACATGAAGAATTTTTTTTGGAACTATTCATGGACCAAATAAATAGTCATTATAGATTACTGAATAGCTCCAACTGCAGCTGGATTCATGCTTGGTTGAGAGTCCAATGCTAGAGGAAGGACACCTTTTCTCTTAAACAAAATGTGCTCCCCATCCACATTGCTCATCTTGCTTGATATTATTTTGCATACAAGCCATATTGTTTTAAAGCCCTGGATCTTACTTGTCCTTTCCCTTTTCTATCTGGTTTAAGCTATCAGTGACTGAAAAAAAGCATGTGCAGCAAGGGGTTAGTATTTGTAAGCTTACTGGTGAGGAG
Source organism: Python bivittatus (assembly GCF_059951505.1). NCBI lineage: Eukaryota > Metazoa > Chordata > Lepidosauria > Squamata > Pythonidae > Python > Python bivittatus. Next base: position 642,905 of record NW_028277044.1, on the reverse strand, counting down.
CCAGCCAGAGTCAAGAAGAGTCTTCCTACCGACTTCTGGAAAGGCAGCAGGCTACTCTTGGGAAGTCAAGAAATGACAGGATTTTGGTTAAATCTCAGTGTGGTACCATGACTAACACATATCATTGCATTTAATGTTCATTTTGCATGGGGTAAGGAGCTTTAAAAAAAATTTTTTTTTTAATCATTCAGTATAGCTCATTATATTTACCTTGATGCAGCTGTCTTCAGAAGCTTCTTAATTTCATTAATCTTGCAGGTGCTCTTCCCATGGATAACCACAAATGCATTGCAACCTCTTGGGGGAGGCTCATCAGCTGCAATCTAATATTTCAACAATTACATTTAAGCCAGCCAATACATTCTCATTTCATATTACAAATAATGTAGCCTACTCTGATTAAAACAATTCATCAACTGCTATCTCATTGTGTTTAAGTACCAAGTATGTGAGGAGAAAATAATGAAAAATTCAAAACCCAGGAAAGAACAGTGTATCAATTTCTCCAGACTCCAACTATCATCAATATCACCAGCTTAGCAAAAGAACATTAGAGAAGTTTGTATACAAACTTTTAAACAAATGTTCAACATACTTCCATAATAGCAGCGCACTTTATAAAGTACAGCTTTCAAAAGCTGATCTTATGAATTGCTGAAACATACTTAAGGTTGTCATATTTCTATCCAGCTAATTACAAATATGACTTTCTTGTATGCCAGCATCTACCAATTATTGGTTTCCTGAAAGTTTGCAGCACAGAGTAAGAACAAACGAGAAATTCACATCTTCAAAAGCAAATTGATTAAAGGAATTTTCTTCTACATAGAGGCTCAAATAGGCTTTTTTTTTTCCTGAAGAGATATGGTTTCCTATCATGGAATCAGGCCAAAGTGTTGAAATCAAAGTTACTCAAGACTTGAAGCAAAGATGTCCCAGCCAAAATGGCCAGGGATACTAGAAGTTGTAATCAGCAGTTTCTGGAGTGATACCAGTCTCTGATCTCTGTTCTTAGCTTTTTAAGACACCCACAGGATTCAGCTAAAAGACACCAAACTGCAACTTCCCTTACTCTTCCACAATATATAAAATGAACAGAACTTGTATCCAAAGTACCATAGGTTCTCCTGGATCTCTCACTAATTATAGAGGCCAACTGGAAATTCACTTCTGAGCAAACTCCTGGAGGAAGAGGTCATTCAGATGCCTCTTTCCTGGCCTAAACCCATTTAGGGACGCCTCTTGGCTAAGGACTGGCGCTTACATGGTAGCCGTCAAAAGGAGACTAAGGGAGCCATCAAAGTAATCTAAACCAAATGGCAAGCATTTGCAAGGAGAATTGCTTGCTGAGTGAGGACAGCCACTAAAAGGAGCTATTATTTTAAAGTTTCTATTTGGGATGGTTCAAATGAAATAACCTGAGAACTGTAATCATACTCAGATTCCTAGCACACACAGCCAATTTTACACACCTGCTGAAACATCTGAATAGTTGGGGAAAATGCTCGTAAGGAGAGAGAAAATTTCAGAAGGTTAATCTGCAAATTTGACAGGAACTGCCCAGCTTTCTTCAGGAGTAAGTTGTAATAAGAGTGTTCCGAGACTGTATTAAAAAAGAAAAGAAATATAAGTGAAATATAAATACCTGGGCAAAACAAAATATTTATGGAGCTAAACTTTCAAACATCAGCAGCTTGATAGCACAGTGTTCAACTTTATTGTGGGTTCGGAAGAAGAATGGAAGTAGCCAAGTAAGAAAGCCTGAAGAATAGACATGGGTATAACTACCTGGTAAAGCCTTTCAGGAAAGCGTGAAAAGCTGCCTTAAAGTGATGCTATAAACCTGCAAGTGTTGCTCCAGACAGCATGACTTGAAGCAATGGTTAAAACTTAGGTTCGGGTTAGTTATTTGGAGGAACTTCCTGAGTGTACAGGTTGTCAGCTCAGTGTAGCAGACTGCCACATGAATTGGTGAGGCTTGGATGGTCATCGGTCAGAGATGTTCTAGTGGATCTGCAGTGAACAGGGAATTGGTCTCTTCCAACTCTATGTTTCTATGTGGTTGAGCCTAAGACAGATGTGAAATCCCTTTATATAACCTCTACCAATTGCCTTTACTGTTTTCATTATGTCACTGTTTGCCTGTTTTGTTTTAAATTATTTCTACAAATTGTTCACATTTCAGGTAACTCTGTAATCATCCCACAAAACCTGGGTTATTGGGCAGTTTAAAAATAGGAAAAATAAATAATCACTTTGCCAAATGAAAAGACCTGTAACATGGATGAAATGACAACATGAAGGCACACATGTAAAAGTGAAAAACACAAGGTAGAACTGGTGGCAGGATAAACAGAAAAAACAAAAACAGGATTCTTTTTTCCACAAAGTGATTATGGATGCGACTGTCTTTTGACAAACAGCAATTACAGTTCCAAACCTGACTGAACACCTGGGCAGGTCCTGAAGGACTAACAATTAACCTGAAAGCACCACCCTCATAACAACTGAAACATTTAATGACTATTGCTTTACTGAATAAACCATTTTGAACATGTAACAATTTGATATGAGGATGGGAGAATATCTAGCCCAGGACACACTTTATGTCTGAAGTCCATTTACTACACCTTTTTTGCCTTTAGGTACTGAAAAGATGTAGACCTGGGAAATGGAAGGAGTTGTGAAGAAATTTAGTTTCTTACCTACTAGCTCTAGATAAGAAGAAGACATAAACCTCCCTTGAGTCAATAGACTCCTGGACATGCTCATGTAGTTTATTGGCAATACAGAAGTGAATGTATTACTTTCTTCCAGGATTCCTTTTTTGACTATCCAATCTAGCCTACAGTGTTTCCTGATATTCTCCCATACCAGTATTAACTGTGTTTGACTTTGCTTAACTTTTTCGGTATCAGTCAAGATCAGCTAGGTTTTGCTACCTGCTGTGACAATGGCATACATACCTGGTATGTGTATCATTCCAATCCAATTAATACTAGAAAGATTCCATTGGATCTAGAAATAGATGCAATACAGAACCCTAGAACATGTACTGAGCATTTTCTTTATATGGTCTCTGAGAGCTGACAATTTGTTGTCAGCATGATTGAATATGATCTTGAATCTGATAACAACTGAGATTTACAAAAACAACTTTACAGTTTTATTAAAAAAAATAAATTTTCCCTAACATTCAAGCAAATCCAGATTTACATGAATTAGATAATTAGAAGCACAATCTTCTAATCAGCATGATTAAAAGAGTCTGCAACATTTTGAGCATTTGACCATAATTCTCACTTTCACGCTTTTGATTCCCATAGCAAAATTAAACTTTTTGCTTCTAAAGACACAGCTAATTTTTAAAAAATCATTTTACATTGATAACCTTCAGCCATCAAGGAGTCTGACCAGTGCTCTCAGTTCAACCCACTATCTGGGCCTGACTAAATGAAAAACACAGCAAGGCAAATCTGTCACAAATACAATCACAACTTGTTCTTAAACCTTGCATAATAAAGTATATTAAACAAAATCCAGTCAGTTCTGGCATTCGAGGCACAGCAAAATGATTTGGTTAAAGATGTTCAAGCATATAACTCAAGAGAGCAAGGATTCAAAAGACAAACAATTGGCCAGCCAAGTGCCAGCAGTCAGAGATGAGAGGTGAAGGAAATAGCAGTTAACTAATTAAAAATTACTGGGGACGCGGTGGTGCAGTGGCTTAATGATGCTGAAAGTTGCCAGCCAGAAATGGTCGACGCTTCAGCGGTTCGAGTCCAGCCTTCGCGTTAACAGGGTGAGCTCCTGTTTCCTCCCCAGTTCCTGTCAACCCAACAGGTCGAAAACTCATGTGAGTAGATAAATGGGTACTCTCACTCCGGTGGGAGGAAAAATGCTGGCGGCGCCTTGCAAAAGGAGTTGGGAGCAGTTGCCGGTAAGCGCAAAAAACCGTGCGCGCCCAAAAAAGGGCGCGAAGCAACGGAAACCCCGCCTCCTGCGCTCACCAGCTGGGCTCTGCTCTAGGAAGAAGGCACTGGCAAACCACTTCCAAAACACCTTGCCTTGAAAACTGCAAGGACTCGTCCAAGCAGTCACTGCAGAGTTAGTAACCGCTGAGCGCAGATTAAAAAAAAAAAAAAATTACAAGGGATAAAAGGCCTTCTGAATGCTACACAGAGAGGGTGGAAACAACCCCTTGGAATTTAGGAAAGAAGCATGAAAACCCCTAAAATAAATATAAAAACTTGGCATGAGTGATTTAGAAAAAAAATATGTTTTCACTCATTCATTCATTCATTCATTCATTCATATACTCTCCATTCCAAGATTGTGAAAGTTTAACCAAGACAGACACCATAAAATTAAGATCAGTAAAAATCAGTAAAACCAGAAGTTTAGCCTCACCAGTAAAAATCAACACACACACATAAAACATAAATCAAAAGCCTGCCTGAACAAAATAATCTTAACGGTTTTGTGGAAAGCATACAGGTGAAACTCGAAAAATTAGAATATTGTGCAAATATTCATTTATGTCAGTAAGGCAACTCAAAAGGTGAAACCAAGATATGAGATAAACGCATTACATGCAAAGCGAGATATGTCAAGCCTTACTTTGGTATAATTGTGATGATTATGGCGTACAGCTTATGAAAACCCCACATTCACAATCTCAGAAAATTAGAATAGTGTGAAAAGGTTCAATATTCTAGGCTCAAAGTGTCCCACTCTAATCAGCTAATGAATCTATAACACCTGCAAAGGGTTCCTGAGCCTTTAAATGGTCTCTCAGGCTGGTTCAGTAGGAATCACAAGCATGGGAAAGACTGCTGACCTGACAGTTGTGCAGAAAACCATCATTGACACCCTCCATAAGGAGGGAAAGCCCCAAAAGGTAATTGCAAAAGAAGTTGGATGTTCCCAAAGTGCTGTATCAAAGCACATCAATAGAATGTTATGTGGAAGGGAAAAATGTGGTAGAAAAAGGTGCACAAGCAGCAGGGATGACCGCAGCCTGGAGAGGATTGTCAGGAAAAGGCCATTCAGAAGTGTTGGGGACTTTCACAAGGAGTGGACTGAGGCTGAAGTTAGTGCATCAAGAGCCACCACACACAGACGGATCCTGGACATGGGCTTCAAATGTCGTATTCCTCTCATCAAGCCGCTCCTGAACAACAAACAACATCAGAAGCGTCTTACCTGGGCTACAGAAAAAAGAACTGGTCTGTTGCCCAGTGGTCCAAAGTCCTCTTTTCTGGTGAGAGCAACTTTTGCATCTCATTTGGGAACCAAGGACCCAGAGTGTGGAGGAAGAATGGAGAGGCACACAATGCATGATGCTTGAAGTCCAGTGTGAAGTTTCCACAGTCTGTGTTGATTTGGGGAGCCATATCATCTGCTGGTGTTGGTCCACTGTGCTTCATTAAGTCCAGGGTCAACGCAGCCGTCTACCAGGAGATTTTGGAGCACTTCATGCTTCCTTCCGCAGACGAGCTTTATGGGGATGCTGACTTCATTTTCCAGCAGGACCTGGCACCTGCCCACACTGCCAAAAGTACCAAAACCTGGTTCAATGACCATGGGATTACTGTGCTTGATTGGCCAGCAAACTCGCCTGACCTGAACCCCATAGAGAATCTATGGGGCATCGCCAAGAGAAAGATGAGGGACATGAGACCGAACAATGCAGAGGAGCTGAAGGCCGCTATTGAAGCATCCTGGTCTTCCATAACACCTCACCAGTACCACAGGCTGATAGCATCCATGCCACGCCGCATTGCGGCAGTCATTGCTGCAAAAGGGGCCCAAACCAAGTACTGAGTACATATGCGTGCTTATACTTTGCAGAGGTCCGATATTGTTCTATTTCCAATCCTTGTGTTATTGATGTCATGTAATATTCTAATTTTCTGAGATTGTGAATTTGGGGTTTTCATAAGCTGTACACCATAATCATCACAATTATGCCAAAGTAAGGCTTGACATATCTCGCTTTGCATGTCATGCGTCTATCTCATATCTTGGTTTCACCTTTTGAGTTGCCTTACTGACATAAATGAACATTTGCACAATATTCTAATTTTTCAAGTTTTACCTGTATAATGATTTACCTAGGGAGGCCTCCAGAGGCATGGTCTGGCACAGTGTTGTATATATTGTGCTTGTGTAATGTTTGTATACTAAGCTGAGGGCAATTCACAACTTATTTTTTCCCAAGGTAGCTTCCTTATACAGGATGGTGTGCAACCATTCTCTAATGGTAGACACAGCAATTGTTGCTACTCATGGAAATGAATATACAGGCACATACGGCCCAATTCACACTGAGGTTCATCAATTGCAAAGAAAAAATAAGCACTGTTATTTGCCACCGTTAGATCTGCCAAAGAGACTGGATGCATTCATTTAGCAGATCTGTACTACAAGCGTGCCTACGTTTGGCATACTGGTTAACGCCTTAGACGGGCACTGATGAGAGTCAAGCTCATGTCCCCTCTCAGCTGCAGAAGCCCAGTGGGTAACTTTGGGCTAGTCCCTCCTCAAATTTTCAAACGTAGGCATCAGTACAGATGTGAAATTCATCTTCAACCAATGATTTGAAATGTTTTCTTTTGATACAGTCTTTAGATTTGCAGAAATTAAAATGAGACTAGCAAAAAGAAGAAGCAGTGTTCTCCTGTTGCATCTGAATTATTTCTGTCCTATAGAGGTTTTCTATAGGAAACTCAGGAACATTTATTTTTAGTCATCCTTAGTTTAGTTTTGTTTTTTTGCAAAAATCTCCATTTTACTCAAAAGGTTTGAGTTAGATCATAAAGGGCATAATTTCACAAATTCTAGTATTATACCATGTTAACATAGAATAAGCCACTTAAATTATTGTTCAATCTAGGGCAACTCACTTCAACTTTGTCCTTTAATGACTCTGTGCCCCATGGATCTGTTCCAATACACATTTCTACTTTAGGTTGCTATACATGTATCTAACCATATATCTCATAGTCAGCAGAGTAATAGTGAGATGATGCCAGGTGTTGTAGAATGACTGGGGCAGCTTTTACCAATGTTGTATCCTTGAGGTACATTGGAACTACATCATCCTTCATTCCTGTCAGATGAAGCCTGTACTCCAAACAACTGGAAAGTCTGAGCTAGGGATTAATATCAGATTAAAAAGAATATTCTTTCTGGACTTCTATTGGAGGCATGGCAAGTTAAACACATCTCCATGGAGAGTGGAGACGAAAACCGTGGCAAAGACCAAAGAACCAGTGAGTAGACCAGTTCTTTGGAACCTCACCAGACAAGGAGAGGACGGGAAATTGCCTACAAGTATGCTCCTCACAAGGAAATAGCAGGACAGCAGTCCCCCATGGGTTTGAGTGCCAGGAAACAAAGGGATCAATCATCAAGTTCACAACCATAGTAGAGCCTTTTAAAGAACACTTAAGTTCACTAACCTCACTTCTAATCACTTTCGGAAATTGCCTATTTTAACTATCTTACGGCTACTAGAAATCAAGTTTGAAAAGCCACCTGGTGAGTCTATGTTTATTTCTGAACAAAAGAAAAATTAACTATAAGTTTAAGAACTTAAAGAATTTGAAATAAATGGCAAAAAGCTAAATAAGATTTTGAACCAAGAAAGTTATAAACTAATTAAGGGTCCAGACAAATTTGGAATATCAAAACTTCTATTATAAGATTTTGGAACTAACTATATAAAATAAACAACTTTTCATGGGAACCAGAATTATTTTGTCTACTGTAAGTCATGAAAGAGATTAGAGACCCTATGATTTAAACTAGACACTAGAGATTTCGGGGGGGGGGGGGAAACCTGCCTTTGGTTTTGATTTGGATTGAAATTTACAAAATGACACAAAACACTGTAACATTTGAAATATTAAAGGAGTTCTTCGAAGAATGGGGCCAGAAATTAGTAGCCATAATATCAACAATATCAGTAATATGTCTACTTTTACAGATAGACTATGTTTAAAGGATGTTAAGGAAGGAATGACTAATGTGAAACAAATCTTGCTTGATGAAGAAACAGTGGAATCAGAAATGTTGGATTAAAAAAAAGTGTGGATTACAAGATAGACAAAGTATTTAAAGTGGAAATACAAGTGGAAGGCCAATGACTGAATAAGGGCTCCTTACTGGATATACAAAAGAAGCTGGTTGAAGTTTTAAAAATTAAAGGGGAAATGCAAATGATAAACCAAGAGAATGACCTGGATGTCTTTTTATTGGATTTACAAAGAGGCTTGTTAAAGCCTCGAAGAAGCCTATGTGATGAGACAAAGAAGAATTGAAGAGAGTTCAAATCCTATGACAATATCTGAAAGAACTAAAGATTAAGATTTTCAGAGGTAAAAGGAAAGAATATAATGCTGGTTTATTTGATCATGGTTAAAATAAGACGTTTTTATGAAATTCTGGCAACCCTTAATGGACTTTTTGCTGATCTCAGGATTGAAAGTTGATGTCTTATGGATTTTCTTATAGATAAGGGATGGCTTATGGGAAGAAGAAATATCTGTTTGTAACCTTATTGGGGGTGAAGAGCTACCAAACTTGTTTATACTTGTGATGAAGACTGGAAGTTACTTCTTTATATATTTTTATTTCTTTTTTTACTTTTACTTTCTTTGCACTTTTTACTCTCTTTTTACTTTCCATTCTCTGAGTTTAGTTTGTATTAGTTTTTATTACTTTAATTAAAATCTTTATATTGTAAAGATTTTTAATTTAATTAATTAAATATATATTTATCTCTTTCTATAATATTTTCTCTCCCCTCCTCAAGTTAGAACATCTATTTCTAACATATGTTGAAATAAAATTTTGTAAAAGAAAATTTTTGAAAATTAAACATATGATGCAGGATAAAACAATGGCAGTGAGAACATAAGAAATATTTGTACATATTGCCAGATATTCAATAAAGATCTGAAAATAGGGCTAGCTTTCTCTGTGTCCAGGGCAAGGCACCTCATCTCATACAACAGATGTTAGGAGAGAGATCTTCTTTTTGGTTTTCTGTCAAAAATGTTTTTAACTATCTCAGGAAACTTGATTCATTGGTAACAAACTCTATACTGAAATAGAGCTTTAGATTATATAGCTATTCACAAAAAGATTTGACAATATATAGTTGCTTACCTCCTTTTTTATATATTGTTAGTTCTTTCACTGTTTCCAAAAACTGCCAGAATTTCTCACTGCTTTCTTCTGCAATGAATTCACTGTTAAATGTATATTTAAAAAATTAATAAAGCTCATAACAGATACTTTTTAAAAAATCTAAATATTTATAAGGTTGTAATCTACAATTCACCTTGAAAGAGCAATGAAAACTTTATAAGGAAAAGTCAACTATATAGTTTTGTATAGAATGGTTTCTAGACTACAAGCTAGTAATCCAAGTCAAAGAGTGAGACACGCTAAAAAAAGTCTGTATTGTACTGAAGTCAAAAGAATTTAGACAGTCAATAGGATTGTGATCCTATTAAATGCATTTTGATAGTTTTCAGTAATTTCAATTCTTTCTGAAATTAATGGCTATATGAGAAAACATGCTTAAGATTGCTCTGCAAAGACCTTTAACAGGCTCTTTATAGAGGTGCAATTACTGAGTCTAATAATATTCACCTTCACAAAAATAATTGAGAATTATAGCATTCAGCTGGCCAAGAACTCACTAGGCAAGCAAGCACTATAAACTGAGTTGATGAATACTGCAGTATGAGAAGTATGCAAGTTCTGCATTCTTCCACATATACAGCATTCATAACATTTGAGTCTACTGAATATAGACTGCTAACAGAGGCTTGGAATCAAAGTCTGTACATTTTGCATATACAGAGATTTCATTGGATGTTAATGAGATAGAATCCATGAGGTAACATTTTAATTCACTGAATAATAGTTTTGTTCTACATCCAATTTCTACCCCTCACTGTTCAAAATGAATTAGAGTATAAATATCTTTGCACACAATTAGCTGACTCACACATAGCCTTAATGTGATTAGTTTGACTTTGACTCAGCATGTTGTATAAACTCAGCTAATTGTAATTTATTCACTATACCTTGAATAATAAATCATTGCTGAATGTAATTTGTATATCTAGCCAACCATTGGTCATGCTAACTCAATATAATTCAATCTTGCACTATTGATTTCAGTGATTACCTTATTCTGGATCTAACGCAGAAGTGAGTGGGGACCTGTAGTCCTTCAAATGTGGCTGAATTACAGTTCACAGCATCAGTCACAGCTGTCTATATTAGCTGAGCTGATAAAGAGATTCTGTCATTTCTCCTGTCTACCCTACATTAATAGTACAAAATCAAAAGTTAAGTGATCAACTGGATTTTTCTTTTTAATTTTATTGAAAATTCAACAGCCTATGCATTGTCAACTGAAGCAAACTCTTCAATCAACATCAAACTTTTAAAAAGAATCTCAGAGGACAGCTTACTGACTTGTTTATTGCTAAGACATAGCTTGCATCTATTTTGAGGGCAATGGAAGGAACAAGCTGCCAAACAGAACACCACTGACTGCTAGGCAATACATCATATCTGAGCACCAGAGAATATTTCTTACCTATACAGTATCAAGTATTTTTTCATTCTTGATGGCAGGAGTAGGATTACTTTAAACATAGTTGAATGCATATGTGTGGGTATACCTAGCCATGTATATGTAAAGCAGCAACAGGGAAAGATTAAAACATGATGTAAAGAACCAACATCAAAGCAGCAATTTTTGACATATATCTTTTGAAAAATGAAGTGTTTTTTCTAACGTTCTGTTACTTCATCCAACATAATGCCTTCCGTGTGTGTGTTACACTATAACTTCAGTCAGCATATCCGTTGACTATACTGGCTAAGAATTCTGGGAGTTCAACATATCCAGAGAACATCAGTTTCTGGAAAATAAGTCCTGATATTGGAATCAGGTTCACAGGACAAGACATCCACAGCAGCAGGGGGTTTCATCAAAAAGATGAAACATGCATTGAGATGTCATGACACAAGCTCTGTGCCTTATGTACTTGCATGTCACAACACAAGTACAAAATAGGCACATTTGTGTCACAATGTTGTGATACATGTTTCATCACTTGCCCGCTTTTTCCCACCCCCACAGATACCCATGTCACAGAATCACTTGAATTCCATAAATATTGTTATGGATTTTTTTCCCATTACAGGACTTGTTAAAAAAACACTGATTCACTGTTTGACTGTCTCTTCTTTTTGGAAATAGCAACATGGAGATTAAAATGTTATAAACATATTGAAGAAAGGCTGAAAATAACAAAACCTGGAAATTAATAATCTATACTATTTAATTAGTGGTTTGCAACTTCAAGCCTCTTATTTTGAAGTAATCTTCCTAAAATTTCAGTCTTTGGGAAATATCCTGGAATAGGTCCCAGAAACAAGCATATACTACAGGATATTTGTCGACAAATAATTTAATGCACTTATTTCACCTTTTCCTCCAAGTAGCTCAAGAATGTTTTTACAAGAAGCCTGGTGAAGTGGGTTGGAATGAAAGAGATTAGCTCCAAGCCTTCATTGAACTTCCATCACCAATGTACTCCAAATCCAGATCTTTAATGCAACTCTGTCCTTGATTCCTCAATCTGGTGTTTCATTAGGACAGTCGGAAAAGGTATTCCATCCAAGTTGTGTAATGATTAGTACTGGATTTGAGCCAGGGAGACCCACATTCGACTTTCCACTGTACCATAATTATGGAGTCATTGTATGTTTTTGTCTATAACTCTCCCTCAGCCTGACCTATGGGGTCATTGCAGGGAGAGGCTGAGAGGAGACCCACAGGAGACTACAGCAGGGGTGGTCATTACATGTGTTGTGATGTCATTGTCTAAATTATAAGAATAACGTATGGCATGTCCCTTGTGTCATGATGCAACTGATGAAAATTACCCAGTTTGCATGATGTCACTGTGGCTTGTGTGTGGGTTACCAATGGGAAGATCCCTACGTAAGCCTTCTTGAGCTCTCCAGGCAAAAAGTGGGATAATAATGCAACAGTAAATAAGTACCCTGCTTCTCAGCTTTTGTAAAGCAGCCTTTCCAACCTGGAACCGCTGGACGATTAGGACTGTAATATCAACGCATGTGGAAGACACTAGCCTTTCCCACCTCTTGCAACTTGCTCCGCTGGACTAACTTTCCTCGTCTCCTCGTTTTCCTAGCAATTTGGGGAAGAGGGAAGGCTGCGTTTACGAGCCCAGGGGCCACCCCGCCCGATGCCCACTGCGGAGGAAGCTTTCCTCGGGAAGAGGGCACGGGTGTGCCGCCTCTGCTTTCCCGGACTGATTCTCAGCGCTTCTGGCGCTCGCCCCTCCGCGCGCGCGCACCCACCCAGGCACGCACCTGGCCTCCAGAAGCAGCGGGGTCGCCGGCCACTTGGCCGCCAGCCGGGCAGTCACCGCCTTGCGCGGGACGCTTTCGGCGCCTCGCGGATCTATGCTAAGAAAGAGCATCCCGGCCACAAAAACCGGCACCAGCCCGACCATGATCCTCCCGAGTTTTGCCTCTCAAAAGAAGAGTCGCCCGGATCGGCTGCCACGCAAGGCTTCAGCCCAGTCCAGGACCCCGTCCCTCTCTTTCCCGCGAGCCAATCCCTTTGCTTCTTCCCGGCGCGCTCCCGCCTCCCTCAGCCCGGCCTTCGAGCCTCGCGGTTCCCATTGGAACTTTCCTTGGACCAATCGGCGACGAACGCAACAGCGGCGGCCCGGGAAAGCCGGCGCGCGCGGAGGGGAGGGGCCTGAAGTGCAGTGGGGGGAGCTGGGAGAGCGCTGACACCGCCCCGGGACTTATGGCTGAGCAGGCTCGTGCGCTTGCGGCCAGTGACTCGCGGAGTGTTTGCAGAGATGGGCCTGTTTTGTTATACCTTCTTTTCTCCTTCCTCCTTTGTAATCGTCATTTTTAAATTAATCTAAATAAATTGCTAATCCGCCCTTTCACTACACCTCGGCCTGAGCGAGCCCCAAGGAGTCATCGGGCGAGGATACTGCACAACTCAAATAACTTCGAGAGCCACTTAAGCCACAGGGTTTTTCCGCTCCGTTTAACAGCTGTATGAAACCGCCAGGGGAAGTCATCCGTACGTCACGGCCCCTCGCGAAGTAAGGAACGCTGTTGATGAAACGGGGTAAATATAAGGGGTTTTTTTTCTTTTTCAAAAAACCCACTCTATTTGCTTGTATGTTGCTTGAATCCAGGCAACTTGATTAACTGAGTAAACCATGGTTAAGATAACCATGGACCAGTGTGTCATGGAGACACAGCCCATCTGTCCCTCAAATGTCACCACATCTACAGCTTTACATATAGGGCCAAATTACAATTACACAAAGATCTGGTTCATACATCATATTAGGCCTTTGGCTGCTTTTAAATAACATTAATTAAATTTCAATATTTTATTTTTAATTAAGGTTCTATCAAGATGGAGTTGCTACTCAGATTGTAAATATCTTTATATCTGGTAGCAGACCCTGCCTAGTGGTCATCTGGATTTTTGCCATTAATTATATAGTTTTTTTCAACATTATGGCAATTGCTGCCATATTTAGGGGAAAACAAGGAAAGGAGTAGTCACCCCTAGGGCTGTTTGGTGGGAGACAGCAGAAGCAGGTCAGAGCCAATGCTGGGAGGAGGAAAGGAAGGTGGCTTCCAGAATGAGTGAGCATTCGCCTACCTGGGGGGAAAAAGTAAGGGGGAGGGAGTGGGGGTCCCAAGGACTGAGGTATGGGGGATGGCTCCAGTTCCCAGGAGAGGTCTAGGAAAGGAGGTGGGTAGGAGTGGGATTCACTGAAAGGAGTCCCTGGGTGGGGAAAGGCCAGAGGGTACTCATGGCCCATTCTCATGGGGTAGCAATATGCTAAAGGCAGATCATCTTCAGCAGAACTTTGAAGCAACACCAGAAAGGTGTCAGTGCTGGAAGGCTGGGAAGGCCCTGGAGGGGTCCTGGAGGGAGAAATAGTGATGGGCAGAGGAAGGAATGGTGGGAAGCAGGGGGGCAGGTTATTATAGGAGAAATGGGATTGGGTATTTGATGCCAATCCTTTCCTGGTCCCCCAGCCTCAGCCCAAGGTCCTAAATGCCTAGCCTCAGCCAAACAGTTATATATCAGTTTGGAACTGTATACCCCCAAGGTCAGGATGGCCCCACCCTGTTAACCGGTATATTTTGGGAGCTATCCATTGTTTAAGTATTTTTTTTCCAAGCAATGCTTCTCAAATAATTACACCGAACATAAATAATATACATAAAAAGGTTTTTCTGGATACTGATAGATGGGGACCATTAAACCTTACCCTAAGGATAAACACTCTTCAAATGAATGTAATTCCCAGGATACTGTGTACAATACAGTGGTACCTCGGGATATGAACTTAATCCGTTCCGTGACTCTGGGCATATCCCGAGTTGGTCGTAACCCGACGCAAATTTCCCCATAGAGTTCAATGTAAATCCGGTTAATCCGTTCCGCCCTCCAAATTTGGTCGCACCCCGAAGCAAATTTTCCCATAAGGTTCAATGTAATTACCATTAATCCGTTCTGGCGTCCGCCGACCACGCGTCGGGGCGGGAGAATGGCCGGGCGCCGTGCCGCACGGCGGGAAAATGGCCGCGGACCACGTGTCAGGGCGGAAAAATAGCCGTACCCCGAGGCGGAGTTCACACATCGAGGTAAATTTTTGCGGCCGGAGCTGGTCGTAACCCGAAAAGTTCATTAGTAGAGGCGTTTGTATCCCGAGGTACCACTGTATGTGTAGAAAATATTTTCAAAAACTCAATACACTGTTTCATAAATTTCTATGGAGTTCTTTAATCCCAAAGATATACAGTACTGTGCAAAGGTTTTAGGCAGGTGTGAAAAAATGCTGTAAAGTAAGAATGCTTTCAAAAATATATATATTGTAATTGTTTATGTTTATCAATTTACAAAATGCAAAGTGAACAAACAAAAGAGAAATCTAAATCAAATCAATATTTGGTGTGACCATCCTTTGCCCTCAAAACAGCATCAATTCTTCTAGGTACACTTGCACACAGTTTTTGAAGGAACTCAGCAGGTAGGTTGTTCCAAACATCTTGGAGAACTTACCACAGATCTCCTGTGGATGTAGGCTGCCTCAGATCCTTCTGTCTCTTCATGTAATCCCAGACAGACTCAATGATGTTGAGATCAGGGCTCTGTGGGAGCCAAACCATCACTTCCAGGACTCCTTGTTCTTCTTGACCCTGAAGATAGTTCTTAATGACATTGGCTGTATGTTTGGGGTCGTTTCCTGCTGCAGAATAAATTTGGGGCCAATCACACGCCTCCCTGATGGTATGGCATGATGGATAAGTATCTGCCTGTATTTCTCAGCATTGAGGATACCATTGATCCTGACCAAATCTCCAACTCCATTTGCAGAAATGCAGCCCCAAACTTGCAAGGAACCTTCACCATGCTTCACTGTTGCCTGCAGACACTTATTATTGTACCGCCCTTCAGCGAACAAACTGCCTCCTGCCACAGCCAAATGTTTCCAAGTTTGACTCATCAGCCCAGAGCACCTGCTGCCATTTTTCTGCACCCCAGTTCCTATGTTTTCATGCATAGTTGAGTCGCTTAGCCTTGTTTCCACGTCGAAGGTATGGCTTTTTGGCCGCAATTCTTCCATGAAGACCACTTCTGGCCAGACTTTTCCAGACAGTAAATGAGTGTACCTGGGTCCCACAGGTTTCTGCCAGTTCTGCACTGATGGACACCTTCCGATGTCAGAGGGAAGTAAGCATGATGTGTCTTTCATCTGCTGCATTAAGTTTCCTTGGCTGACCACTGCATCTACGGTCCTCAACATTGCCCATTTCTTTGTGTGTCTTCAAAAGAGCTTGAACAGCACATCTTGAAAACCCAGTCTGCTTTGACATTTTTGCCTGGGAGAGACCTTGCTGATGCAGTCTAACTACCTTGTGTCTTGTTGCTGTGCTCAGTCTTGCCATGGTATATGATCTGTGACATGAAACTCTTCCACAACCTCACCTTAGTAGCAGAGTTTGGCTGTTCCTCACCCAGTTTTAAGCCTCCTATACAGCTGTTTCTGTTTCAGTGAAAGACTGTGTTTCAACCTACATATGAAATTGATGATCATTAGCACCTGCTTGGTATAATTGGTTACTCATACACCTGACTCTAATCCTACAAGATCCCTGACTTTGTGCAAATGTACAAAGTGTGCAAGTGTAAGAATTGATGCTGGTTTGAAGCCAAAGGGTAGTCACACCAAATATTGATTTTAGATTTCTCTTCTGTTTGCTCACTTTGCATTTTGTAAATTGATAAACATAAACAATTATAATATATATTTTTGAAAGGATTCTTACTTTACAGCATTTTTTCATACCTACCTAAAACATTTGCACAATACTGTATTTCAGGAACATGCAATTGTCAGTTAAAGATGATGGTTTTGGTTTTCTGAATCTTGAGTTATACCATTATGCTTACCTTTTGACCAGTACAAAATTCTGGATGTCCTCACTTAGTACAAATTCTCCTTCCTGGACTCTTTTGGAATATTTGTATATAACATGTTTACTTAATTGGACTTTTTTGGATTCTAAATATTATAGAATTGCTGTGTCTCTTGTTACCATTATATTGATTTGAAAACATATAATTTCTGGAAAAATGAGTTTTGATCCTTTTTCTCATGCTAAATTGATGCTAAGACATAATCCAGATCTTTTATCAACTTGAAAAAAATGGTTTGTGGAATTTCTGGATGAGTGCTGGGATATTAGATCAACCAGTGGATGATAACATTATTTTATGTTAATTTTCTACATTAAAAGATAAATATTTTGTCAGTTGCCATACACTGGCAATAATTACATTTACTGACATCTCAGTTTGAACCAGTGGCATTTTCAGACTCAGAGGTATCTAACTTATTAGATGGGATCATTAAATCCTGTGAGACAAGAAAGCCCACGATCAGTTTTTTTATATACTGTTTTCAAGAAATTGTTTTGATATGCAAATGTTAAAGACTGAATAGAATAAGAAGCCTAACGCCCCTATTTTGCTTAAACACTGGGAAAACATTTTAACCTTAATACCGAAAATCTCAGTAGATCTTAGATTATATCTTCTACAACAAAAAATGATATTTTAAACTTAATGGACCTCATAGTGTGTGTACAGAAATAGAATTAATCATCATGTTGGTGGAGATGCAACCAGAATAATGCTTTATTACAACACGTATTTTTGCAATGTCCTGAAGTTACTATGTTCTGGAAAGAAATAATTACATATATTATGTGACTTTGAGACAACGTTTAATATTTTAGATGCACACATTCTTTTGAATTGAATACCCACTATAGTACATGGAAATTGACAGCTGGACAATTGAAATGAATTTTCTGTGCCCTGATTATTGCCAAAAGATTAGTTTTTCAACATTGGAAAAATAAATGTATGGCCCCAATTACCCAGTGGACTTGATCTTATTTACATTTTATGAACGAGTTGCCCATAAATGTAGATAATGCATGGATAATTATAATGAAATATGGTTACATATATTGAAACTGTTATTGTAAAAAAAAATCCATATATTTAATCTGGATATGTATGAGAAGCCTGTATCAATATACAGGTAGTCCCTGTTAAAGAACGAGTTCCATTCCCAAGGTCTGTCCTTAAATCGAATTTGTATGTAAACTGGAACAGTATTATTGTATAATACTGTATAAGTAGTATTGTGTAATTTAATCAAACCATTATGTATTTAACTCAAATCATTGTGTATTTAACTCAATCATTGTGTATTTAACTCAAATTTTGCTACAATAGGCTCTGTTTTTAACTATGGGTCGTCTGTAAACCGGGCATTCTTAACCTGAGCGTTACATGTGATTCATTTTGTTATTGCATTGTTTTTTTTCTCTCTTATTCTTTTTTGTCATATTTATATATTTTTCTTTTCTTTTTCTCTGTTATATTAAATAAAGCAAAACAATTTTAAAATGTATATTGTAGGAATTGCCAATTAGTTATTTATTTATTCATCTACTTGTACTCTGCCTCAATCACAAAATGTTTATTACCTTTAAAGGATGGAAAATAATTCAAACCCAAAGATACGACTACCAGATATAGTATCTGCAAAAATCCAGATGACCATGAGGGGACCTCAAAGAGGCACAGAAAACTTCCACTCTTCCTGGTATCCAGGAGTCACCTGGACTTTTGCAGCCCAGCTATGATAGTCCTTGGGGATGTGCAGCAGTTCAGTACCAAAGCAGAAAAGGTGCTTTGTCTGTGATCTGGCCACAATGGTCAGGTTAGGATAAAAAGCTCATCTCACCCAGTACAGAGTGCAAAAAAATTGCTTCATGCGAGCATGCTGTTGGTGCCTCTTTAATTAAAATGCAAAAAGTGCATTAGAGTTGAATCTGCTATAATTGTTTTTTAAAAAAAAATTTAGATTTTAAGAATATTTGAATAAAATGTTTAAGTCTGTCACTAAGAAAGATTTCAGAACAGGAAGGGTAATCCACATTTGGGTTACTAAGAAAAGTACAAAGATACTGAGAAATTCCTTTGCTTTTCTACATTATCCTTTTGAAGACAGAGTTGGGTAGAAAAGCTTATCTTGTAGAAGTCCCATTCTGATTGAGTATTTAATTGCTTTCTAAACATTTT
Source organism: Python bivittatus (assembly GCF_059951505.1). Lineage (NCBI taxonomy): Eukaryota > Metazoa > Chordata > Lepidosauria > Squamata > Pythonidae > Python > Python bivittatus. The sequence goes on along the minus strand of NW_028277044.1, from coordinate 624,124 downwards.
TTTTCTCTTTATTATTACTTGATTCCACCATCCTTGCATATTAGGAAGCTTATTAGTGGTAAGTAGATAATAGATCTATATGGTGCATTAAAAACATGGTAATTTGGTGCTGTGTACAGCCATGCTTTCTTATAGAATGAAGAGACCATTTCACAAAGAAATATTGTCTTCAGTCATCTTGGTTGAGCAAACTAAAACATACATACATACATACATACATACATACATATATATATATGGAAACCTAGCAAGAGGGATTTATACATGCACTCTCTAAACTCTTGACCCAGAGCAAGCTTCCTCAATTTTAGTATGCCTCAAATTACAATTCTCATAACCACCAGCCATCTTCATTGTTGGTCACGCTGGCTGTACAATGTGGGAATTGTGGTCCAAAACACTTAGAAGGGATCGTTTTGGGCACCAGCATCCATGGCAGAAGATCAGAAAAGGTAATATGGTGGTTGCAGCAGTTTGATTGAAGGCATGCTGCTTTGTACTTGTATGTGATGTCAATGCACATATAAAAAGGGTGGGGCTTTATGACCCCTCCTTGATGGATCCCAGTGAGATTAAAGTAGAACTTGATTCGGTTTTATCCATCACTGCAAAGACATATCCACTAGCTTAAATTAGATAACTTTAACCATTTACTGCCTATTTCACTGCGTTAAATGACAAAACCATACAACTTTATAGGTTCCATTGAATAACAGAGGATGTTCCACACTGGTTTTACCTGAGTTATTATGCACTAGTCCTTAGTAGTTTAAACCAACCTCTACAACACCAGCTTTTAATCTTTTTAGATTTCGCATCATCTTTAGACTAACTGAATCTTTGGGGGTATACAATGAAGATCCTCTTTCCAGTGCTGCTCTTGCAACCCACCTTATCTCAAGCTGCAACCTAATAATAGGTTCCAAACTAACAGATGAAATCAATACTCTGTAGATCAATAGTGGGACAGTGTAATGATTTTCTTATGTGTCTATACCATGATTTTACATGTTCCCTGTATGTCACCATATCTTTCATTATATTTCATATTTTAATAAGTATACATTTTAGAATTTAGTTTAAAATACTTTTTCAGCTTGAAATGTTTTATAATGCGTGTTATGTTTTTCCAAGTGTGAAGTGGATTTAAGGGATCATTAATGATTGAATAATTGAGAGCAATATGAGATTGGAGCAATAAATCTCTTTCTATTACAGATGCAATGACTTATAACAGCACATTCTGTCTCTTTTCTTCATGTACAATAACTTTGAATGCTTTTTTAGAAAGCTAGCTTAATCAGTGTGTATGTAAATCATAAAAATGGGAAATTGTACACATCCAGATTAATTGAAAGAGACATAAAATATCAATCTGTATGATTGTAAAGTAATATAAGTGTTCGACCTAATTAGATTTTATATAAATAATTGCAGGGAATATAGATAAATTTTACATAGTCCAGTTGATACTGTGGAGAATGAAATTGCCTCAACAATTTTTGAAAGGAACATTTTATATACAGAAAATAATACATAAAATAGCTATAGTGCTTCATTGCAGCAAAAAAAAATGGTCTTGTAGTGGCTTAAATATATACTATATTATGAACTTTAATGGACCAAATTCCTCTGTGTAACAATAAATGTTGTATCTTAAAACTAGGGTCCCACTAAGAATCCCTGTATTTCCCATTAAAAAAAAAAAATTAAGACAATCAGCTTTGGGGACAGGCTTTATATGCGCTAGAAATAGAATGCTGGTCTTCTTCACTTTCAACAGTCTTTCTCTCCTTTCTGTAAAAGGAGTTATGGCCCCAAAGACCCTATTCGGAAGAAGAACAAACATGGTAGGGGGATTGGAGGCTGGCGCCAGGTTTTCTAGTGCTAAAATGGTTCCCAAAGAAGCACTGTTTAGCCATCTTAGACTTAGCCTAGGGGGTGGCAGGCAGAAACAGAGTGTGCTTGGAGAGCACCAAGGAGCAAGCCATATTTTGCCACTGGGTTTTGGTGGGGCAAATTCGTTGGAGGGTGTCTTCCTTATTAGGTTGGGAGGAGAACGTTCTGCCTCTTGGGGGTGAGAGGGAGATATGGGGGCACACGGTGTTATTGTATGTGTATTTTAGGGAGTGTAGGAATATTCATTTGATCATCAATGATTCTCCTTCAGGGAACTGGCTCAATGATGCAATCTGATGAATTGCACAATCACAAACAATTCTCAACAGAAGGAAGAATGAGGGTCCTCTAAAGAGGCTAGTGTGGACATACAGAGAGCTTTCTAAAATACTGAAAAGAATATCCTGATGGCCATGAGTTCAGGTTTGGCTCAACATTGGAAAAGAGATACTTTGCTGACAATACCAAACTGGGAAACCAAACTTGGGAGAATATGCAGCAATGGCAAAACTAATAGTATACACCCAGAACAGAAGTTTGACTAAATTTAAGCAAGAATGACTATTATATGTCACACAACAAGGAACACTTATTTACTTAGAGTATGGTTTTTAAGTACATTTTTAAAAATATTTGATATAAAGATAGTTACCAGAAGCAATTCTATTGTTTATAAATACTTTGATTTAATAATCAGTCAGGTAATTTAGGGAAGGAATTTAGAATTTTTACCAATTTTTTTATTATTCATTTTTTCACTTTTTTCCCCTACAAGATCATGTGCAATTATTTTAGGGATAATGACAAATAGCACTGATACAATTATCAGTGTTATAGACTTCTAGCAATTTTCAATTTCTTAACACAATATACTGAGTCTAGTTTTATATATTTAATTAATTAATTAATTAATATATTTAATTATATATTTAATAATTGAATAATGAATTTTAAGTGTTATGATAACTGTAAATTCACTGATGCAGGGAAGTCACCAGAAAATGTTGGTATTGTGTCAGAAAGGCTAAAGCTCAGAATGAGAAATATCCAAAGTATGTGGTGCATCACAAAGAGGAGGAAGGCAAAAAGGCTGTAGATCTGCTGCAAGGAGCAAGATGAATTGGTGATGGACGATGGTGAGAAGGCAGAATATAATCAGAAGGAAAACAACATCCGAGTTGGTTTTTGTGGTGCCACTAGTGGAAGGAGGGAGCTGCAACTCTGATAAACAAGAAAGATTAAAAGGTTACCCTGTGCCCAAAATGATGACTTGCTATTGCAATTAAGTGGCCCAAAATACTTATTTAGATTTAAATTGGGCTACTGCCAAATACCTCTTTAGGATACCTCCAAAGAGAAAACAGCATTTTATACCTCATGGCGTGTTCTGGTTAACAAAAAGCCTTTTGCTTATAAAAGGACACCAGCAAGCTGCCAGAGACTTATGGACAAAATCCTTCCAAATAAAAGGAAATACTGTGAAGTATTTAGTGTTATTTTTAAGTATGTAATGTAATGTAAAGTATGCAATGTTATTTATAGTACCATGTAGGAAGAACATGTGTAACATTTAAAGGATGTTGTTTCCACTGTTAAAGCTGCAGGCTTAACCATCAACCCAAATGCATACCATTTGGAATTTTCTGAACTGCGTTATGTGAGATACTCAGTTGGTCAGCAAGATGTTAACCCATAAGAAAAGAAGGACAAACATATGCAGTCACCAACCACCAAGAAGGAAGTGAAATAACTTCCTACACTAGGAACTGTGGGTTCCTATGGATGGTTTATATGTCATTTTTCCAACAAAACAAAAATCCTCCCAGACATAACTAATAAAATAAGCTAATAACATTTGCTGAGTATGAAAAGGCTTTTTAACGGTTAAAGACTTCTTATGTGTAGTCACCCTATGATAAAAGGGCTACATTTTAATTTTCCACTTGTTTTGTATTTTGATGCTTCTGATGTGGTGTTGGGAATGGTACCAGTACAAGAGTTTGAGGATGGGAAACATCCAATTCTTTTCTTTTCTTTTTTTTTTAAGCTGTTTCCAAGGGGAAAAGTGTACAGGGAAAGAAGCTTATGCTCTGAAGTGGATATCTAAAGATGTATCTGTGGAGTTCCCAGACCAGTTTGATTAGAAAAGATGAAGGATACTAACAAAAGGCTTACACAGGGGTATCTTACCCTATAACCATAGAAGTATGTAGTTCAATATCAGTCAAGGAACCAGCACCAAGTTGCTGATTTTATGTTTAGATGGGGAACAGACCCAGAGATTGCTATCTGTAAAACAACCTATGAAGGTTTGGAAAAGCAACTCTTGCCCAAAAAGGGTGACAGTATGTAACAGCCCTTAGGAGACCTCTTTGTGAATCTCTCACAAAAGCAGCCCAGACAAAGATTTGTTCTAGGGAGCTGATAAACAGAAGTTGAAAATAGGTGTTAGCTTAGGTTACCATAGGAAGATTTTCCCACAGAAGAGAGAAAGGGGGCTGCTGAGTTGCCAAAGCAACCTTAAGAGTAGGTTTACTGCATGTCCTCATGCCCTCTGTCCAGCCAGGTTAGGGTCTGGCTTTTTGAATGTCTTGGGTTTTTGTTTTTGTTTTTGGACTGTTTTCACAACAGTAGTCATTCAAACTTTTGGGTATTGTGATCTTGTAAATTGTCTGCTTGTATTCTTTCCCTCGTCCACTGACAGACTCAACAGCCTAGACTTATGTTATTTAATTTTATATTTTAATTTAATTTCCTAATTCCTGATTCCAGCAATCGGTTTCAATCTAGCACCTTCAGATCTATGATCACTGTAGTCTGTAGATCATATGACTCATCATACTTTTTTTGGTGAAATTTGGAAAGCGTGTCGCCAATTCTCTATTACCGCTAGCATATGCTCTTGAAAATAAAAAAAATTGTTGGAAAAATATTGCAGTTGAAAAAGGAGTCTTTCTGATGCTGGAAAAAGTAATTTCATATACAGGTAGGCCTAGATACATTTATTTGCAATTTTCACTGTTATTTTTGTTGCAGATGCCAAGAAAGTTAGTGTGCCCTCCTCCCTCCCCCCATTTGTCCTCTTGTCCAATGGCCCATGTCCTCCTTTCCCCGTTCAGTTATTTGGGAACTTTCTTGAGGGGGAATTCTGGGAAGAAGAATTTTGATGGAGAAAAGTAATGGCCCAACCAAAGATGCATCTACACAGTGTAGGCTGTTGAAGATTTGTTATTCTAATAAATAGCAGTGCTGTCGGTGACCATGAGGTGGACTAAGCATTTTTGATCTATGTCAGGAATGTCAATCTGAGGGGAGCTTGAAGACCACTGAATGTTCTAGGGCAAGGATTGCTGAAAAGAGTTGCAGATTCTGCAGAGAGGAAGAGGTGCCATGGGACCTTTTCCACCCTTTGCAGAAAGTTTCTCAGAAGCTGAGGTAACAGAAGATAAGAAGTTCTACCAGTCACAGAGAACAGAAGCCAGAACCAGCTGGAGTGAGAGAGAATGACAACCAGTGTCTTTAGCCTGTACTTACCTCTAAGGAGAAAGCAGGGTAGTTAAAAATAGCCATATGTGCATGCTGGTAAGACTAACGTTATAGCTTGCAAACATATAAGTTAGAGCAAACTCAAGCTGCAATATTCAGTGGAAGAAGAAAAATTATGTTCCGATGCATTTTAAAATCAAACCACTGTGTTATTTTCCTAAGTGAGCAGAGGAGAGAAGGAGCAGGCAATGGAATACACAATTATCTAAGTTATAAATTGTAATTGGAAAGCTTGGTTGAAGGTGAAAGTAAATTATTTTTGCTTTAATAAAACATTTAAAATTCAATAGATATTTTTGTACTTTGAATATGAAACAGAGAAAGAACAGGTTAAAGAATGTACAGGTAGTCCTTGACTTATAACTATAATAGGGACCGGAAAATTCATCGTTAAACAGTGCAGTCATTAAGCAAGGCATCACATGACTGCACCCAATTTTAAGACATTTTTTGCAGCAGCCATTAAGCAAATCATGCAGTTGTTAAGTGAATCATGCAGTTCCCCAGAGTTTTTGCTTGTCAGAAGCCGTCTGGGAAGTTTGCAAATGGTGATCACATGATCCTGGGACGCTGCAACTGTCATAAATACATGTTGGTTGCCAAATGCCTGAATTTTGATCACATGACCATGGGGACGCTGTGACGGTCATAAGTGCAAAGACCGGTCATAAGTCACTTTTTTCAGTGCCGTTGTAACTTCAAACAGTCGCTAAATGGTTTGAGGACTACCTGTATGATTAAAGTAGGCTAAGAATTTTGGTTATAATATACAGATGGACCAATGGGAAAATATGTGGTTAAAAGGGTTGAAATTTACATTGTGTTATGATCTCAAAGAGAATTTTTATAAAATGATGTATGGTGGTACATGACGCCAGATAAATTATCTAGAATGTATAAAGGCATTTCAAATGCATGTTGGAAATGTGAATAACATGGACATTTTATCATGCTTGGTGGACATGTAAAAAAGCCCCCCCAAAATTGGATTCAAATACATACTTTGATGCAGAGGATTTTAAAGATTAATACTCAGTTGAAGCCAGAACCTTACTTTTAGGGCTGGTGGATAAACAGTTAGAAGAAAGCCATGGAAGATTTCTTTGTTGTATTTCTTTCACATTGTTGTTAAAGAGCTTTCTACATGGTTTTTTTCTTCTTCTTCTCAATAATAAAAATAAATAATAAATACTAAATAAAAAGAGATGGATAAACTAATTTCTTTGATTAGAGAAAATACAATTTCTACATTTATTGGTGACTGTTAATCTCTTATGGACTTTTTGTGTAAAAATGAAAAAAAATGAACCTGTGATTTATGGCTTTGCTGATTAGACAGGATAGATTATAGAAAGAAGACTATCATGTTGTAAAAGAGAGAGGTTAAAATGTAATTGAACTTATAACTGCTGTGAAGAATATCGGAAGCCACTGCTTTGTATCTTTTTTCTTTCCTTTCTATTTCTCTTTAACTTTTTTTCTTTTCTTACACTTTTTTATTTTTGCTTTCTTCCTTTTTCTGTTTTCTTCTTTATATTAGTTTGTATTAATTTTAATCTTTTTTAAAAAGTTTTAATAAAAATTATATATAAAAAATAAAGAAAGAAGAGAAAGAGATGATTCAAAAGGAACTAGAGAGGCTTGAACAATGGGTGAATCTAATAGGATGAAATTTAACAGGCAGAAATTAAAATCCTATATCTAAAAAAAAAATAAAATAAAGTAAAATAAAGTAAAATAAAGTAAAATAAAGTAAAATAAAATAAAATAAAATAAAAAAGACACAAATATAGAATGAGGAGACCTGGCTTGGCAGTAGTTCATACAAAAAGATTGGGTATTGTAGTAAATCACAAGTTAGCCAATAGCATGATCCTGTCAAGATACTGTTATGAAAGGCAATTATGTCAGACATATTAAACCCTAGCTTTCTAGGAAAAGAGATGCTAATATAATTAGCCAGAAGAAACATGACCTTGTGTATTGCTAGCAGAACTTGTTGAACTGATAACAAACAACTAAGGGGAACACCCTAACTTAAACACAGAGCCCTGTAAGGAGTTTTCTTTGGTAATAGCTTAAGGCAGGAATTTTATGGGCAAAGCCCTCTGAAAATGTTTGGGGGAGCCCCTCTGAAGTATATTTATGGTTAAACACTCTGGAGGTGTTTCCATTATTATCCCTGGGTACAAGCTTTGAAAGCAGTTTTTTGTAGTTAATACTTAGTAAGGGATACATATGTGTCCACGCATTTGGCGGGGGGAGGGGGGGCTAACACCAAGAATGCAACATTCATCGCACTTTCCCCTCCACAGCTGTTCTCTTTTTGGATAAGACTATGCCTATTTTTGGTATGGATTAAATTGGATTAGGTTGAATTTATAAATATAGGCATAAGGCTCAGAAACTGGTATACAGTATCAAAACATTTTAATTGCTATTTTGAGTATAATCTCTTTAATTTACTTTCTTGGAGTACTTTGGATTGTTATTAATTAAAAAAAAAACATTATTTCTGCTCTCAGATGAACTTTGTCTCATAACTTTTTCTAAGTACGAACATTAATTATTCCATATTCTACTTCCAACCAAGAAGAAACTGAACCAGTCAGGTCCCATAATAAAGCTTCTAATATTAAGTAATTGTGAGACTTACTCATAGGATACCCTATCCTCAGAGATCATATTACAGGGGTTCTGAGAAGAGGTGTATTGTTCGATCTGTAACCTAAAAAAAAACAAATGGTGTTTTGGGATGCATTAACAAAGCATAGAGCCCAGATCTCAGGAAGTAATTGTCTCACTCTGTTTTGCCCTGGTCAGTCCCCACTTAGAATATTGTGTCCAATCCTGGGCATTGCAATCTAAACAGAACATTGATAAAAGATGAGTTTGGAGGGCTACAAAGATAGTGAGGAACTGGAAGCTAAGTTCCATATATATATTTTACCGTAGACAGTAAATTCTCAAATTTCAAATGTGCCCATGGTCCAAAATAGTTGGAGACTTTTGTTTTGGGGTATTGTTGGCAGTTTGTTAGAATTATTGTTAAAATATGCCAAAAAAGGAAAAGGCTAAGTAATAAATAATGTATTGGCTGGTTTTACTGGCTGGTTTTGTCCCCATAATTGGTGGTTGCTTTGAATGTCTGTTTCTAGGACACCAGATACACTTGCCACTTTGCAAAATTTTTGTATCTACTGGAGAATAGCTGGAAAAAGAGCTTTCAGAAAGAAAAGCACTCTCCATTTTCCCAGCATGTGCTTGTTGACATCACTTCTTGATTCCAAGCCTTAGAATTTAGCTAGGGAAAAAGGAATGTCATGAGCCACCCAAAACAAGCACTTTTAGGTCACCATGTTTAAATCAGGAAAGGTACATATGTGCTCTGCGCTTTTCTTCCTAACCAAGAGTTAGGAAGATTTAAATGGACCAGAATAATGACTGAGAAGCTCAGTCCCAAGTATATTTATGTACTAGCCAACTATGCCTAGATTTATAATGTAGCTTAACCCACAAGTTTTAAAAGTAAATTCTTACCTCTGAATACTGTATATTCATTAGTAAATGAGTAAATTAATGTTGAAAATATGGATGGATTCATTATTGAGATAAAAATGTAATTCTGCAAGGAACTATCAAGTTTTATGATGACAAAAATGTATTACTTTTAGTATGT